>NC_053158.1:21395839-21703339 GCF_016835505.1 Polypterus senegalus
TTGGTATATTCAGTGGCTTGGCCTCCAGGCCAAGTAAGGAGCCTTGAACCACTCTGGCTATGGCGCCAGCCCATGCCTGCCATCCATTACACTTGCATGCTACAAGAAAGGACACAATTGATGAAGGCAACTGTACAGAAGAAGGCAAGCACTGGTGAGGGCATGCAGTGATGCATTACAGTTTCATTCAGATAGTGAAAATATAAGGTGCATGAAACTTTAGGATGTTGCACATTTACTCTCTAGTAGCGTATTGTATGAACATCACCTCTGTTTAGTTTACCACAGATTACTATGTGTACGTGTTAAACATATTTACTTTGTGATGTCTGATTAACATTTACTACAAAGTTAATGTGTCTCCAGTTTCTACATCTTGCTTGAAGACCGCTTGCATCGAGAGAACACCCACCTGCGGTTTGCACTTACTCACTTCAAACCCGATGCCTCAATCTTTTTGTGAACTCTTTGGGGTCAAATCAAAAGTCGTACCAGGCATTCGCTTCTTGCCAGCTGTGTATGTGGGTCTATCTACCCAATCACAAGTGAATTTATTTACATGGCTAACTGCTCTCTGATCGTGTGAGAGGCTCAGTGGCTGAATCAGGTGCTAGGATTAGTCTGATTGACTGGTGCTAATGGGAGACTTATTGGGAATGATGAACGACACAGCCAGGTTTTGATTCACATACAGTTTCACGAAACTGACGTTAACGGCATTTGTACACTTAATTTCCACTGGCTTGGCTCCAGATCAGAAGATAATTACTTATTTTGTTTCAATCTCCAGTTAGTTCTTTTTTATTTGTATTAATTTCAATTAAAAGTAAGTAACAATCCATACAATCAAATCAACCCCACCCAAAAGAAAGAAAAAAAGAAAGAGAGGAGAGCCAGCCAACAAAGCAAATCTTTGAAGAAGCAAGGAGGGAATAGTATCCATATCCCTGATGTAGAAAATTATTCTAAAATGTTATTGATTAGACCCGGCCATATTTTAAAAACGTTTTAAACAGATCCGATGAGTGAGAATTAGATTTTTTCCAATTTCAGATAGTGTAGGACATCAGTTACTCACTGACTTAAAAATGGTGGGTTGTGATTCTTTCATTTGAGCAAGATAAGTCTACGTGCTATTAGTGAAGTAAAAGAAATAATTTGTCTGTCCTTCTCCACTTTAAGCCAATCTGGGAGTCCATTGAACATAGCTGTTGTGGGTTATGAGGGATTGTGACACTGAGGCTGTCTGATAGGCATTCGGATTCTGGCCCAGAATGATGTTAATTTGGTGCAGGCCCGAAACATGTGACTCGGTGAGGCTGGAGCTTGATTGCAGCATTCACAGGTTGAATCTTGCCCTGGAAACATTCTGGATACAGTAATCCCTCGCTATATCACGCTTCGACTTTCGCGGCTTCACTCTATCATGGATTTTAAATGTAAGCACATCTAAATATATATCATGGATTTTTCGCTGGTTCGCCGCTTTCTGCGGACAATGGGTCTTTTAATTTAGGTTACATGCTTCCTCAGTTTGATTGCCCAGTTGATTTCATACAAGGGACGCTATTGGCGGATGGCTTAGAAGCTACCCAATCAGAGCATGTATTACATATTAACTAAAACTCCTCAATGATATGCGATGTGCTTCCCGCGCGGTGCTTGTTTGCTTCTCTCTATCTTTCTCACTCTCTCTGCCTGACGGAGGGGGTGTGAGCAGAGGGGCTGTTTGCACAGAGGACACGGACGCTCCTCTACAAAATGCCGCTTTATCGCGGTGCTTCTGTATACTTAAAAGCACGTATTGATTTTTTGATTGTTTGCTTTTCTTAGTGAGCGCTCTCTCTGACATTCTCCGCTCCTGACGGGCGCTCCTTTAAAGATAAGATATGTTTGCATTCTTTTAATTGTGAGAAAGAACTGTCATCTCTGTCTTGTAATGAAGCACAGTTTAAACGTTTGACTAAAAGGTTTTATATTATGTCTAGAGGACTCTAATAATGTTAACAGTGTGGGAGAGTTTATAAGGGCTTAAACTATATAAAAATAACCATACAAACATATGGTTTCTACTTCGTGGATTTTCACCTATCGGGGGGGGGTCTGGATTGCAACCCCCGCGATCGAGGAGGGATTACTGTAGTTTTATTTTGTGATAAATACACTCGACAGAAAATGTTGAGTAATTGAGTGCTTTGTGCATATGGAGCTAAAGTGTATTCTGTGAAAACTCCAGTTACTTCTGATTGACTGGTGCTTTTGCAGTGTGTTATATCCAAACTTGTGTGCTTTAAATTTTATACTGGAATTTCCTAATTACCAGCTGAAATGTGTCCCATAATGCACTGTCTTTCCTTTCCCGTGTCACACAAACATCTCCAGCTTATGCTTTGTAGCACACCAAGATCCATCAAAACAGTGGCTGTGGTTCACACCAGAGTAACATTGGTGTGTTCAAATCTACCTAAACAGAGCAGAATGTGGGGGAAGTTACTCTAGAGTTCAAAAAGAAAAAGGTCCTAAGTTAAAATTTGTTTTGTACTTTTTTTGCCTAGGGTTTACATGTTTTTTCTGTGTGTGGAAAATAAGAAGTACTATTCTCTAAAATCTCATTCATGTTTTGGTGTTCACCTATGTGCTCTTCTGCAGATGCATAAAGCATTTAATCCATAACGCACCAGTAAAATCATTTATTATTATTATATTTATTATATTCTCCTTCACATAAACGCAAAGGTGTGCAGAAAGTGTTTTTTAAAAAATGTGACATGCTACATATTTTCCTCACAAACATGCACCATCGTGCACATTACTATGCTTTCTCCACAATGAAACTCGTTTCACGGAAAGTTGCTGGCGCCAAATGTCGTTGCCTAGCAACAACATTGCCCTAGTTGATGTCTTCATTAAATGACAGGCAGACACATTTGAAACTAGCAGAAATGGAATATCCGGCGTTGCCCGGGAGGAAAATGAAGTGTTTTTTTTTTTTTTGAGAAAAATATAATTAAAAAATAAACACAACTTAATAAATAAATTAACAAACATTGAAGACTCACTAATATGCTTGTCTTGCGGTCTTGTATGTTATCATCCAGAACCGGCCAACTCTATTTAATTTCAAAAGCAACGTAAAGAATGCTGGCAGTCACCTCCAGTTCGCCCTCTGGTGGTCATTCCGAGCGTCAACTGGATGATGACATGCATACAAGACATCAAGATCAAAGAAGGGGGTGGGTTAGGGTTGATTTCACCCTACACTTTTAGTCGACCAATGAGAAGCATGTGTACTAAGTTTTATGAAAATCGCTCCAGCCATTTGGAAGCGATGCCCGAACTTACATACATACACACATACAGTACATTGACTTTTAAATATTGTCACACATGTGTGCTTAGGAGGCAGTCAACAAGTCCAGAGGTGAGCGAGATATCATCTGACGGGGGTTGTACTGTGGTAATAATGCCTCTCTCTCTGATCTTATAGAACCAAAAAAGAAAAATAATCCTCTACCTTCAGCCACAAATAAATTCCCGGATTACGCCTCCACAACAAAGTTCACTTCCGGTCCATTATTGATGACGTCACTTCCATCCCATCTGAATGACGTCACTTCCGGTCCATCCGTGATGACGTCACTTCTTACCACATCACCTTCAGTTGCCATTTTAACTACTGTATAAATACCAGCCATACTGTAACCATTTTGTCGAATGTATGATTTGAATTTGAAGATCAAATTTGACCAACAATTGCATCCAAGCAATATACGGGGCAATTCCCCAACTCTGATGATTGAATTTCATCACAATATATAGATGATTGCATTAAACTTGTGCTTCCACACAAGAACTCAGTTTCTTTCTTCTTGTGTCAGTGGTAGAAATATCGCTAAAATCGAAGATCGATTTATTTTGAACATTTTTTTGCCAAGCAAAACAACTGAGTTTGTGCGGGCATTCAGTTTCACACATAACTAACAGCAATGGAAAAGGGAATTGACACAAGAGTGTAGATCAGCAAAACCTAAGAACTCAGCACCTTCCTGTCAAACAGGGTCCCAAACTATCCTATGGGTTGACTTGTCCACTTAACCACTGCAAACTGCAATCCTGGGCTCTTCCAGTACCGGTCAATCTCTAGCTGGAACTTTGGTTGTCTTTTCTCTTGTCATTTGAGTCTTTTTCAATGACTTCCTCTCAACTCTGAGCAGGGTCACTACCGCACAAGCATTCAAAAGTACTTCTGGGGCACCCGGTGGCCATTCAAATCCTTTATTGGTACCTTGAAGGAGATCCTGCTAGCTGTACCAACCATAAAGATGTACTGGGTAACACCAAACTGAGTGTCTTCTCTAGTTTTGCACATAATTCCCCCATATTGTAATGTTAATATTACTAATAACATACAGTTAAATCCATAAGTATTTGGACATTGATTCAATTTTTGTCATTTTTTCTCCGTATACCACCATGATGTATTTGAAGTTAAGCATTGAAGAAGTGACAGAAGTATAGACTTTCATCTTACTTATGGGGTTTAGCAAAGGTGTTGTATTAAGCTTTCAGAAATCCCAATCATTTTTCACATGGTCCCTCCATCTCTAGACGTTTAAAAGTAAGTGGATAAAATAATATAAAATGTTTGTATTGTTTTAATACTTGAATGAAAATCCTTTGCAGTCAGTGACTGAAGTCTGGAACATATGGACATCACCAAATGCAGAATTTCCAGTCTTGAGAACTGCTCTAGACATAGCAGGTACAAGTCACAACACAAGGGACTAATTTTGCACACACAGAATCTCAACAAATATTGTGGGTAACCCTGAAGATGTCCCCTGCTCATCTGTGTGTGACAAGATGTAACAGTTGTCATATGTGCTTAGTGGCTTTGTGTGGTTGTATTTTTTCATCATTGCTGTGAATTGTAAAATGTCCGAATAGGTATTGAAAGCCTATGGACTACCTGGGAAGAAGCACCTGACTCAGAGAGCCAATAAAAGCCAATTGGGAGGGGATGAGCATACCTCCAACGGGGGGAGAGTACAGTAGTGGGAAATAAGAAGGAAGGTCAGTGCTAGAAAGAAAGTCACTTATAATAATGGACAGACTACTCCATCTAACTACAGACTGGGATATATTGCTTGGGTCACATAGTGAGAACATTGAAGAGGTTGTTGAATGCACAACTGATTACATCAACTTCTGTATGGACATTGTAGTTCCAGTAAGAACAGTATGCTGCTATGCTAACAACAAGCCATGGGTTACAAGTGACATCAAGGGCCTTTTGAACCAGAAGAAAAGGGCTTTTAAAGGTGGTGATAAGCATGAGCTGAAGTGCGTGCAGAAGGAACTCCGAGTCCAGCTCAGGGCGGCGAAAGAGCAGTACAGGAGAAAGTTGGAGCAGAAGTTGCAGAACAACAGCATGAAGGAAGTGTGGGATGGGATGAAGATTATCACTGGCTGCAGCTCGAAGCGGGGTAAGTAAGTAAGATGCTGCAGATGTTATACCAGACGGTTGTGGCGAGTGCCCTCTTCTACGCGGTGGTGTGCTGGGGTGGCAACATAAAGATGAAAGACGCCTAATGCCTGGACAAACTTGTTAAGAAGGCAGGCTCCATTGTAGGATTAAAGTTGGACAGTTTAACATCTGTGGCACCGTGATGGGCACTAAGCAAACTCCTGTCAATCATGAATAATCCACTGCATCCACTTAACAGTGTCATCTCCAGACAGAGGAGTAGCTTCAGTTTCAGACTTTTGTCACTGTCCTGCTCCACTGACAGACTGAGGAGATCGTTCCTCCCCTACACTATGCGACTCTTCAATTCCACCCGGGGGAGTAAATGCGAACATTAATTTTATTTAAATTTTTTTCATTTTTATTACTATTTAATTTAATATTGTTTCTTTGTATCAGTATACTGCTGCTGGATTATGTGAATTTCCACTTGGGATTAATAAAGTATCTATCTATCTATCTATCTATCTATCTATCTATCTACAAAAGACATCAGCGGTCTTATGTATAAACGGTGCGTACGAACAGAAATGTTACGTAAGAACGTTTCCACGTTCAAAGCCACGCATATTTCCATGGTACCTCATGACCTGTCGAACACAAGTTCTCCGCTTGGTTTTGCAGACTGGCGGCACCCAGCGTCAAAGCAGTGCTACTGTTTCTGTGTGGTTATCCTTTCTTTTCCTGACGCAGCTTTATAAATAGACTGAAATTAACCACATATTGTTTATTAGCTTAATGCACCTGATTGTAATTAACCAGTAACAATATAATGGTCCACGGAATGGTCAAACTATTCCAAATACCATAGCTGCTTTAGCATTGTTACTCTCACTGCACCTTATTTTACTTCTTTCAGCTGCTCCCGTTAGAGGTTGCCACAGCAGATCATCTTTTTCCATATTACTCTCACTGCACCACTCGGAGCAGCTGATCGGAAAGAGAATTATCAGTATGCAGCATCAAGCACACGCTGCCTCAGCCATGCTTCTTATTTGAACTGCTTCTCACACGGCAAACACTTCAAACCCTTCCTGTACGGACGTCGTGGTTCAGAAAGAGTTTCATCCCAAGAGCTCTAAACGCACTCAATTAAGTGCTCCTTGTAGAACTATCTGTACTTATTTAAGTAGAATCACCTCACTGTAAACTTGCATTACAGTTATATTGCACAACCTGAGCCACTTTATAAAGCGCGTATTTACATATGATGACGATATCATTTTGAAGATGAAATGCAGCAAAATATGTTTATTATATTATACAGATAAAACTTTAACTTCATTTAAATAATCTATATTGTTAATAATTAAAGGTTGTTCCTGACTCGCACTGTATGCTTCACTGGGACTGGCGTGAAGGATAGAATAATTAAACATGTACTATGAAGATATTTCAATGTTCCTTAAACATTTTGAAGAATCTGCGCTCTAAGCTTACAGATGTCTTAATGTCTATTACAGAGCTGATTGTGTGGCGATCGGTTACTTGGAGAAAGAAAAGCAAGAACAGGAATTGGAGGTTAGTACGTTTGAAAGAGAAAGTACTGCAGGTGCGGCCACACCAATATATATTGAATATAAAAGAGAAAGAGAAAATAACAACACAGCTAAAAACGCAGCGGCAAATTTCGACAAAAGTTAAACGCTTGTGTCATGAGCACGAGGCGGCTATGCAGTGTCTGCAACGGACTTGGCCATCTGCCGTGCATAAAATACCACATTGACATTGGCGGCGAAGGGACCACTGATTCTCCCTCTGCCCAGGGCCGCCACAAGCCTAGATCCGCCCATGAGTACTGCTGCAATAAATCATTTCATCGAAGGTCGTACACAATCACTGTGCCGTGAAACCCATGTTTAATAACGTGCTTTAACTCCTATCATCATGAAAATGATATCACGTATACATCTCAGTATTTTAGTTATTCAGAGAGCTGTAATATCACAAATGTAATGGACTCTGTGTCCTGTTGGAGGAAGAGAGCCGGTTTAAGAAGCACGTAGTGATTCACACACATACAGCACATAGAAGATCACATACAAAACAAAGCATTTAACGTGCTACTTTAATTACGATGCGATTTGAGAAACTGGTTAATTAAATGATTTTAAGATGAAGTTTATGATGTTCTACTTTAATGACAAAATAAACTACGTGATTAAAGTGGAAATGTCGAGATTGAAGTTGACATTTCCTGCTTTTTTCCCACTGTGTGCCTTTTTTTTTCTCTGTACCTTAATAAGCTTTCATGTGACACTCAGATGGTGGGCTACGACTCGCCTTTTCATGGCGACTTTGATATCTGACAACTTCTTTTTTATTTCCAGCACTGTGCGACTCTGTGAACTTGAGCTTTCAAGGTTCTCCAACACGCTATGTCACTTGATCAACTTCCTTTTGTTGATTATACCACGGTTTACATCAACAAATAATATGTTTTTCCTTTGCCTCCACTTGGTATTCGCTGAAATTCTTATAATTTCCCCCGTGCTTTTTCCATTGTCTTTTCACAGAAGGCTGAGCGCTTAAGAGCTATTTATATTGATTTGCATATTCAAAGAGGTGTAATTCCGGGCTTAGTTGGAGCGGGACAGCACGCGCGTGCACGAGCGTTACTTTTCACGCTGACCAGGAATTATGCAGCGGAAGAACGCGGAAGTTGGCAAATGCACAGATTCCTGCATCTGGATTTTTCTGTGTGTAAGCACATTTTGGCTTTTGTGCTTACGTCATGTTATAGTGTGAGTTCTACGCACGGTGTTATGCATTAGGCCCTAGGTGAGCAAATGTTCATTTTTAGTAAAGAGGACTTGTCAACACACAAGGTCCTTCTTCTTTTTGTGGTCAATTTGGGAGAGGGCCTGACATTCCTGTAGGAGAAGATGGTGGGAGATAGATGTTTCCCTCAATTTAAGGTATGGTTCAGTGAAGCTCTCACAGTAAGGATATTATGAATACAGTAATTCTACTATTGACATTTAAAGGAACTTTTTTTCATTTCTCTGCTAATTCTTTACTATAAGTGTTATTTGTGTGTTAGTAGTTTATTAGTTGAGTGTTTAGAGTTGTAATCTATGAGTGTGTGGGGATGTGCTGCAGCAGGGGATTTTGTAAATAGCTAATTAATCTCTTGTATATCTCAGGGTTTACAATAAGAATAACATTACTCAGCAGAAGTGTGCCATGAAACGCGACTGGGGCTCATTTTATACCATCAGCCATATGTCTACATAATGTCTCTCTGGGACTAGGACTGCCAAGTCGAGAGTTTTTTTTTTCTTTTAAATTTCTTAGAAACATAAGCAATTTGACAAATGAGAGGAGACCATGCAGTCCATCAAGCCCATTTGTTTAGCTAATTGCTGCACTGTCCGATTATATTTCATCCAGATTCTTCTTAAAGGTTCTCAAGGTTTCCGCCTCAACTCCATTTCTCGTTAGTTTGTTTCAGAATCCCAAAACTCTTTATGCAAAGAAGTACTTCCTGTGCTTCAATTTTAAATGCAGTTCTCCTTAATTTCCACTGATGTCCTTGAGTATGTGATTCACCTTTAAGCTGAAAGAATGTTTCTGGATCTAGTTTATTAATGTCTTTGAGGATTTTAACTACATGGATCATCTGCTCGAGACTACACAGGTTTAATTCTCTGAGTCTGTCATAGTAGGCTATGTTCTTAAATTCCGGGATGCACTTGGTTGCTCTCCTCTGCTCAGCTTTAGGTGCTGCTATGTCTTTCTAAAATCATGGTGACCAGAACAGCACTCAGTAGTCCAGGAGTGGTCTTACTAGTGCACTATATAGTTTGAACATAACGTTCCTTGACTTAAATTCAGCAGTTTATATGATATAACCTAACATTTTATTTGCTTTTTAAATTGTTTCTGTGCATTGCTTAGTCGATGAAAATGTTGCGTCAACATAAACCACTAAATCCTTTTCAGAAGTTGCTTCCTGTTCGTCTCCCATCTTGTATTTATAATTGATGTTCCTTTTGCCCACAAGTAGCACTTTGCGCTTTTCTACATTAATCTCCATTTTCCAGGAGTTTGTTTAGTTCTGAAGCTTGTCCAGGTCTTTTTGAATTATTTTCAACCATTCCTCCAATTTTAGCGTCATCTTCAGATTTGACAAGTTTACTAACTATACCAGAATCAGTGTCATTAATATTAATCAGTGAAAGAGATAATCCAAGGAGAGACCCCAGAGGGACTCCATGTGGAGCATCCTTCTCTTATTTGCACTCTTTGTCTCCTGCCTGTTAACCAAGTAGAGATGCAGTTTTGTATGTTACCTTTGATGCCTACAGCTTCTAGTTTCAGAATTAATCTTTGGTGTGGGACTGAGGCAATGACATTTTGAAACTCAAGGTAGATTATGTTGAATGCTTTGTTTTTGTAAACCATTTGATTCTTCAAAAAAAGAGCTTAAAGATTGGTTTGGCATGACCTTCCTCTCATTAACCCATGCCTGCTGTTATTTAGCAAGTATTGTTTTTATTTATGTAAATTTCTAATTTACTTCTTACTAGGGGGCTTTGCCCCCTGCTTGCTTCATTCGCCAACCCCTTCCCCCTCCACCAGTGGCCACCTCTCCGAAACCCCTCTTTAACGGTGATACAATGGGAAACAAATGCTGTTTTTTTAAAATGGTTAAACAATGGGAAACAAATAAATTTTTTTAACTCTTCTTTGCTCGAGCAGCTGTTGGGGTGCTGCTGCTGCCCTCACACGTGTTCTGCAATTTACTCACCAACCCTTCACCCCCCACCAGCGGTAGGTGCCGTTGTGAAGAAGAGAGGCCGAGCGCACCCCAAGGAGACACGGCCTCTCCTCTAAGACCCCTCTTAACTGGTGATACATTGGGAAACAAGTAACAGGTGTTTTTTTCACCTTCTCTTTGCTCGAGAAGCTGTTGGCTTGCTGCTGCTGCTGATCTGCATTTCGTGCGGAGCTTCGAACGTTTAACAGCCTGTACAGCACCTGAATATTTAATCTCTTTTCGCTGTTCCATTATTTCCCTGACTAATATTTTCAGATTGTTTGCGTTAATGCGATTTTAATTCTCATTTTTGAAGACTTTAGAATTTTCCTACTTTCATTATCTCTCACTTGCTCAGCATGTGTATCACGGGACTTGCGTCTGAAGGTCGTAAGTATGATATAACTTGTCCGTCTTGCGGGAAGTGTGTGTCTCTGTCTCTCTGTCTCGCTTCAAAAGATCTTTCTTCAAAAGATCACGTCTCGTTCCTGGGAAAAGGTCTTGTCTCGTCGCAAGTTTTTTTTTTTATAATAGAGAGATTTAAGCTTCCATAATTTTGCATTCCCGAAATTCTTTCTTATTACCCATTCTAGCCTGTGTTCAAGCCCATAGTGTGAGTGTATATTTATTTATATATCAATGTATTTATTTATTTAAAGAGCTTCTGTAAAAAAGCAAATTTCCCCCTGTAGGCAAATATAGTTCTTCTTCTTTCGGCTGCTCCCGTTAGAGGTTGCCACAGTGGATCATCTTCTTCCATATCATTCTGTCCTCTGCATCTTGTTCTGTCACACCCCATCACCTGCATGTCCTCTCACACCACATCCATAAACCTTATCTTAGGCCTTCCTCTTTTTCTCTTGCCTGGCAGCTCTATCCTTAACATCCTTCTCCCAATATACCTAGCATCTCTCCTCTGCATATGTCCAAATCAACGCAATCTCACCTCTCTGACTTTGTCTCCCAACCATTCAACTTGAGCTGACACTCTAATGTACTCATTTCTAATCCTATCCATCCACATCACACCCAATGCAAATCTTAGCATCTTTAACTCTGCCACCTCCAGCTCTGTCTCCTCCTTTCTGGTCAGTGCCACCGTCTCCAACCCATATAACATAGCTGGTCTCACTACCGTCCTGTAGACCTTCTCTTTCACACTTGCTGATAACCATCTGTCACAAATCACCCCTGACACTCTTCTCCACCCATTCCACCTTGCCTGCACTCTCTTTTTCACCTCTCTTCCACAATCCCCATTACTCTGTACTGTTGGTGCATCCTCACCATTTCACTGACCTTCTCATTTACACACATGTATTCTGTTTTGTTCCTACAGACCTTCATTCCTCTCCTCTCTAGAGCATATCTCCACCTCTCCAGGGTCTCCTCAACCTGCTCCCTACTCTCGCTACAGATCACAATGTCATCAGCAAACATCATAGTCCATGGGGATTCCTGTCTAATCTCGTCTGTCAACCTGTCCATCACCATTTTAAATAAGAAAGGGCTCAGAGCCGATCCCTGATGTAATCCCACCTCCATTTTGAATGCATCTTTCACTCCTACCACAGACCTCACCACTGTCACACTTCCCTCGTACACATCCTGTACAACTCTTACGTACTTCTCTGCCACTCCAGACTTCCTCGTACAATACCACAGCTCCTCTCGAGGCACCCTGTCATATGCTTTCTCCAGGTCCACAAAGACGCAATGCAACTCCTTCTGGCCTTCTCTAAACTTCTCCATCAACATCTGTAGAACATACATTGCATCTGTGGTGCTCTTTCTTGGCATGAAACCATGCTGTTGCTCACTAATCATCACCTCACTTCTTAACCTTGTAACGGCCGACCCCTTACCCAGCCGGCAGCTTCCAAGACCTGTGGCCTGGATAAATTACTGAGATGAATCTTATAAATCAAGCCTTAGCTCTAACAAATACCCACAATCGGCGATTTAAACATAAGCACACAAAAGCAGATATGTAAAAATAAGTGAATAAATATATTAAATGAACACAACAAAACACTACTGCACATTCCCCATGAAAAATATATATGTAGATATGTATATCCCTCCACCAAACTAATGAAAACGAAAAACAAACAGGATCCCAAAGTGCAATGTGGAAAAATAGCAGGTGCTGTTGGTTCGTTGTAGTGAAATATAATCTCCGTCTTTCTCCTTCCTTTTTTCTCTGTTCCCTCCTGATTGTTTATATAGTAATGAGCTGGATGTAATTGATTGATTGTAAACAGGTGTTTTCCATCTTGGGGCTGCGGACTCCCTCCATCATCCGTCCCCTCTGTATTCACGGGGACAACATTCACTGATGCACACATGATAAACAGCAACGGGACGATGGAAACAAAGCGCACTCGGCACAAACATTGACAACACTACACTGTGAGTGGAAAAAAAACACACCAAAATGTTTTTCATCACATCTTCAACAATAGTCGGCTGATTTACTTAATGTTTCATACAAAGTGTATGTAATATGTTTTCCAACAACAGTTGTATTAATTACTCACATCAAACAAACAACATCGCTGCACTAGCTTATTGAACTTAAGTCTTCGTGTTTCGGTCTTCTGTACTGAAACCCATTTTTATCTGCAAATTTAGCAAGGGTCAAACTTGTTTACAAACTTTATCGTTCACACGTATCCATGGCAACCAAATTTATAAATAAGTAAGATCTTATACTGCTTTGACCAGGCTTTGACACAATGACACAAGTTTATACAATGTTCCAAATTTTATCAAAATCGGCCAACTATTGTTGAAGATGTGATGAAAAACATTTTGGTGTGTTTTTTTTCCACTCACATTGGAACGGTTAGGTTGTTACTACTACAACACGTTACAACCTAACTTCCACTACTCTTTCCCTTAACTTCGTGCTGTGGCTCATCAATTTTATCCCCCTGCAGTTACTACAGTACTGCACATCTCCCTTATGTCATCTGGACCAAAGGCCTTTCCATTTTTCATCCTCTTCATAGCTGTCCTTACTTCCTCCTTGCTAATCCATTGCAATTCCTGATTCACTATCTCCGCATCATCCAACCTCTTCTTTCTCTCGTTCTCTTCATTCATCAGCCTTTCAAAGTACTCTTTCCATCTGCTCAACACACTCTCTTCGCTTGTGAGTACGTTTCCATCTTTATCCTTCATCACCCTAACCTACTGCACATCTTTCCTAGCTCGGTCCCTCTGTCTAGCCCACAGGTCCTTTTCTCCCTGCTTAGTGTCCAACCTCTCATACAACTCATCAAACACCTTTTCTTTAGCCTTTGCCACCTCTCTCTTCACCTTGTGCCTTATCTCCTTGTACTCTTGTCTACTTCCTGCATCTCTCGGACTATCCCACTTCTTCTTTGCCATCCTCTTCCTCTGTATACTCTCCTGTATTTCCTCATTCCACCACCAGGTTTCCTTTTCCTCCTTCCTCTTTCCAGATGTCACGCCAAGCACCCTTTTTACTCTCACCCTTATTACATCTGCTGTAGTTTCCCAGCTGTCTGGTAACTCTTCACTGCCACCCAGTGCTTGTCTCACCTTCTCCCTATACTCAACCTTACAGTCATCCTTTTTCAAATTCCACCATTTGATCCTTGGCTCTGCTCTCACTCTCTTCCTCTTCTTGCTCTCCAATGTAATCCTACAGACCACCATCCTATGCTGCTTAACTACAATTTCCCCAGCCAGCACTTTGGTGTCTTCAATCTCCTTCGGATCAACTCTTCTGCATAGGATGTAATCCACCTGTGTGCATCCTCCTCCACTCTTGTACGTAACCTTATGTTCCTCCCTCTTCTTAAAATACGTATTCACCACAGCCATGTCCATCCTTTTGGCAAAATCCACTATCCTCTGATCTTCTTCATTCCTCTCCTTGACACCATACCTACCCATCACCTCCTCGTCTCCACTGTTCCCTTCACCAATATGCCCACTGAAATCCGCTCCAATCACCGCTTTCTGCCCTTTGGGTACACTGTTGATCACTTCATCCAACTCACTCCAAAAATCTTCTTTCTCACCCATTGCACACCCAACTTGAGGTGCATATTTACTAACAACATTCATCATCACACCTCCAATTTCCAGCTTCATAATCATTACTCTGCCTGACACTCTTTTCATCTCCAAAACACTCATGACATACTGTTCCTTTAGAATAACCCCTTCCCCATTTCTCCTCCCATCCACACCATGATGGAACAATTTGAGTCCACCTCTGATCCACCTGGCCTGACTCCCATTCCATTTAGTCTCTTGAACGCACAATATATCAACCTTCCTTCTCTCCATAATATCTGCTAACTCTCTGCCCTTACCGGTCATACTGCCAACATTCAAAGTTCCTACCCTCAGTTCTGCAATCTTTACTTTCCTTCTCTCCTCCTGCCTCCGGACACGTCTCCCCCATCTTCTTCTCCTTCTTCTTTTTCGGCCAACAGTAGCCCAATTTCCACCAGCACCCTGTTGGCTAACGGTACTGGTGGTGGTCATTGTTAACCTGGGGCTCGACCAATATGGTATGGAAATTTGTATTGTTCTCCGCATATTGATTTGGCAAAATTTTACACCGGATGCCCTTCCTGACGTAACCTTCCAAATTTATCCGGGCTTGGGACCGGCACGAAGAAACACACTGGTCGGTGCATCCCCTGTGGCTGGGTTGCAAATAAAGTTCTACCTGTTGTCACACACATGCGATTAGGAGGCAGTCAGAAAGCCTAAAGGTGAGTGAAACATCGAGAGATGAAGGGTTGTCACGTGGTACTTACCGGAATCTCTTCTCTCCACAGAAAAGCTGAGGAAAATTAATCACCAACATTTCCAGCTTCCAAAATGGCCACCACAACATCACTTCCGGTTTTCATCAAACGATGTAGTTTCCACTTCCTGTTGCCACGTCACTTCCCGCCAACCATTTCCTATTTCGATAATACATTTCTGTGTATAAACGCCATTTTGACTGATAAACTTTGTCAACTGTTACCTCTTCGGTTGCATTTTGATCATTTATTTTGCTACTTTGTCCGCAGGACAATATGCGGGGACGGTCCCCAAAACTTTTGTTTTGTGTGAGACATTTTATTATTTGGGAAAATCTCCACACCGTCAATTTTATTTCCATGCTTGCATTTGTTCTGTACTTGTTGTTGTGGCAAGGAGGAAAAAAATATTGGTCACTCATGCTGCAGATCATTTATTCATTTTTTGTCTTTTTTCTACCACTCATTATAGTCGCACCATCTTGGGGTGGAAATAAGGTATTGGGAAGCAGCATAATATTTGTTCAGGAAAAATCACAATAAATGAAGAAAAACCACTGATCATAACACTGGGCACTTGTCCATTCTGTCAGTGTGAAATTTCTCCTGGTGCTCGACATTTACTTCAACATGTCAACGATAACTCAATAAGAAAGACTGTGGATGTTTGTTTGTGCAATGAACTTTCATTCTGGGCACTGCCTTTTACCCAGTGCTGGCAGAACCGGTTAGGCTTCCTGGGACAAGGAAGTGGAAGAAGCAAACTCAGAAAATACATGAATTTATTTATATGGCTGTTGTTTTTATTACAAATGTTATTTGAATCATAAGTGCATGAATATAAATGTGAGGAAACCTCATCTGCAGTTTTGCTTTTTTATACTGTAAATGAGACCTGCTGAATTAATTTGATAGCAGTTATCTTATTTTCTCTACAAAATATTCCTTATTAAACATCTTGCAATAAATGAATGCACAGTATAATTTTATATTTATAATAACCTGTAATAAAAACTCCTTATAGCTTCCTAGTATGAATCTTTCCGCTTGTCTGATTTTTAATTTATGATGTTCTTCTTATGCCATTTTTTCACCTTTAACACTGATGATTATTCAAGCAGATTATGGAAGGAAAAGCAAACAATGATTGCTCAGATAAGGAGCTGTTTAATAAGTTCTGCTTTCACAGAATAAACACATACCGGGTTTGCAGTAATAAAACTAATATTTTAGCTAAGCTCAATATTCTTCATGCTACACCTTGACTGTGGAATAAGTTTACAGCTTTAACCTTGCTGTATACATTTTTCTCATTTATATTTTTGTACAGCTGTGAGAATATAAAATTGTTTTGATCAAAGTCTTACACAAGGCTGCTTCACAGCTCCAGGGGCCCGAGTTCAATTCTCATCCTCATTAGTGTGTTTATGTAGCTGGCACATTGTTGAAATATTTGTGAACGTTCTCTCTGGGTGTATCAGCTTCTTCCTACATCTAAAGGACATGCAGACTAGGTGGTATGACTTAGTGTGGGAGATTACCTGTTTTATCATGGAAAGGCTTTTGAGGACAACTTTAATTAAAAAGTCAACCACTTCTCTGTAAAGTGGAGAATTCTTTTTACAAACAAAATTCCAAAAACCGTGGGACAGTAGAGCAATGAAAACAAAATGGAGTGATTTGTAAATTTCCTTTGACTTGTGTCCGAACAAAAATGATGTAAAGGTAAGGTATCCCATAAGTTGCTTATCAACTGCATTGGTTTTTGAAGATATATGGTTATTCTGAAATTGATTCCTGCAGAATGTTCCAAAAAAATTGGGAGGAGATAACTTAGGACTATTAACGAGGTTTCAAATTGAAATAACAAAGTGATATAAAACAGGTGAGGATAATGGGCTTTCAAAAAAGGCCTACTCCTTCAAGAGCAAGATTGGATCGCGGCTCATCCATTTGTCAATGGATGCATCAGCAAGTAATCCACTACTTTCAGAACAATGTTCACCAAAGACAAATCAGTAGAATTTGGGCATTTTATTCTACAATATTCAATATAATCAAAGAATGTGGTGAAATCTCTGCGCGTAAAGGATACGATCAAAAACCACTTTGAATCTGTATGATCTCTGACTCCTCAGATATCACGGTCTTAGAAAGCATCCTATGTTTGCCAGGATATCATGACATGGGCTTTTGAGCACTTCAGTAAAATTTTGTCAGTGAACGCAATTTGTTGCTGCATCCACAGATATAAATTAAGGCTTTACTATCCAAAGCAGAAGCCATATACAGTAGAACCTCAGAACACGAATGGGTTGATTTTTTTTGCCCCCAACCTCGAACTTAAACATCCAGTTAAAACTTGTACAGATGAAGACGTAGCCATGAGGAGCCGAGATAAAGCCAATCATGCCTACATATGCTGTATACACCTATGACTCGGCCTCAGCATTGCCGCAGATCTCCAGTTGTAAAGACGTGCCGAAACTGTGTCATCTGTGTACGTTTTATTTTTTGCTTTTTTTTGGGAGGGTTTTCCTATTGAAAGTAATCACCATGGCTCCTAGAAATTTAGCATTGAGAGTAGCAAAGCGAAGAGGAAGCTCATATGTGTTACAATTGAGCTAAAACAGGAAATAATAAGAAAAAATGAAAGTGATTTACATGTGTTGACTCTTGCAGAAGACCATGAGATGGGCAAGTCAATGTTAAGCATATTTTTGAAAAATAAAGACTCAATTAAAGGTTCTAATGTTGCCAAAGGTGTCATATCAGAGAGGGACATTTATTGAAGAAGCAAAAAAGTTACTGTTAGTGTTGATACCCCAGAAACAGTTAGCGGGAGACAGTATTTCCGAGGCAATCATTTGCGAAAAAGCAAGGTTGATACGGTTTATTGTTTATTTCTTCTGTGCATTGACTTCAGTGGTTATTAAATGATTTATGTTATTAGTTATGTACATATATAGGTATAAATAAGCAATCATTTGGGGGTCTGGAACGGATCAATCTTATTTACATTATTTCTTATAGTGAAATCTGACTTGAAACTTGACCAGCCTTCTGGAATGGATCAAATTTGTGTACCCAGGTACCACTGACTTCTCTGGGCTCAGTATTATTTGAGATGGAAAGAGATTTGAGATCTCTGTTTTCCAAAAGTTTAGGGTGGGCTAAAGTAAAAAATAAGCAGTCCCAGTTATCTTCATCTTCCTTCTTCTTATAGAGAGGCTTCAGCATGACTAGGTCCAAAATGGGGAAACATAAATATTCCAAAATACCTTACAAGAAGGGGAAAACCGTCAAACTCTGAGTAGTGACAAAATACATTAATAATTTATTTATAAGTGTAAAAATCTTGATTTATAAACTAAGAAATAAAGTTAAAAAAGCAAACATGGAATTGCCAAAAAAGGCAATCCTAAAGGCCCAAATCACAATTCAGAAACAAACAAAAATCAATAAACAGAGCTTCTTCTTTTGTAGTTATTCCCACTTTTATATGGGGTTGCTATTTTTTGACTAAACTTGTCCAATAGAGTTTTTTACAGATGGATGCCGTTCCACATGCCAACACTCCCCATTTATCCTGGCTTTTGATCTGCTTCAAAATGGAGGCTGGGTTAAACCAATGAAAATGATCAAGAAGCTAAAAAACAAAATCCAAATACAAAAACAATACTTTGATTCCTTCAGCAAATGTCAATGATCAGCTGCTCAAGCATTTGCTTTTCTGGTTAAATGGCCAGGGGGATGCTCAGGAGTGGTGATGTCAAAATGGCCCTGCCACCTTCAGAGCCAACCAAAAAGAACAAAAAATATTGGCACGTTTAAAAGGACAGAACTTAATAAAAGACATAAAAGAAAATAAATACAGATATGACACATAACAGCTCAGTACCAACAAAAATAACAGTAAAATGAATATACGGTATATAGACTGAGCCATCAAATTGTGATTAACTTAATGATCTTTCTTTCCAATCTTACTCCTCAGCCTGAAGTATATGGGTGGAGGGCGGTCCCTCAGCAATGATGTAATGGTGGCTCCGCCTCTTGGCTTTCCATCCACAGAAAGCAAACAATATAATTTAACAGACTATATACACAACACATGGCAATTAAGCAGTGTTTATGTTAAAGTAATATAAACAAAAATTACATAAAAACAGAAAACACATCAAAGTAATTAAGAGCAAAAATAAAAAGGAAGATAAATGTAAGCCACCCTGGCTCTGTTATGTGTCTGCCAGACTGTGTTCCTTGAACCCTGTTTTTGCTCCTGTTTTGTCTCTTTTGTCAGTGTTAAAGTATTTTAAGTTTATTTTAATGATATGTTTATTGTGTTCCACTTTTATATTGTATTTCTGTGTATAATTCTATACAGTGATCCCTCTCTATATCGCGCTTCGACTTTCGCGGCTTCACTCCATCGCGGATTTTAAATGTAAGCATATCTAAATATATATCACGGATTTTTCTCTGGTTCGCGGATTTCTTACGACAGTGGGTCTTTTAGTTTATGGTATAAGCTCCCTCAGTTTGTTTGCCTAGTTGATTTCATACAAGGGACGCTATTGGCGGATGGCTTAGAACCTACCCAATCGGAGCATGTATTACATATTAACTAAAATTCCTCAATGATATACAATATGCTTCCCGCGCGGTGCTTGATTGTTTGCTTTTCTTTGTCTCTCTCACTCTCTCTGCGCCTGACGGAGGGGGTGTGAGCAGAGGGGCTGTTTGCACAGAGGCTGTTTGCCTAGCGGATACAGACGCTCCTCTAAAAATGCCGCTTTATCGCGGTGCTTCGGCATACTTAAAAGCCCAAAAGCACGTATTCATTTTTTGATTGTTTGCTTTTCTTGCTCTCTCTCCCTGAAATTCTCTGCTCCTGACACGCGCACTCCATTGAAGATATATTTGCATTCTTTTAATTGTGAGAAAGAGCTGTCATGGAGCACAGTTTAAACTTTTGACTAAAGGGTGTTATTTCATGTCTAGTGGGCTCTAATAATGTTAACAGTGTGGGAGAGTTAATAAGGGCTTAATATATATAAAAATAACCACACAAACATATGGTTTCTACTTTGCGGAATTTCATCTATCGCGGGGGGGTCTGGAACGCAACCCCCACGATCGAGGAGGGATTACTGTATTCTCTGATGTCTCATGTGTTTTGTTGGTGATACCCTAAGAGGTGGGGTCCACCCTGACATCACCACACATGGACTGTGACTGGTGTAAGAATGCTGAGCAATGCTGCAGAGTCAGGTACAGAAGTAGATCCTAATCTGGAACCAGAAATGGAGAATGGGGCAGAATTTGGCTTGGTGGAAAAAGAAGGGAAAGCGGTTGAAACTACCATATATACTCACGTATAAGTCAGGTCTTGAAACCTGAAAAATCGATCATAAAATCAGACCCCGACTTGGAATAGTTCGGGTGTTACAGTGTGGTCACGTAGACACAATAGAGAGAAAAAAGAGGCAGTGTGCTCTGTGGTTACTCTCTCAGGTGGGTGTCTATCATACTATCATATCATAATCTCTTGGACCAATAGCGTGATTTTTTCACATTCGACTTATACAACCGACATTATAAAATACCAGTAAAATCAAGCCCCGACATCCGCAGGATAAGTTAAACGCGAGTATATTTGGTAAATCTGTGAAACAGATAAGGAAATATAATGTAGGGATACTTTTGAGTGATGGGGAAGAAGGACAAAATTAATTTCATCAAGAAAAGAAGACATTAAAGTATTCAAATTTGAGTCTTGACAATCTTTTACAATGAATGCCAGTTAAACTGGCAAAAAATTCAAATCTGCTTTGGGTGATATAGCTAGAGCTCGACCCTTCAGGGATAAAAATTCATTAGCATTTTGTAAAAATATTAAACAATGTGAACAGGCAATAAAAATGTATCTTTTAGTTGGTAAAAAGATAGGGGCGATGTTGCCATATGAAAATAAAGGTGTTAAGGAAGCACTAACTGATGTTCCTCTGGAATTATCAAATGAATAATCTAAAACATATTTATTGGAAAAATGGCCTAAAAAAGTTAAAAGGCTACAATTTTATGAACTGAGAAAATAATAGTTGATTGATATTACTTTATTTTGATTAAATGAAAATTCCAGGAAAAGTAAGCTTAGGATGTGTCAGCTGTGATGTACATTCGTAAATTCACCATCCACTTAGGCGCTGGAAATGTCAGAAATCTGGACAAAATGCAGCAGTTTGTCATTGTAAACTAAGATGGGAGTGAGCATAAACATGAAGAATGTAAAAAAAGATATTAAGCCAAAATGTGGTAATCGTAGCCGAGAACATAATGCAGCACATCATATAGAGGATGTGAGACCCAAAAGAGAACTGACGAGGTTCCAAAAGTTACAAAAAAGATAAGGATTATCACATACTGAAGCATACAAACAGCTAAACTGAAAATGTAAAACGTTTATCAGTAATGAATCAAAATGTTAAATCCAGGACAAGATTCAACCTGTGAATGTTGCAATTTAGCTCCAGCCTCACTAGGCCACATGTTTTGGGCGTTCACCAAATTAACATTATGGACAAACGTCTTTGAATGCCTGTCAGGCAGCCTTGGGGTCACAATCCCTCCTAACTCACTAGTTGATCGGTGAACTCCCGGGTGGGCTTAAAGTGGAGAAGCAAAATTTGGTTATAGTTGCTTATACCACACTACTAGCAATTAGACTTCTCTTCCTCAACTGGAAGAATCCCAGCCCACTTGTTATAAGTCAGGGGGTAAATGATGTTCTATATTACTTGAAATTGGAAAAAAAAATCTAATCTCACTTGGAGGATCTGTTCAAGACTTTTTAAAATTATGGTAAGATCTAATTAATATCATTTTAGAATAACCTTCTGGGGAACACAACATTCTATTCTCTTTGTTTTCTTTTTTTTTTAAAATATTTGCTCATGTTGAAGTTTCTCCTCTCTTTCTCTCGGTGGCAGTTAAATTATGGTTTGTTAAGTTTGACATGATTGTATGGAATGTTGTTTTCTTCAAATAATATCAATAAAATGTAATTAAAAAAATGTTAAATCGATGGATGCATGTAAGCATAACTGCTTTATTACTAAGGATTCTTTCATGGCGTGTATGTTAAAATTTGTGTTTATAACAAATGCATTACACTCAAATCACAGTGAAACTCAAATTAAAATTATTAAAGCCACCAGAAAGACATCTTGGTTTAACAAAATGGCAATCCGTGAATGTAAATTTGGTGCGTGGGACATCGATCAGCTCACTTATGATGTGAAGGGACATAATAGCAATGGCATGCTTGACATGGTCAGAAGTTTAAAAAGTTTATATTTAACACAGTGGTTCTATCTTATGTTATTTATATTTAGGAAACGTGGTTGTTACCTCACTAAATTTCTTCCTTGTATGATTATATTGTAGAAAAGCATGATAGGTTAGCTGGTAAATGGGAAGAGGCTGCTTCTTTTATAAGAAAGGGTCAAAGTTACAATGTAGAGTAGTGAGTGTAAATGAAAAGCACGAGGCACTTGTTCTAGAATTGTTTGATACCAAAGGAAAAGTAATGGTTGTTAACTTTTATAATCCTTGTATGGTATTGAATGATACAGTTAGGTCTATAAATATTTGGACAGAGACAATTTTTTTCTCAATTTGGTTCTGTACATTACCACAATAAATTTTAAATGAAACAACTCAGATGCAGTTGAAGTGCAGACTTTCAGCTTTAATTCAGAGGGTTGAACAAAAAGATTGCATAAAAATGTGAGGCAACTAAAGTATTTTATTAACACAATCCCTTCATTTCAGGGGCTCAAAGGTAATTGGACAAATTAAATAACTGGAAATAAAATGTTCATTTCTAATATTTGGTTGAAAACCCTTTGCTGGCAATGACAGCCTGAAGTCTTGAACTCATGGACATCACCAGATGCTGGGTTTCCTCCTTTTTAATGCTCTGCCAGGCCTTTACTGCAGCGGCTTTCAGTTGCTGTGTATTTGTGGGACTTTCTGTGCGAAGTTTAGTCTTCAACAAGTGAAATGCCTGCTCAATTGGGTTAAGATCAGGTGACTGACTTGGCCATTCAAGAATTTTCCACTTCTTTGCTTTAATAAACTCCTGGGTTGCTTTGGCTGTATGTTTTGGGTCATTGTCCATCTGTATCATGAAACGCCGCTCAATCAATTTGACTGCATTTAGCTGGATTTGAGCAGACAGTATGTCTCTGAACACCTCAGAATTCATTCGGTTGCTTCTGTCCTGTGTCACATCATCAATAAACACTAGTGTCCCAGTGCCACTGGCAGCCATGCACGCCCAAACCATCACACTGCCTGACTCCACCGTGTTTTACAGATGATGTGGTATGCTTTGGATAATGAGCTGTTCCACGCCTTCTCCATACTTTTTCTTGCCATCATTCTGGTAGAGGTTGATCTTGGTTTCATCTGTCCAAAGAATGTTTTTCCAGAACTCTGCTGGCTTTTTTAGATGTTCTTTAGCAAAGTCCAATCTAGCCTTTCTATTCTTGAGGCTTATGAGTGGCTTGCACCTTGCAGTGCACCCTCTGTATTTACTTTCATGCAGTCTTCTCTTTATGGTAGACTTGGATATCGATACGCCTACCAAGCCCTGGAGAGTGTTGTTCACTTGGTTGGCTGTTGTGAAGGGGTTTCTCTTCACCATGGAAATGATTCTGCGATCATCCACCACTGTTGTCTTCCGTGGACGTCCAGGTCTTTTTGCGTTGCTGAGTTCACCAGTGCTTGCTTTCTTTCTCAGGATGTACCAAACTGTAGATTTTGCCACTCGTAATATTGTAGCAATTTCTCAGATTTTTTCTGTTTTTGCAGCTTAAGGATGGCTTCTTTCACCTGCATGGAGAGCTCCTTTGACCGCATGTTGTCTGTTCACAGCAAAGTCTTCCACATGCAAGCACCACACCTCAGATCAACTCCAGGCCTTTTATCTGCTTAATTAATAAGACATAACGACGGACTTGAACACACCTGCCATGAAATAGCCTTTGAGTCAATTGTCCAATTACTTTTGAGCCCCAGAAATGAAGGGATTGTGTTCAAAAAATGCTTTAGTTGCCTCACATTTTTATGCAGTCGTTTTGTTCAACCACTGAATTAAAGCTGACAGTCGGAACATCAACTGCATCTGAGTTGTTTCATTTAAAAATCATTGTGGTAATGTACAGAATCAAATTGAGAAAAAAGTTGTTTCTGTCCAAATATTTATGGACCTAACTGTATATGTAATTCTGGATCTCAAAGAGTAATATTTTATGGGAATTTAATGCATATATTTCATTGTGGGGTTGTGTTAGGACAAATGAAAATGGCTTGCTAATTGAAGGTTTTTTAGATTGAAAATGCTATTGATATTACATTAGTTAATAGAACAAAATTAGTAGGTGGAAGTGCCATGCCCTCAGGTCCTTACCAAATAAAACTGGCGAACGCAAGTCCTTGATAGAGAGACCGAGGTCAGTGGGACAAAAGGAGATGTAGACACAGAGTTGTAATTTGACAAAAGGTGCAATTTATTTTGCAATAAATGGATAAAACAGTCCCAAAAAACTGTGCATAGCAAAAAGGCAAAGGAAAAAAATCCAATAGCTTATAGAAAGTACTAAAAATGCACAAAAAATATCTCAAGCAACAAAACAGAAAAATTACTGTAAAAATTGTACCCATCCAATTGTTGTTCCATCAGGGTGCTTCACTCCCTACACATTTCTCTTATTAACAGACTCCTGGCCTCAAGCAACCCCGGACGTCCTACCCTTCACCCAGCTTATCCTTCTGGTTATGAACCGCCCCTCGCTGCCCCCATTTATTGTCAATAGCAAGCCTGCTTGTATTGTTACGCACATAGCAGGAAGTTGTCTCTTGTCATTACAGGGTGGATCAGATCTAATACTGCAGATCCAGATCATCTGGATGACTTTGATTTATGCGGGGACGATTGTAGTTCGCCGCGAAGATGATTCTTTGTGTGGTCAGTTTGCACACTTCTCGGTGGTCTGGGGTTTTTTGGGTGATTTTCTATGCAATAAACTGAGTAAGTTACAGTGGGATGCAAAAGTTTGGGCAATCTTGTTAATAGTCATTATTTTCCTGGTTGTTATGATAAAAAATGTCAGTTAAATATATCATATAGGAGACACACACAGTGATATTTGAGAAGTGAAATGAAGTTTATTGGATTTACAGAAAGTGTACAATAATTGTTCAAACAAAATCAGGCAGGTGCATAAATTTGGGCACCACAAAAAAGAAATGAAATCAATATTTAGTAGATCCACCTTTTGCAGAAATTACAGCCTCTAAACGCTTCCTGTAGGTTCCAATGAGAGTCTGGATTGTGGTTGAAGGTATTTTGGACCATTCCTCTTTACAAAACATCTCTAGTTCATTCAGGTTTGATGGCTTCCGAGCATGGACAACTCTCTTTAACTCACACCACAGATTTTCAATTATATTCAGGTCTGGGGACTGAGATGGCCATTCCAGAACGTTCTACTTGTTCCTCTGCATGAATGCCTTAGTGGATTTTGAGCAGTGTTTCGGGTCGTTGTCTTGTTGAAAGATCCAGCCCCGGCGCAGCTTCAGCTTTGTCACTGATTCCTGGACATTGGTCTCCAGAATCTGCTGATACTGAGTGGAATCCATGTGTCCCTCAACTTTGACAAGATTCCCAGTCCCTGCACTGGCCACACAGCCCCACAGCATGATGGAACCACCACCATATTTTACTGTAGGTAGCAGGTGTTTTTCTTGGAATGCTGTGTTCTTTTTCCTCCATGCATAACGCCCCATTGTTATGCCCAAATAACTCAATTTTAGTTTCATCAGTCCACAGCACCTTATTCCAAAATGAAGCTGGCTTGTCCAAATGTGCTTGAGCAGACCTCAAGCGGCTCTGTTTGTGCTTCCTCTGCATCACTCTCGCATACAGCATCTCCTTGTGTAAAGTGTGCCGAATGGTTGAACGATGCACAGTGACTCCATCTGCTGCAAGATGATGTTGTAGGTCTTTGGTGCTGGTCTGTGGGTTGACTCTGACTGTTCTCACCATTCGTCGCTTCTGTCTATCCAAAATCTTTCTTGGTCTGCCACTTGAGCCTTAACTTGAACTGAGCCTGTGGTCTTCCATTTCCTCAATATGTTCCTAACTGTGGAAACAGACAGCTTAAATCTTTGGGACAGCTTTCTGTATCCTTCCCCTAAACCATGATGGTGAACAATCTTTGTCTTCAGGTCATTTGAGAGTTGTTTTGTGACCCCCATGTTGCTACTCTTCAGAGAAAATTAAAGGAGGAGGGAAACTTACAATTGACCCCCTTAAATACTCTTTCTCATTATAGAATTCACCTGTGTATGTAGGTCAGGGGTCACTGAGATTACCAAGCCAATTTGAGTTCCAATAATTAGTTCTAAAAGTTTTGGAATCAATAAAATGACAACGGTGCCCAAATTTATGCACCTGCCTGATTTTGTTTGAACAATTATTGCACACTTTCTGTAAATCCAATAAACTTCATTTCACTTCTCAAATATCACTGTGTGTGTCTCCTATATGATATATTTAACTGCCATTTTTTATCGTAACAACCAACGATTTATACAGGAAAATAATGACTATTAACAAGGTTGTCCAAACGTTTGCATCCCACTGTATAATGTAATGAAAATTGCATAATTAGATCTGAATCACACTATACATCAGATGTGTTGACGACTGGTGCCTAATCTGCTGTGATAGCGTGTACAGTGGTGTACAGAAGAGCTCATCTTAACCTTTTGTCTTCACCCTTCAAGGATGTCTCTGAAACACAAATCCATCACCATTGAAAATAAAGTAGAAATAATAAAAAGGTCAGAGAGAGGTCAAACTCCATCATTCATTGACAGAGCACTTGGTTACAGTCGGTCAACAATAACATTTATTAAAGTAATGTTCCTGTTCCAACTTTTAGGGAGTTATCATTACCTACTATGTAATAAAAACACAAAGGTCTGTGTGTCCAGTCCCTCAAAGCAATGTGATTGGTCAGTTTAGCTTTGGTGTGATCGGTCATTTTGGCTTTGGTGATGCAACAAAAAGAGAAAGTGCAATTGTCAGACATACAACAAGAAATAAAGGTGCACCCTGAGAGAGTCGCCTTCAAAGATGGGAATTATAAAACTGAACAGGAGGCAAGAAAGGTATTTCAAAAATAATGACAGAGTCTGAGAAGCAAGATTTACAGAAGCATGCTTGAGAAAGAGAGTGCCAGTGAAGAGAGGTTAAGACACACATGGATACTGAGAAAAGGTGCTGAAGGCACATGTAGGGCAAGAGATAGCAAATATTTTTAAATTATGATACTACCTGTCTTTGAGGTGTAACGTAGCTAGCCCTATTATAATTACCATTAGGCTGAAATTATGTATATAAAAATAGAGAAAATAATATAAGTAGGTGGATTTTTGCTAAAGCCAGCTGGGGAAAAACTTAACATAATATATGAAAACAGATTGCGAGAAACAGATGTTATGGATAATTGTAATGTAAGAGTTTTGAGTATCATTTATCAAACAGCTTTATCAGCCATACTTAAAAGTACAAAGGTATTAGAGACAGAAAGGCAGTTCCATGGTGTAATGAAGAATACTATTAAGCAATCTGGGAAAGGAATCAACATTTTAGGAGAGTTAAGAAATATCACTCTATGAGAGATCTTAATTAATATCAGAAAGCTCAGGTGGTTGTTAGAAAAGTTGTAAAAAATGCAAAAAAAATGATTGGAGAGCATATTGCCATAGAATCAGGGGAGGGGATATTAAAATAGGAGATATATAGAACAGAATTAAGGAAATGGGAAGAGTTAAACACTGCGGTGGGTTGGTGCCCTGCCTGGGATTGGTTCCTGCCTTGCGCCCTGTGTTGGCTGGGATTGGCTCCAGCAGACCCCCGTGACCCTGTGTTAGGATATAGCGGGTTGGACAATGAATGGATGGAAGAGTTTAACAGGTCATTGGAACTTTAGTTCTGATGAATGACAACAAGAAGCACGTTCATTGTGATGACGAGGCTGAAATACTAGCTGGATCATTTGTTATATTTTATAGCATGGAAAATTTAAATAATGAGGCCAAAACATGCAGAAAATTAACTGTGTTGTTTTCCTGATATACTGGAAACGAGTCATTACAGTAATAGCATTATAGATAATGAATTTTCTACCTAAGAATTTAAAAATGCTGTTTCAAGAATAGATCAGATCTGGGAATGATTAGAATTGTTACTGCATGTTCTGATACATGAATTATAAAATCTTATGAAGTAATTTGAGTTTTTTAATATATTTTTTGAGATTATATAAGCTGCCATCTTTTTTGAAATCCATTTAAAGTGACTTCAAATCCTTCTTGTTATAGGCGTGTGTCATTGACATCACATATTAGCGAGTGCGTGGTTAGTTGTCGATTAAATTACTTCTTAGAAAAGAAGGGTGTAATCGTAAATTCTGAAAGTGTTTTTAGGAAGGGAAAAATGACAGTGGATTTGGTATTAAAATTAGAAGATGACGTTAGCGAAACACAGGCTAATAAAAAATTTGTAATAACAGTGTTGTTTGATATTGAATAAACTTATGATACATTGTGGAAGGACAGTCTTTTATTAAAGTTGTGTCATTTTAGAATTGGTGATAGAAAGTACTTTGTATAATTTTATAGTTTTTATATTTGCTACATGCATACAGGTTAGAGTGGAATCGAGGTGTTTGAAAATATATAACAAAACTAATATCTATTTCTATAGCACATATTAATACAAAGATTGTGGTTCAAAGATGTCAAAGAGAAAGTTACAAGAAAACAAAAAACAAATAAGATTAGGTAGGCATATTAATGAATAAGTAACAAAGGAAAACTAACTAAATAGGTCCATATAATCTTTTAAAAAATAGATATATAATTAGTAGAAGGATGGTAGTGTCCTAATATCCAGTATCACAATGTAAGTCTCTAAAAATGAGTCCGATGATAAGGTCAGATGTCCGTGAGGACAGACAACAAAAAAAAGGAAAAAAAAAATCTCCAGTTAAGCTGGAAAAAAAAAAAAACAAAATCTGCAGGGGTCCCAAGGCCAAAAGACCACCCAGCCCTCACTAAATGTTGTTAAGTCATTTTTTATTGTTTCCAGGCTTATGGTAGAAATGATACCCCAGAAGACAGTTCCGTTATTGTTTAACTTCTTATAAATGATATATTTTCTTAGACAGGAATGGAAGTAGTTAATCAGAATGCTGATAATGGGGAGTTTTCACTTAGGTGTAGGAATTATTAATAAAATGCATTAATGAATGGGCACACAAATGGAGATTTAAACTTTCACTGGTGAAAACACAAGTGATTTGCTTCACAAAGAGGGTTAAAAGGCCTGAATTAAATGTGAAATTATACAGTCAAACACTGGAAGAGGTGTCAGTGTTTCTTAGTAATGTGCATGTACAGTAAATTGAATAATAATTAACATGTTGCTGACATTAATTGAAAACATATTGTGATGTACGGCAGGGCCCTTGCTCGGCTGGGACGTTTCTATGCTGGAAGAGAGCGTATTTAGGCCATTACCTCCCTCAGAGCACAAGGTAATAATCCCCCTGGGTTACAGCGGTGCCTTGGACTCCTGCAGGGCTCCCTGGGAGCTGAAGTTTGGTGCAGGTGCTATTGAGCCCTTGAGTACACCCAGAAGTGCTGCCCGAATGATGTCATTGAGCACCTGGAGCACTTCCTTGTGCCTTATAAAAGAAGCCAGCAGCCACTACTTCAGGAGCCAGAGTCCTGGGAAATGGACAAAGCTTGCTGGAAGAGGATTGTAGGTGAGAGAAAGAAGAGTGTTTAGTGCTGATCTGTGCTTTTGACTGTGCTGTACAGGTTGGAAATGGGGGAAAGTGTCTTCCACGTGGTAAAAAAAATTAAAATAAATAAGAATGTGTGCTTGGACTTTCGTTCTGCATCTGTCTATGTTGGGTTTGGATATCAGGAGCGCCCTCTTCGGGCCACATTATTAAGTAGTTCTATAGAAAAAACAGACATCTCCCCAATCTGATTGCAATTCCAACCATTAAGCAGGACAAACATTTAAAAAAATCATTAAACAGTTTCTTAAAAAATGTCTTCAGCATATCAGACATAATTAAAACCAATTTGGAATTGATCAATTTTATTATAGATTTTTTCCCTTGAGGGGAAGAATAATTTCTCTCTCTGTTTAGAGTAACCAGCACAGGCAACATTCAGTCCAGATGAGTTAAAGGATGGAGCAGAGCTTTTGAAAATGTTCTTTTGTAGGTAATCATGAAAAATGTGAAAGCAAAATGTGCATGTGGATTCTTGTTTACCACAAAGTAGCTTTACACATAAAATAGTCTGTAAATATTGTATGAAGAATTTGAAAACAAATGAAAAATGTGTGTGCCTACAGTTGTTAGCATCCTTCCGGCTATAATTCCTGCACCCATTTGTATTAAAGAGTTACAGTGGATTCAGAAAGCATTCAGAGCCCTTCACTTTCTGCACATTTTATTGTGTGGTAGATTTAATTTTAAATGAAAACATCTGCAGAAACATTTGCAAATTATTTAAAAATCAAATACTGAAGTCTCTCATTTCAGTGAGTATTCAAACCCGAATTGTGCTCAGGTGCCTCCTGTTTGCTTTAAATCTACTTGAGACGCATCTAGGACTTGATTGGAGTCCACCTGTGGCAAACTGAACACATTTCACAGTGCAGGTCAGGACAAAAACCAAGCCATGAAGTCCAGGGTCCTTTCTGTAGACCTCCAACAATCATATTTGGTAAATCAGGGCAAGGAGATAAAAAACATCTGTAAAGTTTTGATTGTTCTCAAGAGCACCATGTCCTCAATAATTGTGAATTGGAAAAAAATTAAAACCACCAGGACCCTTCCAAGAGTTGGTCATCGGGGCAAACTGACTAACAAGGCAGGAAAGGACTTGGTCTGGGAGGTGAACAAGCACCTTATGGTCGGGTCTAACAGAGCTTTAGAGGTCTTCAGCTTAGATGGGACGACCATCTCAGACATACTCTGATAATTAGACTTTTATGTTGGAGTGGCTAGACAGAAGCCACTCGAGTACAAGGCACATGATCTTTCGAGTATGAGGAAAATGATTCTTTGGTCTGATGAGACAAAAATTAAAGTCTTTGGGTAGAACTCCAAGCCCCGTGTCTGGTATGGATGTGCCACCACTCATCACTTGCCTAATACCATCCCTGCAGTCTCTTAAGATTAGTAACAGCTGGTTGAGTAGATAACTTGCACCTCACTAAATTCATCTAATCCATGGTCTCACCAAATAAGCACAACCATAGAAGGTGTTTAACTTAAGTTGAGAGGATACCAAGTCTCGACTTTAGGCCAAAATATTTAGGGGTGGGGGGGTTGTCTGAAATTCCTTGGGCAGAATCATATGATAAAGTCCCAAAGATCCAACAAGTGGCGATATAATGATAGAATGGTTAGGAGTGGGCTTGATATAGAATGGTTAGGAGTGGGCTTGATGTGATATTTGGAGGACTTAGCTCAGCTAAATGACCCCCCTGAAGCTAGGCTTGAAGGATACTATCAATTACTCACAAGTCCTTATCGTCTGACCTGCCCTCATTTACAATTAATTTTATTAGACTCTTAACTTCTGGCATGGAATGTGTGCGAGATAAATGTGATAATTTCATCTATGGTATTCTCCCGATACTTTTTCATAATCAAATTTATATCTTTTTGATATGCTGTTCAGTACATTGCATAAACATTGGAAGTACAACAGATTGCTTTTCTTTATCTGCAATGTCCACCATGCCAATTTAATGCAGTCCTGGCACCCAGTCAGCTGTAATTGCCACCATTTTTGAAACGGGGCCATGACTAAACCCAAACAGAATGCCAAAGCTGAATACCTTCCAAATCAAATAAAACCTCTGGGTAATTCTTTAAATTAATTTAAGCATATGTCAAATTAAGCATAAAATAGAATTAATAATGTCAGATACAATTTAACCTCTTAATAACCAAGGTGACAAGACAACAAACAAAAGAAGAGTCAAAACTGTAAGCATAAGAATAATCAACTTGCTAAAGGAAATTCAGAAATCAAACCAAAATATCTGTGTCATGACAGGCTCTTTGTTAAGATTTTTAAGAAATTCTCTTTGACCTCTAAAATTTTTATTGACTTTGCTTTAGGAGTTTTAGAGATCAAGGAATCTCAAGGTCACAACTGTTTTGGTGCTTCTTGAAAATTGGTAGTTTTCTCCTGCAGCATCATTTTGTTTTTCTTATGGATTCTGCCATTTTAAAGACGTATTTGTGGACTTTGGCTATGCCATTGCTAGGCAAAGTCAACCCGGAAATATGTGTCAGGTAACATGTCGGGGTTGACAATATAATGGTCAACTCACGCGCTTCTTGGTTGTTCTTGTTTGGAGTAATTCCTTTGCTGTTTTGAAATATTTCTTTGTAACAAACTGCGGCTCTGCTTTTTGACTATGATTTTTAGATTAACATTTTGCCTGTGTATTGGATTTTGAATTCCTGCTCTTTCTGTTTGACAACAATTTTTGTCACATGTATTAAGTCTTGGTTATTTCTTTTTAGACTTCCCAGTTACAGCTTCCCTGTTCCTGCTTTGGTTACGATTCACCTCCCAATTCCTTTTCAGTTAAAGTAACCTTAGATTAAGAGCTGACTTGATTGAAATATTTTAAAATATGAAGAGAATTAATTTGGTGGATGTAACCTGTCATTTTCACATGGGTTTTTCAGCAAGAACTCGGGGACACTGATCGAACATTTTTAAGAGTAAATTTTGCACAGAAATTTTCTTTTCACATTGCAAAAGTTATGAAATAGTTTGCTGAATCTTCAAACCTTGAATTTATTTGATTTCGGACAAATTTGGTAAGTAGGATTGACAAGCTGTGTTGAAATTGTTCTTGAAACATTTGTATCCAAATGTTCTAATATTAAAAAAGAGACAGATATGATACTATACTATATGTACATTTTATAACAGATGCAAAGATAAGCCTTCTCCTTCTTCTTTATTGGATTACCTCATTGTATACACCAACTAATTGCTAGCAAACACATATGAAGGGTGATCCACAATTTTCTGTAATTTTAAAAAACTTTACTATCAAACTTCCAGCAGTTCTCTTTTAATCACCGTCAAAATACTCCCCTTGGGACGCAATACACTTACATTTTCACTTCTCTTGTAAAATGATCTTGTACTCACCTTTCATTTTTTTTCCTGGAGTTCTTTCACAGAAGCATTTTTTTTTTCATTTCAGTCTCAATTTTAATTTGAGGGAACAAAACAACTGGAAGTGAGTTGTCTCTCTATTATAAAAGAAAATCTTGAGACGAGATTTTTGCCAAGAGACATCTTTTCAAGTCACACGCTCCTCTCAACCATTTTCAACCACGCCCACGGTCCTCTTACCACTCATTGGTGTGAATGCTTTTGTCAAAAACAGCTCCTGCACTCTCAGCTCTTATAAATGTTTACATTTTCCTCACTTTAAGTTCCTAATAAAAGACTTACTGTATTATGTCCAAATCTTATTGAAGAATTTCATCCTGAAGGGTCAACAGAAGAAATGAGTACTCGGGCAATCCTAGCACTGAGAAACGATGAAGTCAAACAAATTAACGTGAAAATTGTCGATCGATTACATGGCAAATTGGTTAAATGTGTATCAATAGACTATGCTGAAACAGTTGGCGGAGATCGTGCGGAACATGAAAACATCAACTTACAATATCCCATAGAATATCAAAAACCGTTAACACCGTCCGGTTTTCCACCGGCCGAATTACTGTAGAAAGAAGGATGTATCGTAATGTTATTGCGTAATTTTTTTCTGAGTGATGGGCTATGCAATAGGACAGGATTAGTTGTACTGAAAATTGGTTGAACAACTCTGACATGTAAAATTTTAACAGGTGATGTAGATGTAGTACATCTTCCGCGGATAGCATTAGACATCAAAGGAGATCTTGATATGCCATTTGTATTAAAATGTTTACAGTTTCCCATTAGAATAGCTTTTGCTATGACAATTAACAAATTACAAACATTAAAAAAAGTCAGTTTATTTATTAGAGAGAAAGAAATGATATTCACTCACGGGCAGTTAAATTTTGCGTTGTCATGATGAAAGTCCAAACACGGAATCAAAATTCAATGCAATATTGAAAAGTTAATTCAAAAAATTGTTTTTACTGAAGTTTTACAGTAAACGTGTAAGTTTAAAAAATATTTGTGTGTTAATTTCAAAGCCAAACAGAAAGAAAACACATAACGCAACAAATACCTCTAATGCAACATGAAACATCATTTTCTTTCAATTTCTTACGTTTTACTGTTTTTAATATAGTCAATTACTTGCTGTAATGTAAAATAGATAGTTCTATTATGCATATGTAACAATTCCCATGAAAATAACAATCTGTTTAAATTGTACATCCGCATCCCCATATGCGAGCGGCAGAGAGTGGCCAGCCCATAGCACCCGCCCAGGGGTTTGCGAGCAAAGTTAGCAGGGGGCAGAGCCCCTTAGTTTTTATTAAAAAAATCTTTGAATGACAATGCGGCATGTGCAGATGTGCTGTCATGGAGCAAAATCCAGTTTTGGGTGAGGCATTTCTCTTGACTTTCTTCTGTGATTCTTTCCCATAGACGCATCAGCAGTTCAGAGTAATTGCGATAATTAACAGGCTGTCCACAGGGAAAATACTCTTTATGAACAAGTATGTCAATATCAAAAAATAAATAAAATGATCATAAATGTCTCCTAAAAATCTGCCATGGTGGCTTGGAGAAACAAGTCACCTGCACCAGAAATATGGACTCGATCATCTCATTATGATGCCACTTGGTAGACTGATTAACCAGACTGTAAGCATGCAATACGTAGTGGGCATATTCGATAACTGCAACTTCCATGCTGTTGACCGATTCCGAGTATTTTTGGGTCCTCCTACATATTTTTGTAGAGCAGATTAATTAAACATATCCTGTTAAGAAAGGAATGGGTTTGAGCACATCAGTTGTACAGGTTTTATTTTCTTTTTATAACCGTTACAACTGAATAGCACATAAAAAGTACTTCTTGCTCTTTTCTCAACCCCGCCTTCTTTTCTGTCAGCCCCTCCCATCCAAAAACCTCCATATTAACCCATCGTTAACCACACCTCCACAACACATATTATGACACGCACACACACATTTCAAAATGTTAACAGCCTCATATAAGACCTAATAGAAAGAAAGAATATTTGGCCAACTAGAGACGCTGTCACTCAGGATGAGATTTTTAAGATGTGGCTGGTGAATGAGCCACTTTGGAATCATTAAGAATTAACATTTCATGTTGGCAACAATTCTCTCTATATATAAATAGGGTATATTCAATAAATAGTGTTGTTTGTACCTCATCTGTATCCTGAAAAATACTACTTACTCTACATGCATTAAAAAAGGCAACATTTTGCAAGGCAAAGAAAGAAAATATGTGATATAAAGTTTTAAACAAAATCTTACGTTTTTTCAGAAAAAAATCCTGGGTGATTGATGCTTTTCTCTCTAACTTTGATTTGATCTCATTAGCCTTCAATGCAGAAGACTCCATAGCATCAGCTGGGTGTTTACCTTGGTGTACTAATGCAAGTCACAGCTATGATCGAGTAGAATAAAGATTTTATTGGCTCTCACTATTTTTAAAATGTAATATAGCAGTATATTACTGCAGAGTGACACCACATTTATTTTTGCAAACTGTGAATAATGCTACTCCACAGAGACTTCAAATTCTATCAGCTTTCAATTTCAGACCTGTCTGAGAAGCAGTTATTTGTTTCTTTTAAGAGTACGACAACCTTTTATGTGCCGGTATATTAGATCTTTCTACAAACATCACTTCTTAGGAGTTAATATTTAATCTATTCTTCCAAGTCGCTCAACAGCTAAAGTATGATTGTGAAAAATGTATTGTGCTGTCAAAAAGACAGAAGCCTCAGAAACTTAGACAGACAAGCCAAATATCAAAAGGAACAATTTACCAGGCTTTGTAGTTCCACCACAGTCTGGTAAAATAAAGTCCGTTTCTGTTCCATGCTTTGATAAAGCAGAAAACAATCTGAGCCTTCAGAGCAGCTAATTTAAGAAGCCTGATGTTAACCATTAAAATGGTAGGATGCCTGACTTATTGGTGCAGACTTCTAGTGCAGGTAACAGTGACAAGCTGCTTATAATAAGCAAGCCATTTTAAAGAAGCATTTTGTTATGTAGGAAATCTTATTGCCATGCCTATTGAACTCTAGATGATATTATTTATATAGCTAACTGTCTATTGCAGAAATAAGTGCTGACATTTATATAGGGAATACTTTCAGTAACATTAAGTGTGCATGACTTGTCAAGGTTATAATTTATAATTTCGAAAAACCAGACATGTCCACGGCAATCAATAAGGAAATATACTGTATTTTTTGTCAAGTGCTGTACAGAAAATCTTGACTTAAATGGATGCCATATTGTATGTCTTATAGCAGGGGTGGCCAGACATTTGTAATCAGTGATCTATCCTATAGACAGAAAATCTTTTATGGAACATAATGTCAGGTCAATATTGTATTATCATTAAGTCAACTAAGCAAAGAAATGTAAAACAGCATAATAGCATCAATTATAATTATAAAAAGACAATTGTTTCTTCTATTAAAATTGATCTTTTCAAAGTAAAACAGTTTTACAGGCTGGAAACATTGGCTGCTGTATAGGGTACCCTGAATCTGTTAAACTGGTCAAACTGTCTACAACTTGCATCCTGACGCTGCATCCACTGATCTTCCTTAAAATAAAAAGGTCTTTGCCACAAGCAAAAATATTACTGGGTAGTGGACTCATTTCAGAAAAAAAATCCTTATGACAGGTTATATACACAGACACATGAAGCTCTAAGTTAGAAATCTCAACCACTAAATCAGTTTGCTGCCTAGAAAGCCTAAATTGGTTCACTTCAGTTAATTGCTATATATGGCGATCTTCACTGAAAAACAGTGAAACATTTACATCCATAAGACCCTGTATCTGCTTACATGACCAGAAACAGAGAGTTCATCTTCATTTGAAAAGAGGAGTCAAGAGGTTGGTGAATCAGGTCAACAAAGAGAACGTTTAGGTAGACTTTACATCGTCTCCCTCTGAGCATGTAGTATAGCAGCACAATTGTGACCACTGACCAGCTTGTTCACTGTCTATTTTTAAAATACGCATGGCCAGCAGCCATACTACATACACTTCAGAACAGGTCATTCACCAGAAACTCATCATCTTCAGGTCCAGCCAGTATGTAAATGGGAGACCAACCAAGAAAAGCTTGGGTTGCTGCTACAAGAGGTGTTGGCAGGGCCAGCAGGGGGTGCTCAACCTGTGGTCTGAATCTGGATCCCAGTGCATGATGGGGACACTGTGCTGTAAAAATGGTGCCGTCCTTTAGTTGAGGCGTAAAACAAACATCTTGACTCTCTTTGGTCATAAAAGACTTCTGGGCATCCGTTATAAAGAGTAGGGAGTATCCCGATGTTCAGGCTAAATTATCCACCACAGCCTAGACATTCTGTCCCCCTTATTAATCTCTGTCAGTAATTTTTTAATTATCTCAAACCCCTTTACCACCTAAAAGCCAATGTGTTTAGAGCATACTGGCGAAATATGGCTGCCGTTGCATCATCTAGGTGGAAGCTACAAATTTGTTGCTATTAAAGTGGCTCCCTGTTCACTATGTAAAGCTCTTGAAGTAGTGAGAAAAGTGCTAAATAAATATAAAAATTTGTTATTAATTTTAAAAAAGTTGCATTTTTCACCCCTAGCCTAATGTCTCGCCCCACATGAAAGTAACATAATGCTGTCAGTAGACTGAGTGGTTTACACCAGTGGTCCTCAACCTTTGGATCGCAAACCAAATGTGGGTCCCTGGATGCCTTAGATGGGTCTTCTACTTAACAAAAAAAAAAAAATATCATAGTCATAGTCAAAGGGACATTTTGCTGCATAATGAGGAGCTGACCAGTGACACAAATCCAGTTGTGAGTAGAGGACAACCTGTAATGCACCACATGCTACGTAAAGAAAGCTAACCAGCATGAACAAGTTCCACAAACACCTATTGCATCACCTACTCTAAACTCTTCATCAGCCTCACATGATTCATCCCAAAAACCTAAGCCAAACAAGAATATAAAAAGAACATACAATCCAGATTTTATGAGCTATAGATTTTCTGCTGTGTGTTACCTGTAGGGTGGTACTACCAAATGAAAGCATGAAGGTTTCCCAAATTATAAAGACACCAATAATGGCATACTGCACGATAACATGCAGTGAATACACTTGACTTAAGCATTCATAGTTTTCATCCTCATCCTCTGTACGTTTAGCATTCGTTTGCTCAGTGATTGATGTGCTTTCTGCTTTCTGAGCAGCTCTTCTTTACTCCACCCTAGCGGTCTGCTTCTTCTCTTCTTCTGTTGGCATCTTTTCACTTTAAAACTGATTAAGTTAGTTTTTGTGTTGTAATTACTTGGTACATTTTTCTTAATTTTTCACTTAAGTCTTCAATCTGTATCAAGAATGATTAAAGATATGAAGAGGTAGGGGACGTGAGCGCGAAGATGGTAGGGAATGAGAACGCCGCCCGTACGCATGTGCTGCACGGCCGCCCTGCTGTGTGCTGCCTAGAGTTGATTCTACAATTAAATGAAATAAAAATAAAAAGAGTAATAAAAATTATCACCCCTAAAGCAGATAGTAGACGTCACGTAGTATATGTGTACCAAATTTCAGGTCAATAGATCACACGGTTTGCGAGCTACAGGTGATTTAAACTCATGGACAGACAAACAAACAGCCACGGTAGCATATTATAGAAGAAGATTTGGAAACAAAACATACTACTTACAGATGTAAATCATTCAGTTTTTTTACAACAACATCTTAAGGATGCACAAAAACATTGTAGTGTGCTTGTACAACATGCCAGAAGGCACTCCTGGCATCACTACATTGCACATCGAATTGCCAAATATAAGAAAGTGCTCACCAGTGCAGAACACCTCGTCTTTCCTCATGCAATTGATGTGTGCACCACAATTCTAGACGAGTCAGCCGCTTGCAAAGTAAAACATATTCCTCTCATTTAAAGACTGATTTTCACAAACTTGGAAAGGACACTTGGTTTGATTCCGTAATAAACATCTGTGTGTCAAGTTGTTTTTGGATGAGTACTGTGGATATTTCATCTATTATGTTGTACACTATCCAGGTAGAAGTAATGGCCCTGCCAATCAAATCCACAGAAACTCAATTCGGAGCGAGGTTTGTGAAACCAGAAATAATGAAATAAGTAAATGATCCAAATCAGAAGGTGCAAAAAAACCCACCACTGGACAATTCTGACTTTGTGATGAATGATGACTCGCATGTTCATGTTTCACAAACACAGGAAGATATGCTCCCCAGTTCCCCAGACCTTACTAATGTCATGCAGGCACTCTTGAAGAACAGTGGTGATGTCGCTGCTGCCAAGCACTACTTACGCACATGCTGTAGACCAGATCACAGACCCCTTTGGACAAGACAAGATGACCTTCCTCTGTTGTCGGGAGATCCTTCACTTCTGTCAGAGAAGTATGGAGATGAGAATGTAGTGAAGAGAGTGGCTTTTTTAAAAAACGTAGACTTCTGTGTTGTACTATTTTTAATACGTCTTTCATCCTGTAGAAAAACCTTACATATTGTAAAATATCATGTTGAATTATCAATTATCACTATAATTAAATGCTGACAATGTATTCACTGTTGTTTATTAATGTGTGCCATTCGGGGAAAATGTTGGCTGGTTTCCATTAACACTACTGCTAGTAAAGGATCCTCACTGAACAAAAAAATTGGGCCCCAAGGTCAAAGAGACTGAGAACCAACAACTGCAACATCATTAATTTCTCTAGCACATTTTCATTCAGTGGATGTAGCTCAAAGTGTTTTACAAGATGTCAAAGAAATAGTTAGAAAACAGAAAAAACAAATTGAAATCAGATAAGAATAACAATGGATAAATAGTAAAAAAACAAATAAATAATGCACACTTACTTAAGGTAGATATATAACTAAGAGAAGTCAGTCAGTCAGTCATTGTCCAACCTGCTATATCCTAACACAGGGTCACAGGGGCTGCTGGAGCCAATCCCAGCCAGCACAGGGTGCAAGGCAGGAACAAACCCCGGGACAGGGTGCCAGCCCACTGCAGACTAAGAGAAGTGTTGCTCGTAAATATAGAATTGTATTTTTCAATCTGAATGCAAGTCCGACAACTAAGGTTAGCTGGCTAGGGTGAACAGACAAAAATAAAAAAAAAACAAACTCAATTTTAGCTGGAGAAATAAACAAAATCTTTATGGGCTCCACAACAAAAGATCACTCAGACCCCACTGGGCATTCTACCTAACATAAATGCCTTTAAGCAGTTCTTTATTGGATTTGTTTTACACTTTGCCTTAGAAGATTGATAAAGTGGGTCTCGTGGCAAGGTGGGGTGTCAGCATTCATTCAAACATCACAGGCAGCTGCACAGGACATTGATCAGATGACGGTGGCACAGAAGGCCATGTCAAAAGAGCCAGAAGAAAAAGTAAAGACTAATAATGATTGCAGATTCATTGAAGTGTATGATAATTCTGTGCATATCTAGGGCATTAAGAGGAGAACTAAAATTTAGCTACGAAAAAGCCAAATTATAAAAAGAGGGTTTTAGCAGTTAGATTCATAGTGTTACGGTTAACATTAGAATTACCAGAGCCTACGAAAAAACTCGTAGATCCGGCCCACTTTAAATCAGTTCGCACCTCTCCGCCAGCATCTTTTGTCCTCTAAATGTGCCGATAAAGACAAGCTGCAAGCAGCTAGCTATTCCATCCCCCCACCGACTTAGAACGTGCACAAACTTCTCCCAGCTCATGCCTTGATTGATTATTTGGCAGTGAAGTGGAGTTTTAGAGTGGAAATAATAGATCGTTATTTGGAACACACGCATTTTTAAAAGAGAAATGTTTTTCATATTTTAGTAGTAAATGACAAAATGTAGGCATAAACTATATAATTTATGAAGCCTGAAGTCCAAAGATCAAATAAACACTTTCACAAAGGGTTCAAGGAAATGTTTCAGATTTTTGGTGGATAACTGCAAAAGGCCATCTCACCACTTCTTTTATGCTGGCTCTTGGAAAAATAAGCAATTATTAGAGGATCTAAGGCTACCTCTTAGAATACAGTATAGGGGACAGGCACCGCCAAATACAGGAAGGAGCAAGACTATTTAAGGTTTTGTATACCATTAGATGTTTTTCTGCCCACCCTGCACTGTTGTGCAGCATGGCTGCAGAGAGCTTAAACAACTTGACACATCACATAAAAACGACAAGGGTGAGCTTTCTTGAAGGATTTTACTGGGCGCACCTCGTTGTAAACTGAAATATATACAAAGGAAACATACAGGTATTTACAGGTGTACAACCAAAGACAATAAATAAGCTATAATGATTTACAAAGCAGTACATAGCAGACAGTATACATTAAACAATAAAGCTTTAAGATATAAGACATTTACAAGGTGAGTAATGTTCAGGGTCGGAACGTGACAAGAGATGCACGTAGACAGAGATTCAGATTGCTGCATACCATCACTAACCAGACCCAGGGGTTTATATACCTTAAATATACATATTGGAGTTAAACGAAACAAAAAATAAAGTGGTGCCTACGTGAGACACATGGGGTGTATTGTGTTTAAATGTTCATTATGGGAAATGTGCTCTTTACATGAGCTTCATGGCCATTTATAACACCACTGTGAGTGCAGGATGTGACTAACAGAACAGATGCGTTAATAAAGGACCAGGCAGATGGGGTGTACAGTTGAACAGATAACAGTAACAGTTAACATGTTTGGTAGAATAGTAGTATTTTAATGTCATCTCTAAATGATATGGGTGACCAATGCAATGTTGCTGAGACTGGTGAGATTTGCTCAAGTTTTCTTTTTCTAGTTAAGATTCTTGCTGCTGCATTTTGAACTAACTGCTACCATTTGATGTCCTTCTTAGGTAGTCCAGTGTATTACAATAATCTAGTCGACTAAAGACAAAACTTAATTTCTCAGCATCTTGCAGTGTTATAAGAGGTCTAACTTTTTTTCCTTAAGTGAAAAAATACAGTCTTAGTAATACGGTTAATACGCGATTTAAAGTTTAGGTCATAGCCCATGATTAAAACTAAATTGTTTGTTCCCTCCTTGACTTGTAATCCTAAGGTATATTTCTAATACCCTCATTATTGCAATTTTTACTAATAAAAAGATTTCAGATTTTTCCTTATTTAACTTGAGGAAATTACTACTCATCCATTCAGAAATACAAGACAGATGTTGGGACAGGCCGTCAAGAGCATAAGGTTCATTAAGTACTATAGAGAGGTAAAGCTACATGTCATCTGCATAGCTGTGGTAGTTCACCTGTTGATTTGAGTTAAACTGGTCTGGTTTAATAGTGGCAGCGCTGCTGCCTCTCAGTAAGGAGACCCGGGAACGCTTCTTCCTGCATGGAGTTTGCATGTTTTCCCTGTGTCTGCGTGGGTTTCCTCCGGGTCCTTCAGTTTCCTCCCACAGTCCAAAGACATGCAGATTAGACTTTTGTCACTGTCCTGCTCCACTGACAGACTGAGGAGATCGTTCCTCCCCCACACTATGCGACTCTTCAATTCCACCCGGGGGAGTAAATGCGAACATTAATTTTATTTTAATTCTTTTCATTTTTATTATTATTTAATTTAATATTGTTTCTTTGTATCAGTATACTGCTGCTGGATTATGTGAATGTCCCCTTGGGATTAATAAAGTATCTATCTATCTATCTATCTATCTATCTATCTATCTATCTATCTATCTATCTATCTATCTATCTATCTATCTATCTAAAATTGTCCCTAGTGTGTGCTTGGTGTGTGTGTGTGTGTCCTGCGGTGGGCTGGCACCCTGCCCAGGGTTTGTTCCTGCCTTGCACCCTTGTGTTGGCTGGGATTGGCTCCTGCAGACCCCTGTGACCCTGTGTTAGGATATATTGGGTTGGACAATGACTGACTGGTCTAATGGGATCATAAAAATTGAAAATAACTGTGGGCCTGGATAGATCTTTGTGGTATGTCATATAAAATATTGTGGATCTCTGAACTACAATCACTACATCTAACAAAGAATTTTCTACCTGTTAAACAATACTGAAACCAGTTTAAGACACCGCACGAGAGGCCCACCCATTGACTAAGCCAATTTACTGTATAAGAATACTGTGGTCTATGGTGTCAAATGCTTCACTTAGGTCTTGTAAAACAAGAACAGATATGTGTCCACTGTCCACATTAACCCGCAGATTATTTGCTACTTTAACCAGTACCCTTTCTGTACTATGATTTGTTCTCACAACTGACTGAAACTTTTCGAGAATGAAGTATCCATTTAAATAGTCATTAAATTGTCTTTATTAGAATTTTACTTACAAAGGCAGGTTATTAATAAATGTAAAGTTTTCAAATACAGAAGAGTCGAGATTTATTCTTCTTAAGCAGGGGTTTAATGACTGGGAAGACCTCAGTTTCTAATGATGAGTTTACTATGTTAAGTATACCAGCAATTTGCACATACAGAACTTCTATCAAATCCCAGTTGGGACTGGGTCAAGTTGAGCAATGATTCTACGGAATTCAGGTAAACCTGTTTAAGTGAAGACATTTAATTCTCTAAAAAGAGCATGCTGATAGTCAACAGGATGGCAGGCATGTACTATATTACTACAAACAGCATTAAAAAATGCAGAAAAACTTCACAAGTTTCACTAGGGGTTTTCAGTAAGGATATTCTGTTGAATGAGCTGTGTGATGCTCTTTAGTGAATACATTCTCTTGCTTTAGGGTAACACTGATTATCCACATAAAAACTGCAACCCACTACAATTAGGAATCTATTGTGTTTAGTGATTATTATAGACTAGCAAAATACCCGCGCTTCGCAGCGGCGAAGTACTGCCTTAAAATTTTTATTATGAAGAAAATTAAACCTTTTTAAACTGAGGGAAAATATACCAATAATTATTTGTTAAGGATCTCTTTGTATACCACATTGTGAGTTCGGCCCTCCGGTTGTAATATGACTAAGCTGTGCGCTGAGCTTACTCTTGAGCATGCAACGTACAGTTGGCCATGTGAACAGTAATCTTGTTTCAAATCTCACAGCTTGGATTGCTGCTGTCATAATCGGTTTGAGTTTCATGATTTGTTTCAATTACGACAGCAATTGCAGGAGTTGTGTTGAAGTGACATTTGGAATCTGTCAAGCGTTGTAACCATACATACGGTTTCATCGATAACTTCACATCCAGCTTTAGAGAGTTTAAACATTCATAAACATCAAAGTGTCCACTACTGAAATCGTCACCTGTGAATCTAAGATGTTTAAGAGGCATTGGCGGTTGTCGAAAGGTGTAAAATATTTGGCCATTTCGGTACACTTGAAAGCGACAACCAAACAATTCACCGGCAGCCATCAACTCACATGCAGGACCATAGATGAAGGGCATAAGCATTTCACTCTTCTAGTGCTCCTGTGTAGTATACTTATCTCCTGTACCATCATCAGTCCACACCTTGAACCTGTCCCAGTCATTCAATACATAAGACACAATGTTCCTCCGGATATCAAAAGTGAGCCTGATATGGCTGTGCAATATGTAACAAAGAGAATGGAAAAGGCAGGTGCCATTCTGGGCATGGAAACCACTCGGTAAGTGACAGTTCTTTGATCGATGGCGATCACCTCGATAGACATGTTAATGGGGGTACGGTTGGAACGATAAAGGAAATGGGCATCTGAACAATGTAAAGTAAGTCTAAAATACCTACACTATAACGATAATCGTAATAAACGAACAATAAAACAGTGTGGAAGCTGTGGATTAAATAAAAATGCTGCAGTTATCAGCAGGGAGACGTGAATCCCGTGGCGAAGCAATGAAGGAAATGTAGAGACCGGAGCGACGGATAGCGTTATATAGGCAGGCAGCCAACAACGTGGAAGGCGTTGGGATGGGGGACCCAACGCCTCACATGGTGACCGAGCTGCAGGCTATGGACGTATATATGTATGTAAGTAGGATTCAGTTAGTGTTGGGAACCCGCGTACCAAATTTCTTGAAGATGGGCCCATAAGTAACAAAGACTGTTGGAAAGTTCAATATTGGCGTCAACCACCGTTCAATATGGAAGATGGGCCATAAATAAGAAAGTTCAGGGCGTTGTCATACCACCGAAATAAGCTTAAATTTTGTAAGTAAGCATTGGTTTACCTACATGGGAAGTTAGCGTTGGAATGTTCAATATGGCGGCCGAAGCCACCTAACAAATTTCGTGAAGATGTGAGGATGGGGTCCATACAAAGTAAGAAAGTTCAACATGGCGGATATTTATGTACATTGGTTTCGTTAGCACAGGAAGCCACCTAACAAATTTCATGACCATAAATAACAAAGTTCACATGGCGGATGTTGTCAACCGAATTTCGAAATGAAACCTGCATAACTTTTGTAAGTAAGCTGTAAGGAATGAGCCTGCCAAATTTCAGCCTTCTACCTACACGGGAAGTTGGAGAATTAGTAACGTTGGAATGTTCAATATGGCGGCCAACAGGGCGTCATACCACGAAATAAGTATGTACATCGGTTTCGAAGCCACCTTTTCTTGAGTGCAGGAAAGTTCAAGCTGCCTTCCAAATTTTCGTGAAGATGGTAAGCCATAAATAAATTAGTAAAGTTCAATATGGCGACAGGTGTCATACCACCAAATAAGTACGTTTTTCGTTAGTGCAGGAAGCCGCCTATGACCATAAATAAATAAGTTCAATATGGCGTTGTTTTCGACCGTATGACCGTTACGTGTAGAATTTCGAAATGAAACCTGCTTAACTTTTGTAAGTAAGCTGTAAGGAATGAGCCTGCCAAATTTGAGCCTTCTACTTACATGGGAAGTTGGAGAATTAGTGATGAGTGGGTCAGTGAGTGAGTGAGTCAGTGAGGGCTTTGCCTTTTATTAGTATAGATTACTATAGACAAAGATGATTAATTACCTTAGCCATATGTTCTGAGATGGCCTAGGCACCATGCCTGTTTGGATGTAGCCCATCTCTTCTGAAAAGCTACTTTCACTTCCAGAACAAATCAAGATTGTTGATGAAGGCAAGGCTGTGCTCTTGATGAAGGCAAGGCTGTGCTCAGGTCTTCATCTAGGCATTGAAGGAAAACAAATAACTAAAGGCCTTATCTGAACGTTGGTGCATTGGAATTAGTCCAGAGATGACGATCCATGCAGCTGACTCCTGGGTCCTCTCACAAGCAATATGCAGCAGTGATCTGATGTTCTCCTTGAACATTTCTGACTGATGACTGTGAATGTTATTTCTTCCCATGTAGAAAACCACTGCCCTGACATCTTTATGCTTCGCAAGGGCAGACTGGGCTTTTTTTACAATGTGCTGAACATGCACCCTAAGAAAGTAAGACACAGAATGAAATGGCACATACATTTTCCAGCAGAAATGTGCATAGTCCAGGTTTCATACAGTGGAGTCCCTCTAAAATGACAACAGTGCTTTGGCAGGAAGCTGGCAAAGAGTTGAGAGCTTTGAAACAGTTGCTCAAATTCTGCATTGCCACTTCTCTGAGTGCTTCAGATGGGAGCCCCCCTTTTTCGTTGGTACTCCCACACTACATTCTGAGGGGTAAAACAGATACTCAATGGCTTCAGGCACTGCTGGGTTGTGAACGAAGAAGGTAGGTGACTATTTGAGAGAGAAGCTTAAAGGCTTTCAGGTGTTCTTTATGAGTGCGAAACTTTAGTCTGTTCCTCCAAAACCTTTAGTTCTTCATCCATGTTTAGAAACTGCTTTGTTTCTGTGAGGTCTTGCAAACAACAAAAAAGAACAAAAAGCCAACACACACAGCTTCAACCGGAGACTATTCAACACAGGAAGTGACCTACAGGAAGTCTGTTCTACATAACCACTGCTCTATACAACCCTAAACAACTGTAACTTATGCAAAAAAAGAGAGGCTCAGGTGCAGATAGAGAAAGAAAGCATGGGTCCACTATAACAAACCTCTGAGTTCTTATCTAATGGCTCATAAAGTATGATTTTAATCTAATTGATGAAGACAGTATAATTGAACAAAGAGCACAATTGGGATTCGGATCAAATTCTCCAGTTCATTTTCATGTTTGAAGCCTCTACAAAGTTTGTACATTTCAAATTACTGTGTGAAAATCAACTGTAAAGATGCCTGGATCTTATCCAGGAAGGCTGGTAGGAACAGATACCTGAACTAATATGATTGTCTTACTCACCTCATAAAGCGATTTAAGGAAATATACCCTCTAGTGAAATACCATACGGAGGTATCACAGTTGCTTGCAGGCGGAGTTTTATTAGCACAGAAAAAATAGCATCTGAGGGTTTCAACAGGGAGACCACATGGTGGTTTTAACCCTCAACTCACAGATTTTCTCTCAAATTAAAGACAGGAAACGGCTGACTGTCCTGTAATTTAAGTATGTAAGTGTGAACAAATCAAAGAAGACATATTTCACATAAAATCTATCTATCTATCTATCTATCTATCTATCTATCTATCTATCTATCTATCTATCTATCTATCTATCTATCTATCTATCTATCTATCTATCTATCTATCTACACCATTGGCCATTTCTGAGTATTTTGCCTTGGTGTCTGGCCAGTGCAGACAGATGGTTTCATTATAGGAAAATATAGCATTTTGAAGTTGACCTAAATGTGAGACAAATATAGCCGTTACAGGTTATTGAGGAAAGCCACAATTCTACCTCATCCAGCCCCATTGTAATAGTGCCTAAACTAGCCTTCACAAGGAGCTTCATCAGTGAGGATGATGAACTTACTGAGCACCTAAGAAATACTTACTTCATAACTATACTCAACACTGCATAACGTTATTGGTATATAAATTGTTGTGCTGAAAGCTAAGATAACATAAACTTTGCAGAAGGTTTTCTTTAAGGATCTCACTGTATTTGGTTGCTTTTGTCATTCTCTCAATTCTGACAATTCTCCCTGTCCATGCCACTGAGAAGCCCCCTCATAGTATGATGCTGTCACCTCCATCCTTCACCAAGGGATGGTATTATACACATAATGAGTGCTTGGAGTTCATTTTTTGTCTCACTAGACCAGAGAATCTTTCTTTCTTCTGCTCTCAGAGTCCTTTAAACTGCCATATGCCTTATAATGAAGTGTGGCTTCCATCTAGCTACTTTATCATAAATGCCTTACTGATGAGTGGTGCTGAGATGGTCATCCCGTGGACAGGCTCTACCACCTCAGCAACTGAATTTTGAAGCTCTGTTAGAGTAGCCATTGCATTTTTTGGTCACCTTCCGGACCAAGACCCTTCTTGCCCAGTTACTCAGTTTGGTTGGATGGTCAACTCTAGGAATAATCCTGGAGGTTCCAAACTTCTTCCATTCCACAATTATTGAGGGTTTATACCTTTGCACTGATCTATGCCTCACCATAGTTTGATCATGTGTGATCTATAAAGAGATCCTTGGACTTCATGCCATGGTTTTTGTCTTGACAATCAGTGTGATTTTGTGGGACCTTCTACTGTGTGTACAGGAACACATGTGCCTTTCTAAAGGATGTCCAATCAATTCAGTTCACCACAGGTGGACTCCAATGGAGTTCTAGATACATCTCAAGGGGAATTAAAGCAAACACAGTAGACGGGACCAAAATTTGCAGAGCCAAGGTAAGGGGTATGAATATTTTTATAAATGGGAGATTTCAGGTTTTAATTTGTAATAAATTTGCAAACCCTTCTGAAGACATGTCTTCACTTTGTCATTATGGATTATTGATGGTTGAAAATGGCAAATGTATCCATTTAAAATTAAACCTACAACACCAAAAGGTTTGGAGAAAGTAAAGGGGACTAAGTATTTTTCTGAATGCACTGTATAGTATATATTTGTTTAGATTAACCATCTAAAGTATCTACAAATTACATGGAAGCAAGATCATGTAGTTTCTGTATGCTTTTCTTCTTCTGATTATTAAAAATTGTGACTAGGACTCATTTTACAGCTCTAATCAGCAGCTTGTTTAAAATGTTGTAGATGACTAATTATTGTGCAATGGATTGCATAAACTCTCTACACCCCTGCCTGCAGTTAGATTTTCAGTCCACAGACATCAAAATATCTCTTTGACATCCAGCAGATACGCTAAATAGGATACAGTAATTAACATTTCATTATCAGGCCTACTGTGATTCATCAGGCATCTCCTGTGCTTACCGAAAGATGGAAATTGTAAAACTTATAGCCTCTTCTATTAATATTAGTGTTTTTGAATATATTTCTATGAAAAATAGAAGGTTTTCATTTTAATTTGTTAGCAGCATTTTTTCTATAAGCTGATGCTGTATGACTACTCAATATCAGCAGACAGTATAGTAAGCAGCTATCTTTGAGACCCTTGCAAAGGTAGCAACTTAAGTTCCAGAACTCCATTGAAATGCATTAAATTGTTTTATCAACAGTTTGCGTCTGTAATTACTGCACACTTAAATGGCGATTACTTAGTAATTGCCTTTTTAACTACTGTGTAAACAGGCATTATTGCTGTGTATATCCCAAAGGAGTGCATGTGAGGTTAATCGATAGTTACATACAGACTGTCCTGATATGAATCTAGTCATCAACAAATCTCAACAGTAGCTACCAAACAAGTTTTTGTCTTTACCATGTATGTGAAGAAAAAAGCCAAGCAAAATGACACCTTTTATTGGCTTTTCTCTACATTCGTAATGGCTAACACGGTACAACAACCATGTATGTGATAAAAGTTGAGTTGGTAGAGAGGGATTTCGTTTTCAGGAATAAAAGGAGGTATTTAGTACTTGTAAGTAAAAGGGTTACAACAGCTTCCAAAAGGCAGGAAGAACTTGTACAGAGAGACAGTTTGACCTGGGGAATGTTCAACTCTCATGGAATTATTCTAGGACAATATAATAGGGGAGTCCAGCTTGGAGATATCGTCATCATCTTCATCATGTAAGCTAGAAGAGAGTCTCTTTAAAAATTGATTAGAGGCTGAGGTGGATGGTTTAGATCAGGGGTCTCCAACCTTTTTTCCCCTGAGAGCTACTTTTTCAAAATGAAAATGGCCGAGAGCTACTCATGTTTTCTAACGTTTATTCTCATAGCTTATTTCAACCCAAACAAACTTAATAAGCTTGTTTTGCCTGAACATTTACAAAATGTTGGTGTCCACAACTCACATTTTGCATTAAAACATCACAACAAATATTCAGTTCACCTGCAAGTGCATTTTGTACGTCTGTATGCTTCATCTAGTGTATCTCACATTATTGAATTAAAACATGAATGCTATCAAAACAAAACAATCCAATTCCAAATACACAGTGTCACACACATGCACATGGGAGGCAGCTAAAGGGCTTGAGCGAGGGCAATTCTGAATCTGACCGGGATGTGGCAGAGTGCACTGAATCTTTTTCTCACTTTCCTGCAGACCATTCACAGGAAGTTCCATCTGGCCCTGTTGACATCACTTCCGGGTCAGGACCTATAGAGGAAGGCCTTGCCGGTTTCAGCCCCTTTGATGTCAAGTCCGGGCTCGAGCCTATGGCTGAAGACCTTTCCGATCCCGGCCCCTTTGACGTCATTTCCCTACCCTAACCTGTAAAAGCTTTCACCTTTTCCCTATTCCCACAGTTCTGTTTTGGACTCCATTTTCTGCACATCAGTGCTATCATTTATTTGAAACTTTGCAGCCAGGAAACCAATTGTACGGGTGGCTGCCCCAAACCTTCTTGATGAGTTTGTGTCATTTTTGTGACAACAGATATGACTTATTCATTTGTCATTTTGTTCCATGTCACTGTCTCACTTCACAAGATATTCACAGGTCCAGTTGCATGTGTGATGTGTTTTTCAGTTAGTCAGATGACTGGCACTGCATGGAGTCAACAAGAGAGGCAGATGTATGGTGGAGTGTAGTCACTTCAGGTTCACTCTGATGGAGTCATTTAAATGTTCACCTGTCAGTCTTGTTCTGAACTTTGATTTCTTGACATTCATGTCAGACTCACAGAGTTATGGAGACCCAAACAAAGCAGACATTTTCAGAGCTGCTTGGTGAAGATTCTTATAGTTATGTGGCTCTGCTAAGCTCCAGAAATGCTGAGAATGCTGTTGAAACTTTAACTGCACATTATTTTGAAGGTTTACTAATATATAATATAGAAAATCCAATGTATGTCTGTCCACTTTTCACCAGAGAACTACTTAACGGATTTAGATCAGGTTTTTTTTCTATAATTTCCTTGAACATTCCGGTTGATTTTACGACTTCTCTCATTTTGCTATGTATCATAGTTTGCTTGCGGTAACGATTTATTTGCGTAAATCCAAGTGACTCCACGCAGTGGTCCGGGGGGCAGTGCCTTCCTCACTCACTCGCCAGCTTCGGGGCATGTTCCTTAACTCTGCTTCACTAGCAAACAAAAGAACAATTACATTTTACTTTGTTTGATATTTTAAATAAAGTGTTACTTAGGTCTTGACGAGTTTGAGTCTGGATATTCTCTTAAGTGTATGCCACATTGAAAAGATTACAATTCAGATTGTGGATCGTGATATGATTTTTTGGAACGATCGCCCACCAATAATTTGACTAATCAAGTTTTCAAATTTATGTAGGATTCATTAACCCTTTTGGTGAGCTACTTGGAAAGGGGTTGTGAGCTACCGGTAGCTCGTGAGGGACGTGTTGGAGACCCCTGGTTTAGAGTTTGCAAACAAATGTTTAAAAAATACTTATAAAAGTGGTCGTTGATTGCCCTAAGATTACAGATAAAGATCACAATTTATTATTAATAAAAATGACATAAACAAATGCATCACCACATCTAAGCAAGGTTAGGACCAGATACTTACTGGGTCTATCATTTGGGGTCAACTAGTGGACTAGTGTAGTGAACCTTAACCCCAACGTTCTGAATTAATATACATTATCATTTAACTCAGAGTGTGCTGTGCTTAAACTGGACAACATTGATTTTGCCTCCTGAACAATTTTGGGTGTATCTTGGGAATTTTGGTTTGCTGGTCACAAAATTCACCTTTGAATTTTTTTTTTACCATTTTATTGAAATTGCCTTTTTTGTGATTTCCTCTCATATTATAAATATACATTGTTAAGGACAGCACGTCTGGTCTGGCACCCCCGCCAAGATGGGTCCCAGTCCATTACCTGGCCAGGAGAAACAATAGGCAGGACAGTCCCTGTCTTTGCCAATGAAGTTGACATGAGGAGGCAAAAATTTGTGGAGTGTGTCAGCAACCTGGTAGGGATGGACAAAAGATCCTTACATGGCAAGGAGGACAACATAATGGAGCCAATGCTAGATAGCAGTATCCCTGGGCCTCAATACCCAAATAGACACCCACAGGGCAAGCTGGGAACTGTAGTGCCGTGGAGCAACCCTATTGGGGTCTTGGGGGAAAAAAAAGGAGTGGCTCTGGTTCATCCAGGTGAGTTGGAGTCGAATGGAAGAGGACAAAGCTCGTCTGGGAGGAGGGAGGAAAATCGAAGAAGAAAGAAGTGGGTTGTTGTATTGTGCTTATGCAAAAATCGTATTAAGGAGACTTTATAAAGGTAATTATTAGTAATAAAACCTTTTATCTAAACTCTGGACTTGTGTCTGTGAGGTTGTGTTTGAAGTTTAGGCTGCTGGAACACCCCCTGGTGGTCCCAGCATATTCAGTACCAGAGCTACAACTGGAACATCTGAGGTGCTGTAAAAATAGTGGCACTGCTGCTAGGGCTGCAATTCAGATATACCACATCCTGTTATTTCAATTATGGATGGGACAGCATTAAAAAGTTGGTGCAACGCTGGTAAAATTGCATCGCAAAAGAAGGTGACTATGTAGAAAAGTGATGTCATTTGTTTTCGAAATTCTTAATAAACAGAGTTAAAAGAAAGTGCGAAAAATTTTGCAACGTTCCTCGTATATTAAATTGAACTGGCCACTATGTAAGCATTTGCTTCCAAGGCAGAAATGTTTTGCATATAAACCACTTGTTGACTCAACAAAGATATTTTTGTCTTTTCTTCTTAAAAACGTTGACAGATGAAAATTTTTTTTAAGGCGATAAACAAGGAAGGTGAGGATTTCAATATCTGAGACTGACATTTCTATGAATAGCTGAAGCCAACATTAAGGATGGCATTTCTGTCGATTCCACAGATCAGACAAGTTATTAACAAAAAGCGGTTCAAAGCTCTGCTAGTGGAAGGCATTGAAGGATGTTGTTGAGGATGTTTTTGGCAAATACAGAGCACCAAGCTATAGACAACTGGCTGACAACATGCTTGAAGCGTACAGGACCATGATATGCAACATGTGGCTAAAGATTCTTTCTCTACATTCACACTTGGACTTCTTCATTGCTAATCTTGGTGCAGTCAAATTGTTTAAGGAGAGAATGAAGCTGATTGACAACTACTTTTTCAAGTATTTTACGGAGAAATGGTACATTGGAAATGGGGTATTAAGTGCATGTGGGTCTAGGCCTGACTTTTTAAGCAGTGGTTTGATAACTCAAAACTGAAACTTTCATTTGCTGTATCAGCCTCTTCTTTGAAAGCTCCAATTACCCAATCCATTTAGATTTTTCAGTTCACCTATTTTAACATTGTCACATATTAATGTTATTATAACTTTTATTATGCATACTTTTATGTATGTGTATAGTGTGAACCCGGCCCGGACACATACAGGCGGACATGTTGTTAAAACACCACCACACATTTATTTACAGTTATATTTACAAATACTGGTCACAGAGACCCCAGTCCATTGGTCACTCAGACCCCAGTCACGTGCACAATTACCCCAATCACACACAGTCCTGGCCACAATGCCTTTTCTTCGGGCCGCCTCCACAGCTCTCCTGAGCTTTGTCCTTCCACCTCCCGACTCCAGCCTCGAACGATAGGAGACGGCCCCTTTTATAGAGTCCCCGGATGAGCCCCAGGTGTTCCCGGCATTCCTCTTCTGGCCACGCCACAGCGTGGCGGAAGTGCCAGCTGTCCTCCCTGCAGCTCTCCGGGCGCCGTCCTAATTCTTCCCCCCAGCACTTCCTGGTGTGGCGGAAGTGCTGGGGTAACAGGTCCCCAAGGCATTGGGGCGCCTCCTGGCGGTGACCATGGACCCCTACAGGGTGGAGCTTCCATGCCCTGTACCCGTGGCCCCCAAAACAACCAGGAAGGCGACCCCCACGTGATCCAGGGTGAGCACAGACCCACATCCGGTCCCTCATGACGTCCCGGCCGGGTCATGGCCCCTGGCATCCCTGACAATAGTAATCTAATATTCATATGCTGAATTACACAGTGTCACGCACGCGCGAGTAGGGGGCCGCGGACCTTAAAACAATCGGAAAGACATATGCCAGGAGGGAGTGGCGGGGTACTAACCTTTCTCTCTTTGTTTCTTACAGAAGAAAAGACGCACCGTCGCCATGAGCCTGCCTCCTACAGTTTCCCGCAGTACGCTACTTCCGCCCTTCCTCCGTCCTCTACACATGATGTCATTGATCCCATCATCCACCACGGCTCCTACCCAGCATTCCTCCACTTCCGGCCCCTCCTACATAAATACTCCTCCAACGCCATCTTGCAACTGTCAAATCTGTTGAATGGATTTCATGACTTTGACCGTGATATTTCATAAACTATTGTGGATTATTTTTCAGTATACGGGGCCGGAAACCCCAAATCTTTATGCTTGTTTTGCTTTCTTTACAACAGATAAAGATAAAGGGGTGACTGAGAGTGGACGGCTAAGGGTAGAGATAAGGTGAGTCTGTGCTTTTCTTTATTATTCTTTACTTTACTTTATTTATTTATTTATATATTACTATATTTACTTTAATCTACACTTTATTCTTCACTTTACTTTCATTATTATTATTATTGTGACCAATATTTGTTTTCCCATATTAAAAATTGATTAGCTAAAAAAACAGTTTAATTACAGTAATTTTGCAGGTAAATAAAAGCATGCTTTTTGACTGAATTTCTAACATTATAATTTTCTTTTGTTTTTCAAAATTATAGTCCAGATAACCCCAGCTGTTTATTCTAAGCAGGAGTTACACTCCTGCTATTGTGGTAAACAATGGAGCCATATCTTTGAATACCTGGATATTTGACGTGATTTAAAAGCATTAATTCTTACAAAAAAGAGATAATCACCATCAAAAAGAAACATTAAAGATACAAGTCACCCCAAACCCACCTGGCAAGCCCATAAATATGTCGCTTTCCTCCTCCTCCTCCTTCTGTCTACTGCAATTGACAGACCATTTGTTTGCTTTTCCAAAATATCAAAGGGGGAAATATTAGAGCATAATGGTAATGATCATGTGAGGAATCCATAAAGCCAAGGACAGAGGGGAAGAAGTCCCACCATTCTGTCAGAAAAATTCCCCAAAGGCTGTATAAGATATGAGCATATTTAACAGAAATCCAATGTGACTTTGGTTATTTAGCTTCATGAAAGGGAAATCGAGTGGAGGCTTGATGAAAGTTTTCATCAAAAAAGACAAGGTCAGGCTGCACTTTGAGGTGAGTGTTCAACAAGAGGAACTGAGGGATTGGGAAATGAGATTTGAATCTGAGCCACTGGTACCCTCATCTCCTCTCCTATATTGGACATGTTCGTTAGGTTAACTGGCAATTTTAGGGAAGACCGGTGTGACCGGTGTCAACCTGCAACAGTGTCATCCCATCCAGGGCTTGTTCCTGCATTGAATTGTTTTGCTGCTGGTTAAATTCTCCATGGCCTAAACAATGGATTCAGCGAGTTCAATCAATGGAAGAATTAATAATTTTAAATTTACTTTACAATTTTAAATTAATTACATTTTATCTACCTTGGGGCAAAGTGGTGGCTCTGAGGCTAGGGATTTGCACTGGTAATTGGAAAGTTGCTGGTTCAAATCCAGTAAACATCAAAATTGACTCTACTTTGTTGGGCCCTTGAGCAAGACCCCTAACCTGCAATTGCTCCATCCTGGGTATGACCTTAATCTGCATCCATCCATGCATGTAGGACCTCCAACTTGCAGGGAAAAACCTGGGGGTTAGTGGCAGAATTGGCACTCCAGCCACCATAAAAAACCTCACACTGGTTCATTCCATCTGAACTTGTGTGGTGGTGAGGTGTCACCCTGTTGCATGACTACACTTGGGTCCCAATCTGGGATCCAGAGTTGGTTCGTGATGTGGTGGGTGCATCGATGCGCTGTATCAGCACATGCTCCTAACCTCTCTCCTCTACCATAACATATAGTTATTAGGCAAAAAACGTTTTTCTCCTTATATACTGTATATTGTCACTCATGTGAACCTTGGGGACAGCTTAATGGCTGTGGTGGTGGTAATTCCTCTCTCATCCACAGGGCGGTGCTGTATTCTAATGTATCCTCTCTTCCTCCCTGTACAGTTCAGATGTTTGACAGCCTCACCATTTCTGACGTCCACCAGGACCTTCTTCTTCCTGCCTGGCTGGCACTTAACTGAAAGTGTCATCATCTTGGATAGTCTGATCTGAGACTTTACTCTTTATTGACATTCTTTTTTGCTGAAAAGCTGAATTTATTTTGCCTCTACGATTTATGGGGTGTCACCACAAATCTGTGTTTTCTGCTCTTTTACTATAAATATATTGTGGTGGATGGCCTGGACCTTTTGCCCAGCCAGGACGCCCTTCTACTGGAATGACAGGGGGTGAGGGCTTATGCAGGGCATTACCTCCTCTGGAGGCTCCTGGAGAATTGCTGAGCCCCTGGTTGCAGTACTTGTGTGACAGGTGGCACTTGCTTCTGGCACTTCTGGGTGCCCTATAAAGAAAGCCAGCTGCCACTAGTCAGGGAGCCAGAATCAGGAGGAGGTGGACAAAGCTGGCTGGAGGAGGAGTGGGGGCAAAGAAAGAAAGAAAGTGTACAGTGCTGTGCTTGTGTTTGACTGTGCTGTGCAGGTGGGAAACAGGGGAAGGTGTTTCCCATGTAGGAAAAGAAAGAAAACATAAAAGCATGTGTGCTGAACTTGACAGTACCACCCCATACAGAGAGGGAGCACTGTCATTGACTCATTGACTACCAGTTCTTTTTTTACCTGCAGTTCCGAGGCTCATTCCCAAGAGGACCAGAGGCCCAATTCTACTTCCTCCCAGTATCTCCACAAATTCTGGTCTAATGCCATATAAACCATCATAAAGCCGGGAGTTGTTGTTCACTCCGGAACCATCTGTGAAGGAAGTTAGAGTGCTCTTGACAATCTGAATAACTCTTTGTTTGCGCTCTCAAGTGATTCTTTTTTTTTTTTTGATTTCCCACATTGTTCTTTTTTGAACCCTGTAAAACACACACACACACACATATATATATATATATATATATATATATATATATATATATATATATATATATATATATATATATATATATACTGTATATTGAGGCTACTGAACTCTTTTGATACTCTCCACAACGGGACAACATGCAGAAGCACGGCTGCTGCGTCTGTTGAGTGTTGCTTGCCCATTGCCGAGGCAACCACAGATTTGCAGCACCACAGAAACAACTACAAGCTGACCGCTGCCACATACAAAGCTGTAGTCGCCCGATGGGTGATGCAGAGAACATTATAACTTGGCCCCGACCCTGCCTGTTTGCTGTGTCTGTGTATAGTAGATTGGTAGATCCTTCTACAATAAAAAAACATGCTGTTCCTGTTTTGAGTGGAATATATATATATATATATATATATATATATATATATATACTGTATACCACACATACACTGAATTCAGAAAGTGTTCAGACACTTTTCAACTGAAATTGACTTTTTAATGTCAAAGTGAAAACAGATCTTTGCAAAGTGCTCTAAATTAATTACCAAGTTTACCTAATAGTTTCCAGAGTGAACTCTCAGATATGGTTATTCTCAGAGAGGCTGTAGTAAGGAAACTGGGTAAACTAAATCTGGGTTTATGTGACTGTAATGGAAGACTCTTTCTGGACCTTCTGGGTGCCAGGAACTTTCAGAAACCCTTGGGGTTATTTTGGATTGATGTACTTCCAGCTCTGTGTTACAAATGAAAAACAAACAAATAAATAATCCAAACACAACAGGCATTAAGAAGCATCTAGAGCTGTCAGACACCTTTAGGTCCTTACCCTGTGCCTCCAGCTTATTTCGCACAAGGAGGTCAGGCAAACTGTGACAAAATGTATAAATAAATTGTGAGAAGAACAGTTATCACTTATGTAATTCTCAGAAAAACAGTGGAAAGCTCAGCATACATTCCACAGCCAGGGCCAGCATTCCAACTAAAACAGTTTCTGTTAACACAAACTCAAAACTCAGAAAGAAATAGTCTCTGTTTATTTCCAGAAATAAACCTCTCAGTATCACAAAAAGCAAAATCTTTAAAAGGTACTTCTGAACTCCCAGTGATGGAAGAAGAAGAATCCTTAGACTGGATCCATCATCAGATATGATGGATTTGTTCTTCTTGTAAAATGTAATTGTCATTACGTGTCTACTGAATGACCCTTTAACAATGTGGCTGATCTAGAACAGGTAGAATTTGAGCACACATATATATATATATTTTAAGTCTGAATCGCAATCTGATTATTAGGGTGTTACCTACCAGTTAACACTTGTAGTTGGCCAGCCAGTTGGCAAACATCCGCCATGTCCTCTCAGTTGCAAGAAGCAGCTGTAAGATATGTGATATGTTTATTTGACAGTATGTATGTAGATCAGGGTAATTACATTCAAGGCAATCGTAGTCTGAATCACAATCTGATTGTACGGGTGGTTACCTCTAGCGCTGATGTCCGAGGTTCGATTCCAGAGAGGGGGTGCAGTGAGTGTATACGCCTGATGAGCCCAGAATTAGGGCGAAACACGTGTTGCGTACTCTTTGCATTATTTGACAGTAAAACTATTTCAACCATTCTATGATCTGCTTCTTGCAACTGAAAGAGGGCACCGTGGCGGATGATAGCCGACTTGCTGACCAACCACAAGCGTTACCTGGTAGGTAGCCACCCATACAGTCAGATTGTGATTCAGACTACGAATGCCTTGAATATATATATATATATATATATATTGTAGCAGTAGGGGGTGCTATTGCTCCCTTGAACCCTCAGGTACCACGCCAAACACCAGGTAAAAGTGCTACAATTATTCTTTTTATTATAACAATGTGCACTAAGCACCCTCCACTCCAGATTACTCATAAACAAAATACAATAACAATAATAATAAACCACAATCCTCCACTCCCAGACGCGTTGCCCTCCTACCACCCAGCTCAGCTCGCCGTCTGGGAGCTCCCACAGTCCTTTATACTCCCTGACCCGGAGGTGTTCCTGCCCAACAGTCCACAAGTCCTTATTCCTTCCGGGTCAGGGTAAATAGTTCTTATCTTCACCCCAGAAGCATGTCGTTTCTTCCTGTCATGGCATTATGACGCACTTCCGGGTTATAGGGCATAAATGAGTCCACTGGCCTCCCGAAAGCGACTCACAGTGGTCCCTAAGGTATCCAGCAGGGCTGTGAATAAAAACTACATAGTCTATGAGGCCCTGCTGGAATTCGGGACCCGTCCATGTTGTCGAGAGAGCTCCTCCTGGTGGCCTGGGGGTGAGGGCCAGAATATGAAGCCGGCCATCCATCACAATCCCCCCCCTTAGCGACGACAACTGGGGCAGAGCGTCCAGCCCTGCAAGGGATGTCCTCCTGCAGGAGGACGCGTAAGTTGGGCCTCGGCCGTGTTGTCTAGGTCACCCAGAGAACCTTGGGGAAACGGTGTAGCGGCTCTCCCTACATTCACCTGTCCTCCGAGGACAAGCTCGCCAAACGTGGCCTGACTGATGACAGTTATAACAACACCGTCGTCCTCCCGGTTGTCTTTCTCGTCGAAACCAGAAACATCTCGGGAATTCTGTTAACTCTGCCCTTTTCTCTGCCAAGGGGGTTTTTCCAGCCGCCCCGCTGCTCTCCATACGTTTCTCCATCTTGTCAGGAGACCCACGTTTTACTTTGGGGATCTCCTGCTTATTCTGGGGCTTGGACATAGCTGGGGACTCTCTACTCGAAAAAGAGAGCCCCTTTGCAGTCTGAGTGCCCATTGACTTATGTTTCTGTTCAGCTGTACTGGTACGATTGGCGATTCCCCCGTCCCTCTGGTTACCAGTGACAACCCGCTCCAAACACCTGTCGGGATCTTGAGGTCCGAATCGCTCCGGGAGGCCGCATCATACGCTTGCACCAGCTCGTTCATTCCTCCCCCCGACCACTCGGTTATCGTGCCACAATCCCTTGTCGGGTTCACAGTGACTTGGCACCCGCTCCTTTTTAACGGTGGGCCCAGATTGTACTGCGTCCCCTTACAATATACAGTACGGCTTACCTGTACAGCCGAATTAATCAAGACTGGGGCTTCTCGGCCTAATCGTCGCAGGTACTCCTGTACTCCTTTCAGCGGCGCCTTGGCTGTAGCTCCCAGCTCCTCCACACGTTCCTTCAGATCCTTTAAGCCCTGAAAGAAATTATATACGGGCTCGAGGTATTTCTCGAGATCCCGTAAGTCCACAAAGTTACTTAATTCAGCCAGAGGTACGTCTGCTTCCGCCTTCTCTTTACCTGCCGGCCGGAAGCCAATGAATACGTTCACTCCAGGCACATGTTCTGCTGGGCCGTGCAAAGCCTCCTGGGATTTGGAGTCTTCCAAGGGTCGGGTGGCTGTTCCAAGCCGACTGTGATCTGCCCTTTTTACTTTAACGGCAGCCCATTCAGTCACATCCCGCCCCTCTGTCTTTGTTTAATTTCGGCGCTGCTTAGCTCGCCTCCCCCTTCCCCATCCCAGCGACTCCCAGTGGTCCCCAAGATATCCAGCAGGGCTGTGCATAAAAACTACATAGTCCATGAGGCCCGTCCGTGTTGTCGGGAGAGCTCCCCCTAGCGGCCTGGGGGTGAGGGCCGGAATATGAAGCCGGCCATCCATCTCAATATATATATATATATATACATTATATATCTGTGTAAGCCTGTGCTGTAAAAAGCCCATGCTCTTAGAAACTATTGAAATCGTCAGAAAAAAAATTGAAATTCAGAGTTTCGTTTTACCGATGTGCTCACCATCCTTGTCTATCAGCGGCTAAGCGAGTTTCTTTCTCCCCGAGGTTTTGTTTTGCCAATGTGCTCGCCTCACTTGTGTATCAGCGGCTAAGCGAGTTTGTCTTTCGTTGGTGGTTTCACTTTGACGACAGAGTCACTTTCTTTCACCTTCATGCTGTAGCCTCGTACTTCTTTTTTCTTCCGACTCGTTAACTCTTTGAGCTTCATGCTGTATCCTCACAGTTCCAGGCTGGGCAGACAGACAGACACACACACACACACTACCACACATAGACGTTTATATATAAGATATGTATATACATCAGTATTGCACAACTAAAACTTAAACACTTCTATACATACAAAACAAAAAAAAAGTTTTATAAATAGTCTTTCAAAGGAAAAATCAAATGTAATTAATTTTCAAATGAATTCAAGTCTGCTTGTGACCTCCTGAAATGAATGAATTTGAAGGCATCCTCTTGAGAGTTGTACCCCTGCAGAGAGTGGGCTACATTTTGTACCCCAAGAGGCAGGCATCTGAAATGGGTAAAGCTGATTGTATCAGGCAATCGGTCACTTATAAAGGATTTTATTACTGTTAGATATGAGACCAGATGTCAGTCTAGACTTCTAATTCCTAGTGGTTTGTGCACCTTCTGATCTTCTAACTAAACCCACAAAAGACCGTACATCGGTTTGAAGTATCTTTTTGTACAGCTTGTCACTTTTTACATTTAGCAGACCATCCACAGCAAGTTTCTCTATAATATGTTGTATTGGATCATCCTGGAACCAGTTCTGAATAGGTTTCAGAAAATCCTAAACCTGAGCTCTTATTGCATGATTAGGATCAATTTGCCAAACTCAAAATGTATGTTCTTTGGATACAGAACTTAAAAAGTTGCATAGGAGAATTTGCTCTTAAACCAAAATTATCCATCCTGTCGAGGAGGATATTACATACAGTTTTGCTGTGCATCTCCTATTAACCACAGGACAAGGAGAGTTTTCCCAATCACCTCTGTTCCAGCGTATTGTCCTGGAGATCCATTCTGGGTCATCTGTAACAGCAGCAGTCATTTTTTGTAATGTATCTCTAGCACATATCATATTGGAATTCTGATGGGTAAGTCCTTTTCACCATCAGGGGAAAGAGGCACATGTTGAGAATGTTATTATTGCTGTGGTCCGTTTGGGCTACCCTCACTTCTGTGAACATTTCAGGTTCAGAGTTGTACAAATGAAACCCTTGTATAAAAGCACTCTTTATTCTTGAAGTTCTAGAAACAGTCTTTCAAAACAAATAATCATTAATTTTCAAAGAAATTGAAGTCCACTTATGACCTCCTGAAATTAAAAAAATCAAAGACATCTTCTGGAGAGCAGAGTGGTGCTGCATGTTGCACTCGAAAAGTCACGCATCTCAAATGGATAATGTTGATTGCATTAGGCAATGAATCACTTATAAAGGTTGTTATTACCGAGATATGAGACTCATGTGTGATGGAAGTCGATCCTGCTTTTGTTTCATTAGTGTCTGTGTGAAAGTGTTTGTTCCCCATAACTGAACCAGCTTTAGAATGCATTGTGCCACATTTATTGTCCCATACATCACAATATATATACAGTCGACTCCGTTTAAGTGCAACGGCCTCCGAACGAATTCGCCACATGCGCTTAAGTGGAGCGTGCGCTTAATAGGAGTGCAACATGTCAGTCCTGAAAGTTGACCATTCAGTTACCCCACCTACTAGTCTAGTCATAAATAAGAAATAAAACATTCATTAAAATAGACTACAGTGAAGAACGTAGTGGATACATGTATAATACATACATACACATTAACTGTTCAGATATACATGATATACATGTACTGTACCTGTACGTCTTCAGCCTTCTCTATTCTTTTTCATTTTCTGTCTGGATTGCCATTGTTCTGCCAGTCTTGCAATATCGATTCCTTATTCTTATAAATCCAAGAAATCTGGATAGGATAAACGCCGTGATGTTTCGCCTTGTTGTCAAGTTTGTTTAAGACATCGACACGTTCAGCCAGAGACAACCATTTTTGCACACAGGACAACGAAGTTCACGCCATAGTCAAAAGTCACAACAGCTAACTTATCACAGTTGAGTTGTAATGTAATGTCAGTCGTTGGTAACATATTTTAACGCATTGGCAGTTCTGAGACGATATTTACATGTACATAAGAACACACTGGTAAACTGACTACAGTGTGCACCTAGTAACAGCACTGTAAACTGTTAGGCCTCAGTACAGTAGCACATCAGCACCCTAACAATCCGTCTTCAGCCGGTCACAAGAGCCAGGCTTCTTACATCGTTGCATGCTGATTACGTGATTTGAGTATGTCAATCAATATCGTTCTTTGACTAGTGGATGTGAAGAGACCATGCAATTAACTGGAGTGAATTTGGCTGGAGAGAATAGCAATGGGATCGGTAATGTACGTGCACTTAAGTGGATTGTGCGCTTATTGCTAGTGCACTTATCCAAAGTTATTGCCCATTTACTTGACTTTATACAAATAGGGACCGTGCAAGTCACATGCAGCTAAGCGGAGCGTGAACTTAACTGGCATGCATTTAAGTGGAGTCGACTGTACTGTATATATCTGATGGAAGTAGTGTGGCATAAGTCAAACCCAGGGGTGGGTGTACCATCAGGGCCAGGAGCCTTTTTATATCACACAGTATATCCTAACGACTGATTCATTTTCAAATTTCCGAGTGGAACCCCAACTCCCAACCCGTTGTGTGATTGAGTGTAGGGTTAACATAGCTCAAAAATCTCCCAGGAATAAATTGAAATTAGTGGTTAACATAACGCAGAAATATTCAAGGATGACCAAATATCGAAGTAATGAACGGGTGGAGTTGCACTGAATTCTCTAAGGGTGAACTCCCCCACACTCAAAAAAATTAGAAGTTAGCATAGTACTTAAATCTCCAAGGGGAAATAACCCCCACCACACCCAATGCAATAAATGGGTAGTATCGTACTCCAGTCTTTAAGGTGGAAATCTACTCCTGCTCCCACCAACTCACTATCATGTTTGAGTGACTGCATGCTGTAATTGTCATGGAGTAAAATTCTCTCTCTTTCTCTTTAAAGAAGGCAATCTCGGAGTCCAGATGGGAAAAAAATTTCATTACACAGTAATGTAACAAACAGACTTGACCATGGAGCAAGTGCTAAAGCTAGAAAGTGCATCAATTTATATTACATTTCTTATCATCTATGCAAAATACTCTACTCCATTACCTAATGCCCATCATCTGACCGAAACTTGTGCAGGCAACTAAGACTTGTTTATCGATCATTCCCCACTGCTAAGCTGGGATCTGTAACACCCACATATAAGATACTGGACCGCTCAAATGAATGGCTTCTTATTCCACAAACATCCCTCATGGCTACAGGTTTGGGCAGCTGCATTTCACAGGACAATACAGCTAAGTTTCCTTACAGTTCACACTATCGTTGGCTTGTCATCACTTCATGCTAGTGTCTGAACAGGCAGACAGAGCAACTGGCCTTGAGCTAATAAGCACCGGCAGTTTTCTTAGCTGTTTGGAAGAAGTAAACATAAGCTGTTAATAATTAACTTCTGAATGACTTAAATCTAGCTAATATAACACATTTGACTCTAACTTAAGTAAATGTATTGATATAAGAAACTATTAATACATAGATTTAAATTCTTTTAATATATTTTCTAAAATAGTGGCCTGTTTAGTTCCCTTAAGGTTAAAGTCTCAGCAGCTGTATTTCTTAAAACAATGGGCTGTTCAGCTCTCTCAGAGTACACAGTGTCCTTGACTTTTTATTATCTCACAGTTTTAAACTTAGCAGCAAGAAAGAAAGACAGGTCGCTTGGAAACCAAAAAGCAGCTTTTATGCACACATAGAATTGATGGCTTATAAGTTACTTTTAAAAATGAAAGCATAAGTTTAGAATAATTCTAAAACTAATGACTGATAGCACATCAATCCCTAAGTAAACTTTCTATATAATCACTCAGGTTGACCCCACAAACCACCTGATGAAATGAAAAATCTACATTGCAGTAACATCTCTATGTGAGAGTTTGTTTCATTGAGTGACCCAGGGGTTTTCAGGGGTCTCAGTCCTTCCTTGAGGGACACCCAAATAGACAAAGAAAGGTTATCAGCTGCAAAACACAAAGCGGTGGGTAATACCCTAAGGATACAATAGTTAGAAAAGAAAGAAAAACTAGCAAAAGACTACAGTTTCCCTGGACCCATTTCATGCAACGGGTTGCACCCTTTCCTGGGCTGTGAGGTACTGATCCACTTGCACCATTAACACTCATTTAAATCTTCATTACATTCTGCACACAACTCTATTGCAGATGGATAGATAGATAGATAGATAGATAGATAGATAGATAGATAGATAGATAGATAGATAGATAGATAGATAGATAGATAGATAGATACTTTATTAATCCCCAAGGGGAAATTCACATACTCCAGCAGCAGCATACTGATAAAAACAATATTAATTAAATAGTGACAAAAAATGCAGTTCAAGTTAAAAAAAATCCAGGGTGGAGAGTGCAGGACAGATATAACAGACAAAAACTTTCTATAATGTTAACGTTTACCTCTCAAAAGCGCTGGGTGGAATTGACGAGTCGCATAGTGTGGGAGCGGAATGGTCGCCTCAGTCTGTCAGTGGAGCAGGACTGTGATGGCTGTCTGTCGCTGAGCTGCTCCTCTGTCTGGAGATGATCCTGTTCAGTGGATGCAGTGGATTCTTCATGATTGGCAGGAGTTTACTTAGTGCTCGTTGCTCTGCCACAGATGTTAAACTTTCCAGCTCCCTGCCTACCATAGAGCCTGCCTTCCTCACCAGTTTGTCCAGGCGTGAGGCATCCCTCTTCTTTATGCTGCCTCCCCAGCACACCACCGCATAGAAGAGGGTGCTCGCCACAACCGTCTGATAGAACAGCTGCAGCATCTTATTGCAGATGTTGAAGGACGCCAGCCTTCTCAGGAAGTATAGCCTGTTACCTGAATTTTAAATGACATATTAATCAGATTATTAGAACAGCATTTTTTCACTTAAGAAATATAGCAAAAGTTAGACCTCTTATATCATTGAAAAATGCTGAGAAATTAGTTCACACTTTTGTTCTCAGTCGTCTAGATTACTGTAACTCACTCCTCTCAGGACCACCCAAAAAAGACATAAATCATTTGCAACGAGTGCAGAATGCAGCTGCTAGAATCCTAACTAGGAAAAGAAAATCCGAGCACATTTCCCCAGTTTTGATGTCACTGCATTGGTTACCTGTGCCATTCAGAATTGACTTTAAAATACTGCTTATGGTTTACAAAGCCTTAAATAATCTCACTCCATCTTATATATCAGAGTGTCTGACATTTTCTATTCCAAATCGTAACCTTAGATCTTCAAATGAGTGGCTGCTTAGAATTTCAAGAGCTAAACTTAAACAAAGTGGTGAGGCGGCCTTCTGTTGTTATGCACCTAAAATCTGGAATAGCCTGCCAATAGGAATTCGCCAGGCTGATATGTTGGAGCACTTTAAAAAACTGCTAAAAATACATTACTTTAACATGGCTTTCTCATAACTTCATTTTAATTTAATACTGATGCTCTGCATATTCAATTAATTATTATTACTATTCATGGTGGCTCCAAAATCTGTACTAACCCCTACTCTCTCTTCTGTTCTTTTTCCAGTTTTCTGTGGTGGCGACGTGCGCCACTACCACCTAATCAAAGCACCATGATGTCCCTACATTGATGGATTAAAGGCCAGAAGTCCACATGACCGTCATCATCAAGTCCTTCCATGAGAACCCATTTATTTTAGGTAGAATGCCTAGAAGGGGCTGGGTGGTCTCATGGCCTGGAACCCCTGCAGATTTTATTTTTTCTCCAGCTGCATTTGTTTTTTCTGTCCTCCCTGGCCATCAGAACTTACTTTTATTCTATGTTAATTAGTGTTCTCTTATTTTAATTCTTACTTTTTCTCTTCTCTCTTTCTTCATTATGTAAAGCACTTTGAGCTACATTATTTGTATGAAAATGAGCTCTATAAATAAATGTTGTTGTTGTTGTAGTCTGCTCTGTCCTCTCTTGCACAGAGCACCAGTATTGGCAGTCCAGTCCAATTGATGAGCACTTGAGCAACCTTGCTCCAAAATCACTGCACCTATCACGAGAAAGTCTTTTAGATTTATACTTTTTGGGAGTACCTCCAGCCTTCTGAAGCATTTCTAGGTCAGACATTACCGTACAATATCCCTGGAGCTTCATCTGATGGTCTTTGGTATACTTGTCAGAATCCTGGTGCCCAGTTTTACTAAATGGACCAGACAACCTTGCAGCCTCTTGCTTTGATGTATATATTTATATATATTTGATGATGTTTATCTGTTCCAACATTATATTTGTGATTATATCACTGTGGCCACTAAGGGTCACCTGAAGCCCAAACACCACACAAAACTCAGTCGCACACCAGTTCAAAATAAAATAAAGGTGTTATTTATTGGGTAACAGTTTCTTATCACTATAACAAATCAGTACAGCACCATACCAATAGCCAATAAAGCACCTCCATCTCCCCTTGTGTCTTCTCTGTGAATGTTGTCCAGCTTCCTCCTGTCTCTCACTATTCATGGACAAGGAAGCACTTTTGGTGACAAGGCATTGCATGCCATAAGCATTTCATATGGTCACATAGAAGCCCCCCGAAACAAGGAGGTCCGTTTTCACCCTACCCACTCGTTGCACGCAAGAACCTCAACAGGGTTGCTTTTCTCTACTACAATTCCCAGACAACCCTGTAGGGTCCAGACTGGGCTCCAGTTTGGAGAGCACCGCCAGTTTTCGTGCTGGGGGACAAATTGTTCAAAATATCCATTTGTATTTCGTCCATCAATTATCTTGGCATCCCGACAGGGACAGAAACCGAGGACCATCCTGATGAATCTATTTCTCCATACTTGTACTCTATCCATTGCGGCCTCCTGACCAGGTAGAAGATCACCCTCGACCTCGGTCGGAATACTTATTCATTGAATATCATTCAAATTTTTTTCATGTCATATTAATTATTACATAGTGCATTGGAGTTCAAATGGAAGTGTGTTTAACAAGAATAAACTGATTTGAATGAATTTTTCTTCACAGATTTTCTTCTTATCTTCCAGGACCCAGTTAGAAGTTTTTCCTCAGGGCAACCAAAAAAGAATAAGTTGATGAGAAGACAAGACTGAGTTTTATAACATTCGAGTATTAGAACAATCGAGACGAGAACCGGCCATTCACCCCAGCAAAGCTCACCAGTCCTATCCACTTAATTCTTCTAAAAAAACATCAAGTCGAATTTTGAAATTCTCTAAAGTCCTACGTCAACCACACTCTTTGGTCACTTATTCCAAGTGTCTGTGGTTCTCTGTGTAAAGAAAAACATCCTGTTTGTGCAAAATTTACCCTTAACAAGTGTGGAGCCGACCCGGACACAGACAGGCGGACATGTTGTTTGTCACCACAACACATTTATTATTTACAAATATTTACAATTATTAAGTCACTCAGACTCAAAATACAGTGCACAAACCCCAACGCAGTCCTGGCCACTCAATGCATTTCTTGGGGCCGCCTCCATTCTCCTTTCTTGCTTCGTCCACCTTCCTCCCGACTCCAGCCCTGAATGAAGAGAGACGGCCCCTTTTATACGCTCCCGGATGAGCCCCAGGTGGTTCCCGGCATTCCCTCGTTGGCCACGCTCCAGTGTGGCGGAAGTGCCGGCTGTTCTCCCGGCAGCTCTCCGGGTGCCCTTCTAAATCTTCCCCCCAGCACTTCCTGGTGTGGCAGAAGTGCTGAGGTCACATGTCCCCAAGGCATTGGGGCACCTCCTGGTGGTGACCACGGGCCCCTACAGGGTGGGGCTTCCATGCCCTGAACCCGTGGCCCCCAAAGCAACCAGGAAGGCGGCCCCTCACGTGATCCCAGATGGGTACACGCCCACTTACGGTCCTCCAAGGCGTCCCGGCCGGGTCGTCGCCCCTGGCATCCGCGACACAAGATTCCAACTGTGTCCCTGTATTCTTGATGAACTCATTTTAAAGTTACAGTCTCAATCCACTGTACCAATTCCCTTTATAATTGTAAACACTTCAGTCAGGTCTCCTCTTATCTTCTTTTGCTTAAACTGTAAAGGCTCAGCTCTTTAAATCTTTCTTCATAATTCATCCCCTGTAGCCCTGGAGTCAGCCTAGTTGCTCTTCTCTGGACCTTTTCTAGCGCTGCTATGTCCTTTTTGTAGTTTAGAGGCTCACCAGTGTGTTATAAAGCTTGGGAAGAACCTCTTTGGACATGTATTCCACACATCAGGGCACTACTGTATATAACCTAACATTCTGTTTGCCTTCTTAATGGCAAACAGAATATTAGGTTATACCCGCGTTTCTCAACCTTTAAGTATTTGTGTCCCGAGTTTTTTTGAAAGGAGCCCACTAATACCAGTTTGTTCTTTTTTAATTAATGATATATCATAAATGCATATTTTCTTATACCTATTTAACTTTTATCAACATTTATCTAACTCTATATTTATTTTTCTGGTTAATTTGTTTTGGTTTCAATAGATGTATTTTTCATATTTTTGATTCTTGTTTTCTTTTTTTTACATCTTCGCGCCTCCCTTTTTGTTACTTCGCACCCCCTAGCGGGGCCCACCCCACAGTTTGAGAACCACTGGGTTATCCTATGACTCAGTCTGTATCTTTTACTACTAAAATTCTAAATCTCTTGGGGTCTTCTTTCTCCTTATCTGCTATATTCCTCTCCAACTATCATTTAGCCTCCCTGATATCCTTCTTAATGGTTGCCCTCATGTTCTCATACACCCTACGATTCACTTTGGAATTATTAGTCTTGTACTTCTCATTTGTCTGTTTTTTCCCTTGCAGCTGCTCTTTTAATTCTTTGGAGTTTTTTAAAATTTCCTATTAATTCCAAATTTAGATATGTATCTGTCCTGCATTACATGTAAAACATTTTTAAACCTGCTTCACTGCTCCTCGACTGTCTCCACACTTAAAAGCTTATCCCAGTCTATCCCCCTTAGACTTTCCAGCATCTGCTCAAAATTTGCTCTACCAAAGTTCAACTTAACAATTTTAGTCTTTGCATCTGCACTCTTACAAAATACTGAGAACTGAAATATATTACGGTCACTTGATCCTAGTGGTTCAGTCACCTCTACACCCTCAATTCTATCCTGATTATTACAAAGTACTAAATCCAGACAGGCTTTACCGCATGTTGGTGCTTTAACATACTGTGCTACTGATTACTATAATACTATAATATTCCTTTGTAAACTTGCCTTTTTAATAGAATGTGTGTTGAAATTACTTTCTGCATTTGGTGGTCTATGACACACTCCTAAAATAAGTCCTCTTTCCCTAATGCTTTCCAGGTGAAGCCACACGTCCTCACTAAGATGGGGTTCATCATTCAACTGAAGAGGACTTGTGTTTAAATTCTGTTTGACATAAACAGCAACTCCACCTCCTTTTCTGTTTTGTCTATCCTTCCTAAAAAGGTGAATCCCTCTATGTTACACTCATCCCTATCATTGTTATTTAGCCAGGTTTCCATTATTGCTATAACAGTATGCACTCCCCAAATGTCTATAGTCCTAGTGTAAAGAAGCATTACTGTGTATTGAGATAACTGTTATGGCTTTTGCTCTGTTATCATTTTTACACTTGCAAAGCTAACTGCTGAAGTCTCTAAAGAATTCTTTATTTCCCAGAGTACGGCAAGAAAAAAGAAGCAAATTTTAATTTGAAAATGTTTCAGGCACCACAGAACCCAATTTGCTCACATTATAGATTTCTTGTGGAGGCAGAACAGGCACTTTAGTAGACGTACCCACTTTGAGGTGTATGTGTGGGTGTGTGGGTGTGTGTTTGTAGACAGTGACCACTAGGATGGTAAGCCGTTGCTGTGAGTCACAAAAATGGATGGTTGGATCAATACTGTATATGTGTATTTTTGGGGTAATTATACGATAGCTTTAGTATGCATCATTTATTTTTAGAGGCACTTTTAATAGAAGAAAAGAGGAAACCTTTTGAGTGGGAGAGTGCATAAATCCTGTAGCGACTTCAATTTTTAATCAAAGAAAATGGCCTTCTCGAGTGTCAGTATAGGGATAAAACAATACCATATTTGATCACAGCGCTCTATATGAAAGGCAAGCTATAAAATAGAAAGTGTTCTCCGGAATGATAAAGGATTATTAATATACAGTCAGAGTTTTATAGTATCCAGCTGAAATAAATTAACTAAATGAGCAAGCCAAAAATCAATATTTCTTAGAGGAAATATTAAAAATCCAAACAAAAGGCAAGCAATTTGAAGACTTCTAAGTGACAGTCACTCTAAATGCCTAAAGCAATTCAGCAGACTTCATTTATAAGTTCTTCCATAATTCACTTTTCAGACCCGCCTAGACTAGAAATGACTTATCTGTTTGGACCATTAAAAGAAAATGTGAGTAATCATACATAGAAGAAAGTGAAAAGGCATCTGCTCCAGCTCGGCTGAGGAACCAATAAATAACCAATAACTATTTGGAAAGTTCCCAGTCACGATCTTGATTCTATGCCAACAGTCAGAAAAATTACTAATAATCATCATTGAATAGTAACATATTCTAATTAGAAATGTGTATAAAAGTTCAGAACCAGTACATAAGTACAGACAAAGACAATTAAAAAATAAATCAATAGAAGCTAATTATATTTAACATTGGATTTGCACAAAGACACTGCTGCCTCCACTCCAGAGCATTGATTCTGATGGCTCCAGTCTCTGGGTTGAGTTTTCATGTTCTTCCTGTATGTGTGTGGAGGTTATTCTCGGCAATCTAATTTCCTTGCTGATCCTAAAGCTGTGCCAGTTTGGTAAATTTGTGACTTTTAAGTTGGCCGTGTATGAGTGAATCTAACTATGAGGGTGAATGGGCTCGCTGATATTAATCACAATGCTGAGAGGATACCTTTGTAACCCTGAAACTGACTATACAGTTCGTCATTATCAATTGATCGATCAATCAGGTGGAAGCATTGTTATGCTTGCTTGAAGTGGGTATCTATCTATCTATCTATCTATCTATCTATCTATCTATCTATCTATCTATCTATCTATTATATAGTGCCTTTTGTATCTATCTATCTGTTATATAGTGCCTTTCCTATCTATCTATCTATCTATCTATCTATCTATCTATCTATCTATCTATCTATCTATCTATCTATCTATCTATCTATTATATAGTGCCTTTCATATATATCTATCTGTTATATAGTGCCTTTCGTATCTTTCTTTTTTTTCTTAATAATGTGCAGAGTAGGAGAATTGTAAAGGGGGAGTAGTGGTGGTAGTCTGATATATGCCTTTTTGTTTTATCCTGAATATAGGGCTTGTTTGTCATTTGACTGTGTATATTATTAATATTTTTCTTTTTATATTCATTATAAGGGTCATTTAAAAAAAGCATATCTATCTATCTATCTATCTATCTATCTATCTATCTATCTATCTATCTATATCTATCTATCTATCTATCTATCTATCTATCTATCTATCTATCTATCTATCTATCTATCTATCTATCTATCTATCTATCTATCTATTATATAGTGCCTTTCATATCTATCTATCTATCTATCTATCTATCTATCTATCTATCTATCTATCTATCTATCTATCTACAGTGGATTCAGGAAGTATTCAGACCCATTCACTTTTTTCCTTTTGTTATGTCGCAGCCTTGTGCTAAAATTATCAAAAAAAATAAAATAAAATTCATCAAGCACCATTCAGTAGCCCAAAATAACAAATCAAAGACAAGATTTTAAAACTTTTGAATGACATATAATGATTAAAATTAATAAGCTGAAATATCACATTGACACAAGTATTTAGACCAGAGACTTGTTAAAACCTATTTGTACTGGGGGGACACATGAGACCCCTGGTGGAAAACTCGTTCCACTTTTCCTTTATCAAGGCCTCCCTCTGGAGGGAGGAACCACTCATCCTGTCCAGGATGCCAGCCAACCCGTGTCTTCTATGCCATGGTATTGTCCTTTTACATTCTTCTTAAAGTCAAAGTCATTGAAGTTGAGCAACTAAGCATTTACCCATATATTGTATGGTATGGATAATTTGTGACAAATAAAATTTGATTTGATTTGTAAATCTGTGCCTCTGCTTTGACTTTATTTTGAAGTAAATTTAGTTGAATTGAATCAGTTAAAAATACCGTTAAAAGCTAGATGAATATGTAATAAAAAAAAGAACTATAACATAAAACGATAAAATTGTTACTATCTTAACATGTCTGTCTAGACTCTGTTTTTCACTTCCATATGATTTAGTATTTAGATACTTTCAGTATTCCCTTAAGGACATTTCTCCTCACCAATAGAATTGCCAACTACGCTGTTTTCCCTCTTTTAAACCGGAATGACATCAGAGATCACCTGCAGTGGGTATCTTCACTACCCTATGGACTCTACTGCATGATTTTTCACTTTTATGTCATTATGTGAGTTATATTGTTGATGCTTTTTGGCCTCTGTGGTCAAATAAAATCTGAAAACTGTCTTACACTACCTCTCCTTGGGCTGTGTAACATTAAGGAAAGTGTTGGTGGTGTGTGAAACAATATCTCATGTACAACTCAGAGTCAAACTGTGAAGATGCTGCTTCTCACATCTACCTGCAGGCCATGTCCTGTAACTATAGGAATCTGGTTGTCTTAAATGATGAAAAAGCCCCCAGAAGAATGAGATGGGATTAAAGAGATATTTCAGACCAGCAGATCTCATATTGCATAGTGTTTGTATTAGCATATGAATTGAATATGGCTTATTAGATTCTTAAAGGCCATCCCTGGGCTTTTTCTGGACAGACAGATTTATGGCAAACAAAATTATTTGAAATGCCTCTTGACCTTTCCTTTAGCCTGTTTGCAGAGATGATGCCACTTTGATTGCAATATGTAAGGATAATTTCTTCATGTTATCGTTTCCCTTGCAGCAGTTTTAAAATCATCCTTTGTCATTCGTCTCTGACTATATTTAGAAGAGTGGCAGTGACATTTATGGTTTAATAAAATGTGAATAAGAAATTATAACATTTCAATCAAATCTACATGTCTTTACTTTTCTAAACAAAAAGATCAATCTAGTTAATGTATTTTTGTCATCTTTTGAGGATCCCTTTGTGATAGAACTCCATTTCAGACATGTATAAACAGCTGGCACACATCTGCACCTGATTCCAGTCTCCACTGCTATTTCTTTGGTTGTCACGCTTTGATCCACTTTGGAGACCCCATTGTTTCTCTGGGTGCAGGTAGTCCATCAGTGACCACAACAAGAATGAGAAGTGATATCACAGCTTCTGCTTTCCGGAGTTCCTGTCTGATTCCCCACTGTCTGCACACTGAAGTTCTGCGTAAATGGAAGAAAAACATACTTCCTCCTTTACAATAAATTTATTTAGTGCATATTTTTGAAATATGTTTGCTCCCCTGTTTGTTTGTTGAAATAGGAACACTCTCACACACATGCACTTGGGGTAACCAGGGTTCATCTGACTGTAATTCTACTTCCAGCCATGGCGTGATGTTGTATCTAACTGCCTCTCCTCTTCCTCTGTCTGTTGATCAGAAGATTGATGGAAAAAAAACCCCTCTAATGTCACTTCCAGTTTTCGACCTCCTGGACCCATCCCTTCTGCTTGCTCAGCCTCATAACTGGCTCTGTTGCCATCTAGAGGCAGTCTGTTGAAGACTCGCATCTGAAAAGATACCCCACATAACTGTATGTCAGTTGTTTTTTTTCTGTTTTTCCATCAAGTATATGGAGTCACCCGTGGTGCCCCCAACTCTTTATGATCTCTCTTGTTTTGTCTTATTTTTATAACGTGAAGGTGCAGAAAGTAGTGCTATTTCTTATTCATGTAAAACCAGAATGTAGGAACTAGTTACAATACAATGCATATCAATGAGTGCGTTTACATGTGCTGAAATAGCAAAGTGAAGGCAATGAGAAGTTTTGGGGCACCTGTAGGCAATCCCCATACAAATGGAGTCTCAAACACAGAGAATTAAAACGTGAGTAAGACATGGAGCTGCGTCTTATCAGACAGGAGACTGGATACGACTATCAAAGATGGTGGTTCTTCCATTTAAAATCATTTCCAGGAGAGAGAGGCAGGTCCAGGTGGCATCAGCAGTGGAAAAGCCGTAAATCTTATGGTCTGCAGAGGAAGAGAAAGAGAAGGAATTATCATAGAGTGCCAACCCCTGGTGTGGAGCAGAATTACCATCACTAGAGCTCTACAACTGTCCCCAATGCGCATGCATGTGACAGTGCATACAAAACCAGGATAAGGCGAGAAACCTGATTTGTTTAAAACTCCCAGTAATATTATAGAGTCCTCCTTTAGCAAAATGCTCTAATGTCATAGGAATATGCTAAGAAAAGACATTGTTAGTGACTGCTGTGAATCTGAAAACCAGTATGGAGTCTGCATCTCCCAAGCAATGTGGGGAATGTTATTTTCAAATGTAACTTAGTTGTATTACTCATTACCTACAAAAAAAGAAAATCTAAATATGAAAAAAGTTCAAAAAGAAAAACTAAATATGTTACAGTAGTTACTTATTATAAAAGGTGATTGAAATGACATTGTGATCTGTAGCGAGAGTAGGGAGCAGGTTGAGGAGACCCTAGAGAGGTGGAGATATGCTCTAGAGAGGAGGGGAATGAAGGTCAGTAGGAACAAAACAGAATACATGTGTGTCAATGAAATGGAGGTCAGTGGAATGGTGAGGAGGAGGGAGTAGAGTTGGTGAAGGGGACGAGTTTAAATACTTGGCATCAACAGTACAGAGTAACAGGAAGTGTGGAAGAAAGGTGAAAAAGAGAGTGCAGGCAGGATGGAATGGGTGGAGAAGAATATCTGGAGTGATTTGTGACAGACGGATATCAGCAAGAGTCAAAGGGCAGGTCTACAGGACGGTAGTGAGACAAGCTATGTTATATGGGTTGGAGACGCTGGCACTGACCGGAAAGCAGGAGACAGTGCTGGATGTGGCAGAGTTAAAGATGCTAGGATTTGCACTGGGTGTGATGAGGATGGATAGGATTAGAAATGAGGACATTAGAGGGTCAGCTCAGGTTGGACAGTTGGGAAACAAAATCAGAGAGGAGAGATTGCATTGGTTTGGACATGTGAAGAGGAGAGATGCTGAGTATATTGGGAGAAGGATGCTAAGGATAGAGCTGCCAGGGAAGAGAAAAAGAGGAAGGCCTAAGAGAAGGTTTATAGATGTGGTGAGAGAGGACATGCAGGTGATGGGTGTAACAGATCAAGATGTAGAGGACAGAGAGATATGGAATAAGATTATCCACTGTGGCAACCCCTAATGGGAGAAGCCGAAAGAAGTTACTTATTATATTACAAACAATGTGTTACTTTTGCATTACTTTTTCTTATTTTGTATGAAAAACTGGACATTTGACTGGCCAACATTTGTTAATAAATCCTAAGCCCATGTATACCTTCATGAAACTGACCAGAAACAGCTAAATGTTACAACTACGATTGTAGATTCCCTTCTCTCCTCATGTGTTTTTATGATCTCTTTCTACAGCTACCGATATAGCCAGGATTTACCTTTCTCTAAAAGGTGTTGGGACCCTCTCCCCAAACCCTAGTGGCTTTCTCTCTTCAGTAACCAAACTCATGGCCTTCCTCTTCACCCATCCTGTGATGCCCAGCAGTGCTAGTGCTTTGTAAAGTGAATGCTCTCAGTGGGCTCACACTGTGTTCACCAGTCTTACATTCAACATTGTTCTGCAAGCTAGCTCCTGGTTCTTTGAACTCATAACTGCATGCCAGTTTATCCCATTGAGTTTTTCCATGTACTTTTCCCAAGGCACTATGAGCTCCAACAGTACCATTCGCTTAAAGGTCTCCAAAAAGATACTCGTGTGTAGTCGGAGAGTTGTCAGTGCAATATTTTCTGGGAATCTCAGCTGCTTGACTAAGTCTGCTCTCAGTAGACAGTTCAAAGCCTGTCTTTGCTCTAAAGTTTGTGTGGCACTTTTGCCATTAGTAACTGGTCATGTCGCCATCTGTAGTAACCTTCTCCAAGAGCTTTTGTGCAAGTGCTCAGAAGGCGTTCCAGGTGTCCTTCTACAGTACAAAGAGAGCAGGAGGGTGATTCACTTTTCCTTCAGACCCAGAGGTCTTCTGGACTTGGTAAGGCATCATATACAGCTTGTACCAAGAAAAGGCAGCCTGTCACATTTTCGACCAGATGACATTCCGTTGCAATGCACACTTTTCACTTTGGCCATGTTTCTTACTGCTTGAGGTCACCCATCTTGCTGGTTCTTTCTTTATCGATGTCTCTGCACACTATTTCCTGAATCTTCTGGTCTCTTTCTTTTCCACAGGCCTTACCCACTGGAGTCTTTGGGAAGAGGTCTAGACCTTTTCTCCCTCTTGCCAGTGTGCCCATCCAATACTTTCTGCCTCAGTAGTGACTCCATTACCTCAAGCTCTTTGCCTGCCTTCCATCTCCAGCCTGTTCATACTTCAGTGCCAGCTGTTACCACCCCACCTTGAGGTCCCTAGAGCCCCTGATGCTTCTCTTGTGCATGCTACTTTGAATACTGCCTGAAGACCTGAGAACTGGAGTTGCAGTACGTCTCCCATACATGGCCGCTATGGACGTAGCTGCTGATCTTCTTTGCCAGAAACTCAACTGCTGTTATGGAGATTGTGTAGAATAACAGGGGTCACAGCAATCTAGGCAAGATGGTGTGTTGATAAACCCAGCCCTTGAACCTACCAGCCAAAGCTGACTTGTCTACTCTGGTAAGCCAAGCCTGATGTTCTCCAGCTGTTCTTTGGATGGCCACAATATTTTGGAGGCTACTGTCAAAAAATTTCAGGTAATTGGCTAGAACCATAGCATCTGCCTGTACTCTATCCATGACACACAATGTCTCTAACCTTTTCCATAAATGTTTTGAAATCCGTACTACAGATTTATATACTATATAAATATACTACCGTATATACTCGCATTTAAGTTCTCCCACGGAGAAGTCGGGGCTTGATTTTACCGTATAATTTCCGGTATTTTATAATGTCGGTCGTATAAGTCGAATGTGGAAAACTCACATTATTAGTCCAAGAGATTATGATATGCTAACACCCACGTGAGAGAGTAACCACGAAGCACTGCCTTTTTTTTCTATGTATTGTGCCTAAGTGACCACACAGTGATACCTAAACTGTTCCAAAGTGACATTTGCACTGTTTTGTGTTTTTTGTATCTCACACCCTCATACACCTTTATCGTAAGAGCATCCCTTATCTACGATAGAACATTCGATCAGAAGAAAATATGAATCTGGTTTTAAATTAAATATCGTTGAAGTAGTGAAAGAAATTGGAAACTGTGCTGCTGCAACAAAATTCAATGTGTCTGAGAAACTGGTGCGAGATTGGAGGAAGCAAGAAAATGTAAAAAAAATAAAATAAAATAAAATAAGCGCCGTATTTTTGAATTAGCGTATAAGTTGGGGTCTGATTTTATGATCAATTTTTTGGGTTTCAAGACGCGACTTATATGCGAGTATATAGTAGAAAATTAAAAATATGGGACACTCTTAAAATCTCTCTCTATATTACTATATATATATAAATTTATACATGCCTCCTACACACCCAGGCCAATATACTATTTAAAAGTAGAGACATAAGTTAAAAACATAAAGCAAGGATTTTAATGGGTTATGAGGAAAACAAAAGTAAAATCATTTGAAAATTATTTATTATACAAGCTAAGAAAAATTCTGTAAAAGTGAAATCATTTGAAAATATTTATTTAATACAGACAACAGAGAAATATTATTATTATTTAATAGAGGCAGTTAGAAAAAAAGTGGGCCATGGCAAGTAGTAACAGCACAATGTGTTGTGACTGTATGTTGCAATGCTGATACAGAACTGCACAGCAGCACAGCTGGAGAGCAAAACGGTAAGGGTGTCGCTGTCCACAGCCAACCAGAGCAACTGAACAAGTTGCAAGCAGGCAGCAAACACGAGTTTCCTTGTTACATTTGGGTTATTTTCATCAAGAGAATCTGAGAAAAGAAAGTATAATTGCTTATAAAGTTACAACTAAGTACCGTAAAAAGGTAGTAAAAATATATTTTTAGTCAGTCATTTTCCAACCCGCTATATCCTTACACAGGATCACGTGGGTCTGCTGGCGCCAAACCCAGCCAGCAAAGGGCGCAATGCAGGAACAAATCCCGGGCAGGGCATAGATATTTTCTATTACGAAATTTGAAAATGAACTAAATACGGGACATCTGGGTGTCCTAGAAAGGTCAGTACGGGACAGGGGACAAAATTATCAAATGTGCCCGTATATAAGGGACGTCTGGCAACCCTAGTATATACAGTATATACATACTACTCTATAATATACTGAATGCAGTAAAGTAATTATAAAAGCACTGAAAAAGGTCTGTATCTTCACAGAGTAGAATAATGCTGAATATTTTTCGGCAAACTAGACACATGTAGATACTAGTCAGCCAAATAAAAGTTATCCACTTTTTATCCGGTTGCACCTCCAATCTTTCTGAACTGTGGAAATGGCCATTCTTGTATTGCCAGTCAAGGAAAGTCTTTAATAAAAATTAAAAAAAAAAAAAAACATTCGGTTTACAAGAAAATGGCAGGCAATATCGATATGTTTGGTATCATCATTTGTGAATACATCTTGTTTACAAAGGGAGGGAATCAAATCTTTGATCTGATTTTGATTCATGGAGTTTTTGTTTATGCCCTCTGCACACACTGGCTCTTCAGAAATGTTAGCTGGCATAAAAAAGCATGTTCAGAAACAGAGATGGAGAGATCGGCTTATCAACAAGAGAAAGCCAATGTGGGATGCCAGGTTTTGTTCAGTCTATAGATCAACATAAATGTAGTGCCTCTGAATTATTTCCTAGCCATGTTTGTTATTCTTAAAGGCATTTTATAAGGGCTCTCAACATCAAGAAGAGTCCTCCCGATGCATTAATTTCAGCACTGTTTGTAGCAGCCCTTGGTTTCAATAGAATCAACATGCAGAGAGTCTCAGACTGGTGCGTTTATCTTTATTTATGTCTCAAACTTTGGCTCTTTATTGTAGTCGTTATATCGTCACAAGCACCGTGAAAACTATAAACAAAAATATAAACGTACATTTTTTAACATTCTGCAAAGATACAGAACAAATGAAACAACATAAAATTAATTGCATACCTCGCTCCACTTACCAAGGGGTGCAACAGATCTAAAGGTCACCATTTCAGAGATAGCGTTTGTCCTCACTGTTTCTTCACACTTCCGGTATTGTACGTTGTTACGTTCCCTATGTGCAGAATGATTTTGCGGTCATTTACACTGTTTACATCTGAAATAAATACACCCAGTTCTAGGGCTTAACCTCATTTGCTCCATGTATCTCACTTAAGTCACAGCAGTAGTATACAGTTATGATGGATGGCAAGTATGGGCTGGTGTTCCAGCTGGCAGGGTTCAAGGTTCCTTAACTGGCCATGAGGCCAAGTCACTGAATAGACAACAGGAAAGGCAGGACATTCCCTGCCATATCCAGAAGATTGGCAAAAACTGTCAACAATGCAGAGGATATGCTGGCATTCTGGTGGGGCTCAATCAAAGAACCTTATCTGCAGAGAAGCTAGTATGGACGTAGGGCATTGGGAGACAACCTGCTTGGACTATGTGCATCCCCAACACACTAGATAGCAGCATTGATACGCTATGGTACCTGTACAAACACCTGCAGGGAATGCTGGTCTCTTAGGGCAGCCCTGTTAGTTTCCCTGGGTACTGTCAGGAGGCGCTGCAGGGATTAACTAGTAAACAGAATTAACCTGACCACAACTTTAGTGCCACAGAAAAGGGTCTTAATACTTGCAGAATGAGAGATTTCAGTTTTTGTTCAAACCTTTCTGAAAATAGGTTTTATTTTTGCCCTTAAGGGTGATTGAGTGTAGATTGATGGGTTAAAATGACAAGCTTGTCTATTAACTCTTTCAGGGCTGATGTCGACTTTTGTCAAAAGGAGGAGTTGACGAGGGTAATCAACTATAAACTGTGCCAAAACAAACCGTTATGTTTTAGTTGGACTCTCGTTTTAAGAAGGAAAGTTAGCTTCATTGGTTTGACTGAGATTTTCTGCGCTCGTGTGAGTAGTAAGGTGCAAACAAGAGCGAAAATGGCACTGACATAATAGTGAGAGATCAAAGCAAATGCTTAAAGCAAAATACTCTGTGGAAGACGTCTTGCCTATTATCTCTGAACTGGACTATGACTTGCCGGACTCCGATTTTGATACAAGTGATCGAAAAATGAATGTGAGGTTCCAGCTTGAGCGGACTGGTCCCCAGCTCATTGTTGTACTGACAATGTTTGCCAGGAGGACTGCCACTTAACAATGGTAAGAGGTAGAAGCCATATTGTAATTCAGTGCGACCGTGACCGCTGCCACCCCCAGCCATGCGAAGACAGCCTGGCAGCAAGTCTGCCACACATTCTTGGCAAACTGGCACCCGCAGCATGCAGCAACAGATGTTATATGCTGATTTCTGTGTGAAATCATTGCTTTTCAGAAACTATGTTTTTTGGAAAAAATATTCAGCCCTCAAAGAGTTAAAATGCAAAGTGTGCAAAAGTGCATGTCTGAATACTTTCTGAATCCATTCTACCTATCTATCTATCTATAGAGTAGGGTATACCTCCATATCCTGCCTAAAGTGCTCCCCAGTGCCTTGTCCATTCTGGCCCCATAAACATCACCTGTACCCTAACTATCTGTCTCACTCCTCCAGCACCTAACAGCTAAAGTGCGTTGAGGGTACTGGTGTAAGAATGGCTGATGCTGCATCATCCAGGTGGTTGCCAGACATTGATGATGGTTTAAATGGGTCCCCACTGTCTATATAAAGTTCTTTGAGTAGGTTAGAAAAGTGCTACATAAATATACTTAATTAACTGTTCATTTGTATTATTATAGATATTGTGGTTGAGCGAGAAGACACAAGTCTGCTCAATGAACGTTGGGGCGCCAACCCAAACGCCCCATTGACTTTGAACATACTGTACATAAACAAAAATATAATCACTCTAAGGTGCAGGAGGCAGTGCAAATAAATGCAAAAAAATGAGGATAGCCAAATACGGGTGTCGAGGTCTGGATTCCTTCTGGAATATCAGGTATGAAGGATGTGCTCCGGTCACAGAGGAAAGCCTCCTTCTGTTGACTCTGTCATTTATAGGTGGGAGACCAGAAGGGGTGGAGTCAGGTGCCCTCACTTGGTGTCTTCTCTGAGCTGTGGAAGGAATAGGAGAGGACATGATTAGCAGCAGCACCCCCTCTCATCCCAGGGAGGTATCACATACGTTAGAGGAGTCCTGAGGGGGATCCTCAGATGCGCGTGCTTGACAATAGATAGATACGAAAGGTGCCATACAACAGACAAATAAACATACGGGGTTGCATGTAGCATTAACTGATAAGGTGGCGATTCCAACAATATGTTTAAAATTCCCTTCCTATCCAAATGTACTGAAACATATTGAATGATTTTGGCACCCGCTGTTCGTTCTTCTGCCGTCTTTATTTCCTGTAAGTCTTCTCAAAAATGTAATGTGTGAGACTCCTGACTTATTTATTTATTTACTTATTTATTTATTTTTGTATTTTGATATTTTTCCAAACAACACATCTCTCTCTGTCTCCATTAGCTTTCCTAGGTTATAATACAGCAGAATTCCCTGCAGTATCAAAAAAGGGACTGAGTCATAAAGCTTTGTTTTGAAACACTCTAAGTAACTTTATTATCTTTCACTGCAGTTGCAAAAGGAGTATGATTTCCAGTTCATTTAAGAGAAAAATATAATTTTAGAAACTTTGGCTACAGCAGCAGTGTCCCTGTGAGGAGAATAAATTAAATTAATTGACTTAAAATACATTAGCAAAAGTGATTAAAGTACCAATTGTAAAATGGAATTGGCGGCATAAGTAGACAAAGACTGCAGTTCTTATGAAATTCAGAATGTACATGACACAAGGGAATTTAAAAAAATACAGTCGCAGAAGTTTGTCTTTTATAGTGCAGTTCTTGAAATCTCAAAATTGTGAAAGGCCGACGAGCAGAGAGAAGAGGCCCCAAGTGAATTACTTCATGTTTCCTGAGGGGGGCTTTTTCTGTGTCCAATGACTGACTTTCCCGTTCCATATAATGCAGACCTTTAATGTGCTTACACAGTGAAGAAGAGTAAGCTGTGCATGTCTGCTTTTACCTTGTGGATGACTTACTCCAAAAAGACTTGTGTCAATGTATGTTATATAATCACTTAATCCCAGATGCCTATCTCAGCATGGCCGCAAGGCAGAAGCTCCCCAAGATAATGGGATGTCACGAAGTTGCCAGATGCACACAAACACCCTCTGGCAGTGTGCGTTGCACAGTGAGATGATAACTGACTCTCTGCATTAGGCCGCATGAATGTAGCTAGAAAATGCTGAATCAGTGCAGTGGGCTTTGCGCTTTCTGGACTGAAACTACCCTCTCTGCCACCTCAAATTCATAAGCCTGACTAACGATTTTAATGATAAGCTGACAGATGGCTATTTATTAACTTAAAACTTACTGGAAGCATCTATTTGTTCATCTGTTTTGTCAGCCTATTTTTTTTTTTTTTGTATTGTGGGGTTTATGAAGAGCTACAGCAGTCAGTCCCAGCTGCATTAAGCACAAGGCAAAACCTAACCTTGGATTGATCAGACAGCACATTCCCATACACCCACACTCAATTACACCAGGCTAACTGATACGCAGCTTTGGGATGAGGATGTTAACATTTCTCATAACAGAGAAGAAAACGATGACATGCAAAGCAACCTTAAGTTTCATTGATTTATCAACGACCATAAGCAGAACAATAATGTACTTAGACTAATTATTTACAGAGACTGTACCATAACTTAAATATATGCAAAGATGTAAGAGTCACATACTCAAAAATATATAAATAGGAAATGTCAAGTGCTCTAAATAAATATACAGTGGACCCCCTTCAGTTTCTGCTCCAACCACAGCGAGCCTTCATTAGGACATATGTGGATGACATTCCATCTTTTTGAGTGGTTGTGATGAAAACATTCACTGTCTAACAACTGTTTTATATATGGTGGACTCGAAACGTATTCAGACCCATTCATTTCTTCACACTTTATTGAGCTGAAGATTTAATTTTAACAATGATAAATTTGCTGGTTTTGCCCATCAATCTACTGTACACTCAACCATCCATAATGACAAAAGTGAAAACATGGTTTCAGAAAGGTGAAATCTCTCGATCATGTCGACATTTGGACCCTCAATTCAGTGCTTTGTGGAAGACCCTTTGGCAACAATTACAGCTTTGAGTCTCTACAAGTTATACAAACCTGGGTTTGGGCAGTACACCATATTCCTCTTGGGAGATCCTCTCAGGCTCTGTTAGATTGGATCGATGTTCTATGCGATTGAAGTCTGGACTTTAGCTGGACCCCTCAAAGTCAGTCAGAGACTTGTACCAAAGCCCCTCCAGCAATGTCTTGTCTGTATGCTTTGGGTTATTGTTGTGTTGAAAGAAGAACCATCGTCCCCGTCTGAGGTCACATGCACTCTGGAGCAGGTTTTGTGAACCAATGCTAATAAAAAGAGCATAAACTGAACCAAAACAATTCAATCAACTATTCATTTTCAGAATCCATTTTTTTTTTCATTTTGAGGTATGTGGAGCAGTGTGCCACTGTGCCTCAAATGTAGTATAAATGAACACTAACTTATGCAGATAGGTTACAAGTCTTTGAGAATGTAAAGTTCCTAAGGATTTTAATATCAATTCAGAATGAAAATAGGAAGACTAAGTATTGTGGCTTTCTGAGAAAATATACTTTTCGGTATAACAACTCTCATCCAAAGTCGGAGTCCAAATCCATGTATGTGATGAAAAGTTTGTTGAACAGGGCATTTTTTTTAAATAAATAAATAACAGTGACACTCACGTCCTCGGGTGGGGTGTGGTAGCGTGTCAGGAGCGACCTCAGCAAGTGATTCAGGAATGGACAGTCCTGCACTTTGTGAACGTGTGTAGGATCACCTGTGACTCAAATCAGCTCTGGAGCTGTGATTGCCACACCTGCGCCTCATCCCACTTTAAAAAGGAAACACTAGTGTTAGAGGGAAGGACAGAAAAGAAAAGCGCACGAAGGAAAGGATGGAGGTTAAAGTGAGGAGAACAGAAGCAGGAATGTGAGAGAGAGCCTGTACAAGGAATGAAGCAGACAGATGGGTAAGGAACTCCAGGGAGGAGTGTAAGTGGGCAGCGATCAGGAGGGGGCTGAGCGACTAGGCAGCAGGAGAGACCATTACACACAGGGTGCTCGTGCCGGGAGGAGCCGAAGGACTGGCAGCAGAATGAGTGGAATAGGGCTCGGTGGCTCCCCTTGGAACGCCAAGGAAGTGAAGACAGGGACACGGGCCAGGACAAAAAGTTGTCTGCATCTGCTGGTAGACTCCTCCTTCCTCCTTCCTCTGCAAGGGCCGGGAAGGGATAAGATGAGGAGAAGGAAGTTTAAAGAGTCACCGAGGCTAGTGTTATTAAAGGAGTTTCCTGCAGTGTTTTTTAACCTTGTTTCAATTGATTTATTTATGGTGATTTTAACCACCTTGATTTTTAAAGGACCGTTTGAACACTGCATTGATGGACACTTTTGGTTATGTTTAATAAAAGCACTTTTGCACTGATGCCACTACCCCTTGCTATTGCTGTGTTTTTTCCCTCACCAGCCAGGCTCATTTCGGTTAAGGTACTGACAGTGTCGGGTACAAGAGGCTCCCCAGTGCAACAGGGTGTGTGGTGCCGACCCGCATCATCATAATTGTACTTTATTCATGTGTCTCTTCTCTGGATAGTTTATAATTCATAAAAGGTCAGACAAATGCCTGTGACTGTACTGATTAATATGATGGCGTGCCTATGGACGCCGGTCACTGCTGAAAAGCCTGGCCTTGGAAAAGAGTTGCAGTAAATCCACACTATCCATGCAATCCATTCCTGAAGATTTGACGATTTACGTGCCATTACAGACGGGAAGCCATAGCAAGACATTACCAAGCAAGGTGGGATCTCGATGTATACAGTCTGCCATTTTTTATCTCTGCGCTAGAAGGGTTTTCAGGACCCATCTGCCCGTCGGCTTCAAAGTGTTGGGCTGCTGTCCAAGTCTTTTTATATGGTCTGCAGGCCCTTAGGTAAATAGTCCATTTCCAAACAAGGAAAGAAGATTTTGTGCTGACTGTTAACAGAGGACAAAATAGTAGACACCTGCCTTTGGGCTGACTATACATTCCTCCAGCTGTCTTTGTCTATCTTGTTCTATGCTTGGCCCAGCACTTCTAAATGCTGAGAGCCCCTGTGGGCTAACTTTGGCCTGGACTGTACATGTGAATGGATTTATAAAATAATTTTTGTACAGAGCACAGTGACATTAAACTTATATTCTTATTACACGGACCAGGGTTTGTAATTGTTACCCATGAATGAGGAATTCCCAGTAAGTGTGGATCATAAGTTCCCGCTGATTAAGTCTCCTCCTTTTGCACACACGGCCTGACACTACTTCCAATTGGATGGTTTAGTGAGCCTCTTGGTTCGGCCCTTCTGTGGTTTCTGGTGACCTCTTGTGGAGTGCTGAAAAGATGATCAAACTTAATTATCTAGAAGATGAAAAGTAGTAGCTAAGTTTCAGTAGGTGAAAATGACGAATGATCATTGCTGAGCTTTGAGAGGTGAGAGCAGATGGCCAACACTTCAGCTCAACTTTTTCTCCACATGCTGTCCCCTGCTTTGGCCTTCCTGGGGTCAAGGGGGACATCCTGGACAGGAACCAAGCCAGAGTCCCATCTGCCCACCCCTTCACACCCTGTTCCTGACTTCTTCAGCTGAACCAGTGACAGTGTATTCCCATCGTCCGTCCACTTTCGGCCACAGGGTCCTGGGTACCCACTGCCTGCTTTGATGACGTGGCTTAATGACTTCATTCTGGTGGCTTCTGCTGTGTTAATAACTCCACGTTCTGATAATATTCCTAGAAATGTATTAAATTTCAACAATGGCTGAGAAGTGTAGCGCTAATAAAAGAGTTCTACAAAGTGCTCTTAAGTGCCAGTACATGAAATTATGTTTTTATGGTAATGGGTAGCCAGAGCCTAACCCCATTTTTTCCAGCAGAATCAATACTTCAATATCCATGGTTTCCATTTCTATGGGAGTTTTCAGAAACATAACCCTTTGAGATAATGAGAATTAATTGTACTTAATTGAGGTAGCAGTGGTAGCCAAAAATAACAATAGAAATAGATGGTAACCAGCTATTCCCTTTCCATGATAATCATACTTGTAATAATAGTCTAGATCAAATATAAATTTACAGATAATAATGGAGCACGAGCAACAGCATGTGTACAGTAGATCTAAAAAAGTACTCAATGCTTTTTATTTTAAAATTCCAGTGTAACCCATTTTGCCACACACAAGGTCTACTCTTGCCTATTCATGGCCTTGAACAGTAGAAGAAAAATTCTGAGGCCTAGCCCACAGCAGTGACATGTGAGATTGAGCAATGACAGGTCTGTGATGCCCGGTTATGAAATAACGAGGTATCCGTTACGTTGGTATGTAGATAATTGTGAAGTTAATGGCTAACCCTAACCCTAACCCTACAGCTAAAAAACCTACCTTAATCTTAAACCTGCATCCTGGGACTCTGTGGCCCTTTTAGCATTCTCTTTAAAACATTGACGGATCATCCATTTGGAAATTTGGGTTCCTGTTGTAGTCTCAAAGGTGACTTTGCGATCCGAGTATGAGTGTCCTCTCCGGTATTCTTTTTGTCTATGCCCCACATCACATTGCCTCCTGACACTGTCATTAGTTTAGTATTGATTCTGTATTAGGGGAAACAGCACTTTGGGACACTTCAGATAAACGAGTGACACAAATTTCCCCTTTCCTTACAGATCCCCACGTTACACTGCTGTCACTGATGTCTATTTTGTCATTGAGTTGTGACACGAGAAAAACTGTTTCCATTCAGCTCTCACAAGCAATAAATGCTGAGGGGGGCATGAATCTGCTTTTAAACTTTTAAATAAAGGGTCACCATATGCATGTACATCACAATGAATTCAACAATGCACGGCCCTTGGTAGCTGACAGCTGAAAAGAATACCTAAGTACGGATATCCATCTCAGGCTGGAATTAATTGAACCTGCAGTAATTTTAATTTCAAATAAAATGCTGATCTTTGAGAAACTGAAAAGTGATGCTCAAAAAATATTGACTGCAATGTAAGTCATAGAGGCTGGGCGTGACACCATTAACCAGTTCATTTCTGGCAATATGCAACGAGCAAACAGATTTTCTTCAGAGGTGCACAAATGATGATGAGCTTGTGGTCACTGAAACAACTGATGGTATTTGGCCAACTTTTATAAAAACTGTGAGATTAATATCTCTCTCTATATCCATCCATTCATCCGTTATCCAGCCCACTATATCCTAACTTCAGGGTAACGGGGTTCTGCTGGAGCCAGTCCCAGCCAACACAGGGAGCAAGGCAGGAAACAAACCCCTGGCAGGGTGCATACACACACACCAGGGACAATTTACAATCACCAATGCACCTAACCCGCATGTCTTGACTGTAGGAGGAAACCCACGCGGGAGAACATGCAAACTCCACGCAGGGAGGACCCGGGAAGCGAACCTAACTGCGAGGCAGCAGCGCTACTACTGCGCCACTGTGCCGCCCTTCTCTCTCTATATTTTCTTTTAATTGGGGATATATAATTAATAATCCACCATTCTTCCAGCATCAAAACTGCTTAATTCAGTTTAGGGTGACACATTCTGGAACTTTTCCTGGCAGCACCGGCCCAAATCAGGAACCCATCTGGAATGGGAATGGCATTCCAATGCAAAGCACATTTAGGCACACAACCACAGTCAATCAAAAGGGTCTGACTCACTTTTACCAAAATTACCCACAAGTCTTTGGTAGCTCAAGAAAAACACAGGCAGACGTGGAATGTGCAGAGTCCACATACACCTGTACACCTGCTTAACCATGCAATTATCTAATCATTCAACCATATGGCAGCAGCACAATGCATGCAGTAATACAGATGCATGTCAGGAGCTATCAGTTCAAGTTCACCCTAAACACTAGAATGGGGAAAAAATGGCATCTCGGTCATTTCAGCCATGGCATAATGGTATTGTAATGAGTATTTCTGTAAATGCTGATCACCTTAGGATTTTCAGACAAAACAGTCTCTGAAGTTTACTCAGAATGATGAAAAAAAAAATTTCCATTGAGCGGCAGTTCTGTGGACGTTGATGAGAAAGGTCAGAGGAAAATGGCCAGACAGCACTGAGTTGACAGAAAAGTAATGGTAATGTAAAAAACCACAGCATGCAGCTGTGGTGAGCAGAAAAGCATCTCATGTTGAGTCTTAAGGCTACAACAGTAGAAGTCCATGTTGGGTTCCACTCTTGTCAGTCAAAACAGAAAGTTGAGGCTGCAGTGGGCACAGGCTGACCTAAATGAGACCCTGAAAACTGAAAATCATAGTCTAGTCTGCTGAATCTCGATTTCTGCTGAAGCACACAGATGGTATGGTCAGAATTTGGTGCCAATATCATGAATCCATACACCCAGCCTGCTTTATGTCAAGAGTCCAAGCTGGTGGCGGTGCAATGTTGTGAGGACGTTTTTCTTGGCACACTTTTGACCCATTTATACCAATCACTTGAATACCATGGTATATTTGAGCATTGCTGCTGAAGAAGCATATCCATTCATGGCCACAATTTACCCGTCTTCTAATAAGTACATCCAGCCTGATGATGCACCACATCACAAAGTAAAAGTCATCTCTTACTGGTTTCATGAACATGACCATGAGTTAAGTGTTCTTCAGTGGCCTCTCGAGTGACCAAATCTTGCAGAACCCATGCCATAAAAAACTGAAGCTGTTCTGACAGCAAAAAGAGGCCATGCCAAGTTTTAGTAGAACATTCCTAAGAATTTGCTCAGTGAGTATAAATCAGGGGTCCCCAAAGGGCCGCAGTGGCTGCAGCTTTTCATTCAAACCCTTTTCTTAATTAGTGACCTGTTTTTGTTGCTGATTAACTTCTTTTGAATTAATATTTTAATTGACTTGCTTGTGAAGACTCTGAACCCTTAATCATTTCTTTTTCCTTAATTAGCAGCCAAACAATAAAGAGATATAAAATGAGCCCAAACATGACCAGCAAACTGTGTCCATCATACAATATCTGAAAATAAGGAAAGAAGAAGGTCTCAGAAATGTTGATCTCCTCAGGTCTCCAAAACATTTTACCAGTGCTGTTAGAAAGGAGAAAATCAACAATTTCAGAAATGTCTGCTATTGCACAATGAGAGCAGCAATGAGCCATGGAATTAAAGAACGTGTTTAATTAACAAGAAGACTTGGAACCTAATTAAGCAACTGCTTGGAGTAAAATTAGTTGTAGTTTGATGCCTTGACTTAGTTGGTCATCTATTTGGTCACTCACTTCACATTTCATTTCTGTTTGGGTGCCGTTTAAGGAAAGAAATGAAGCAATTCACCCCGGTGACCCTGTGTTAGGATATAGTGGGTTGGAAAATGACTGACTGATTGATGAAGCGATTCACAGGAATGATGAAGAAATTCAGGAGAACAAATCTTAAAAAAACAAGTCAATTAAAATTAATTCAAAAGTTATTAATTAGCAGCAAAAACAGGTCACTAATTAAGAAAAGGGTTAGGATGAAAACCTGCAGCCACTGGGACCCTCCAGGACCGGGAATGGGGACCCCTGGTGTAGACAGTGGCCAGGTTGGAACTTGAAGCACAAAGAAATTTTTCATATTCTGTTTTCTAATTAATAACCGTTATGTTAAAATTAATACTGTTGTTTTAAGTGTACCATCATAGTGCAATGATTCCAAAACTAAACATCAAACGACAATATAACTGACAGGGTCAGCCTGGTGCCCTTTGGCCACTATGGTGATTTACTGGATGCCAAATGGCATAAAGGGGTTCTGGACTCATAATATCCGAAATCCAGACCAGTACTCTCCAGGTCTAGAATTTAAAAACAGGCTTCCCGTCAGGCAGCCTAATTTCAAACTTAAGCTTCTAATTTCATGTAGAATGGAAAGAAAGACATTAATGACACAAGAGATGGCAATTTTAACCAATTTTGTACAATGGCAAACAATGTTAGAAACATCCTTGGAAAAGAGAAAAATGTTTTAAGTATCTCGTGTTGCATAGTACACATGTTAGTTATCCAGTCATATGCTGAAAACGTGCCAAACGCATGTTTTTTTGCTAAAATATTATTAAAAATATATTTCCTGAATGATCACCACACACGTTAACAAGAAACCTAAAGCCTTATGGGAATGATTTGTGTTCAGGCAAAGATCTTGGGAAAGAACAACAATTTTCTACAGCGCTGAAGGTTCTCAATTGCTCAGTGGCCTTCATAATTCTTAAATAGAAAACGTTTGGCTGCCCAGTCAAATGAAACAATCAAGGAGAAGGCCCTTGGTAAGATGGGTGATCAAAAACCTAATGGCCACTTTTGCTGAGCTCCAGAGAACTTGTGTGGAGATGGAAGAAACTGCCAGAAGGATAACCATCACTGCAGCATTCCAACAATTTGGACTTTATGAAAGAGAGGTAAGAAAACACATGAAAGCCCACTTGGGCATTTTGCAAGAAGGTACTTGATGGACTATCAGGCTATGAGAAACAAGATTGGACTGTTTGGCATCAATTCCATGCATCAGCTCAGGAGTAAACCAGGCAACACTCATCACCTGCAAAATAACATTCTAACAGTAAAACATGTTGGTGATAGTATCATATTGGGGGGTTGTTTTTCAGTGGCATGGACTGGGAAACGAGTCAGGGTTGAGTAAAAGCAGATCTGAGCAATGTACAGAGATGTTCTTAATGAAAACCTGCCCCAGATTGCTCTGAAACTGGGCCAAGGATTCACCTTCTAACAGGACAATGACCCTAAGCACAAATCAAACACACTATAGAAATGGCTTAGGGACAACTCTAGGAATGTCATTAAGTTGCTCAGGCAGACTTGAACCCAACTGAACATCTGTGGAGGGACCTGTCCACCAATGGCCTCCATCCAACATGGCAGAGCTTGAAATAATCTGCAAGGAAAAATGGCAGAAAACCCTCAAATCCAGGTGTGAAAAGCTTGTTGCAAACAACTCCAAAAGACTCCAGGCTGGAATCAATGATCAAGGGTCTTCAACGAAGTACTGCCTAAAGGGTCTAAATACTTGTGCCAATGTGATGTTTCACTTTTCTTTTGTTTTGAATAAATATACAAATATTTCCAAAAATCTTGTTTTCGCTTTGACATTCTGGGGTATTGAGTGTTGTTTGAGGAGGAAAAAAAATTACTTTTAACACAAGACTACAACATCACAAAATGTGAGAAAAATGAATGGGGTCTGAACACTTTCTAAAGGCACTGTATACACTTTTAATGGTTACTTTGACAGTTTAAGAGTTTGTTTACCATTGATAATTTACCTGAGTACATGGCTCTGTTCACATCATCCACAAAATGTCTTCTTGACGTCTAGTAGTAGCTGGCAATGTCTCAGCGCATCCTAACAATAAGCATGCACTAGCTGTTCAGGCAGTTCCCAAGGTCATGATGGTGAAATTTAATGCAATGCAGCAATGGTCTCTAGCTAGGTGAAATATTCTGGTCAGAGGTTGTCGTGGTGCGGAAGAAATTAAGAAGACAAAGTTGATGTACTTGCCATTAGTAGAATTAATAGTCATAACTGTAATAAGGAACTAAGCACATCATTTAACTGCTCCAGAATTATAGCCAAGTTTGACCTCAGAAATACAAATTAGTGCCTTTGCATGGGCTGATGAGTGAATGTACATTGAGCTTATTTTTTATGCTGTTTTTATATTTATGTGATACAGTATGTGCTGTAGGGTGGGCAGTCTGGACGAGCTGCTGCCTTTGGATCCAGTGTCCTTGGTTTGACTTACGTACTCCATCTGTCAAACGCACAGTGATTGAGTAAAGGCACCTAATTAAAGGAAACAAAGGCATAAAGGGAGATGAAGAGGTTAAAGGGGGCTGGAAAATCCGTGGTTAATAGTCGGGCTAAGGATCATTAACAGGAAGACAATGAAATCATTTGTCAAAAGACTTAAACAGGGGGCAAGAATCTGGGTCAAAAGACTGCAGAAGTTAATGCCACAACAAACAGAATGAATTCCCTAACCCAAGACTTTTAAATTAAATGAAATGTATACGAAGATTGTTGTGTGATGACCCAAACACATGTATACTGAACACTGAGCATTGACATCTTTTATATGGAAATGGACAAAACATCATACAACATCCAGCCACATAAGTGGTAGTGATGAGCAAAACCTGCTGAATTTGCTTCGCCATGAGTTCGGTGAAGACATGAAGTGTTTGGGAATTTCAGCAAACTTGGCAAAATGCATTGAAGTCAATGGGGATGGAGGGACTGAAGTAGTTTTGAGAGGATTATAATGATGCAGTGGTCTTTGAAGTCTGCCAACTATGCTGGACTGATTATTGTAGCCAAAAATGTGACCTAAGCTGTAAGTAGCAATGCAAACTACTGTGCCTCCCGGAGAGAAAAGTATACTCCTAATCTGTTATTTCTCTATGCATTTCATGTCTCCATTTTGTCTAAAGATATTTCTTCTAAGGAATTTTAGGAGAAACATCTGTGAAAACGTTGATTCTTAAAGGAAATGTAAATGAGAATCTCTTTTAAGTCTCATGAAGCACCAAAGATCAACCTTTGAGCAGTAAAATTTTCTTATGGGTGGGCAAATGCCTAACATAAATGTTCTTTACACTTTGCAGTATAAATTAATGAGGTATGAGTTAAGTCATATCTCATTTAGCATGTCAAGTTGTGACATACAATATAACTGGTATCTCAGTATTAGATGATTCATGCAGTGGACCTCGTGGCAGGTTCGGTTATCTTCTCTCATTCAAACATTCAAACATCACAGGCAGCTGCGTAGGACTTTGATCAAGAGGTGGTGGTTTGGAATGTCACCACAGAAGAACCGGAAAAGACAACAGAGAAAAAGTAAATATTAATAATGATTGCAGATTCATTGAATGGTAGGATCATTCTATACATATCTAAGGCAGTAGGAGTAGAAATATAATATACTGTTGCAATGATAAAGTTTAAAAAATTGGTTTTAAGATTTGAGTTTTTGAAAATGATCTACACTGTTAGCCTGGGGTATTTCTATTAGTAAAATATTCCAGGTTTGTGTTGCATAACAGCAAGGCCACCTCACCATTTCTTTGAAGCTTGGAATTATGAACAGAACATCATTAGAAGATCTAAGGTTACAACTTGGAGTGTAGGGGAACAGGCACTCCAAAATGCAGGAAGTGACAAAGGGTCCAATGTGGGGCGTAAAAGGCCCCAGGAAAAGCGTTGGTAATGAGCATTAAGCCCTTTTCTCGTTCCTCTTTCAGAACCATGGAAGACTAAGCCAAAACTCGTCACTTCCCATCCTTTGCAGATGACCTCACTACCATCCTGTCCTGATGACCTCACTTCCTTCACATCCTTTTCATTTCCTGCCATTTTTGTATAAAGCCAACCTGTTTACCATACTCATGTGCCTTTTGTTATTTTGCAGAAAAAGAGCGGTATCCGTCGCTATTGACAACTCTCCTACAATATTCAGGGCAAATCCAGAAATCTTTTTTGATTTGTCTCCAATCATTCACAGAAGAAGAAAGATTATTTAAAACTCTCTATACTATTAGTAATATTTTAAATTTAATTCTAAATAATGACGCTTGAAACTGGTGAGATGTGCTCAGATTTTTCTATTCTGGCTAAGATTCTTGCTGTTGCATTCTGCAGACTAACTGAAACTGATTGATGTCTTTCTTAGGTAGACCAGTTACAATGTAGCCAAATAAAAACAAAAGCGTCAATTCATTTCTTAGCATCTTGAAATGTTATAAGAGGTCTAACTTTTGCAATGTTTCTGAACTGGATAAATGCTGTTTTAGTAATCTAGTTAATGACTGATAGAATTTAACATGAACTCAGTGCTGTACCATTTTCCTATCTTATTTGTTCTTGTATTGTATGCAATAACACATTATAAGCCAATACTTTCACTTGTTGACACAATTGTCACCCACTGTCTTAACTTCTCTAATAACAATCCCCTTGCTATATGTCACTGAACTCCACCTGCTGAGACCGCATTGACTTTGTCAAGATGGCCATCCAGAGACAACAATCAGTTGTGAGACTGATAAGATAAAAACACTTTAACTCCTTTAATTGCAAGGTTTCTTTGAAGGCCAGAATCCATTTACTTCTGAAATGTAGCATACAAGATAATCACATTCTTATGAAAAGTATTCTGATTTTAAAAAGGATGTATAGTTTGCCAATAATTAAAAATACACATTATACGGTGTCTATAAACAGTATTAACCCCCTCGGACATTTTCACATTTTCTTGTTATACAACATGGCATTACAGTGGATTTAATCAGGCTTCTTTGACACTGATCAACAGAAAAAGATACTTTAATGCCAAAGTGGAAACAATTAATCAATTAAAAAAAAATCTAAATTAATTACAAATATAAAACAAAAGATGGTTGCTCTGAAAATACGCACACGCCATAAAAAAAAGGGAAAATGCATGCACAGAAATCTATAAAACCTGGTGTACGCACATTTTTACTCAATTTACTCTTTATAAAATCACAGTCACCTTGAGAATATACATCTGTGAACACTCCTTGAGCACCTCCCAGAAATATGGAGCGTGCTAATCAACCTCATACATACGTAATCACGATGCTGCAGAAGTTCAATGGCTGGTAGAACAGCGACATCGAGACACCGTCACCTGTATAGGGGTATCCGTTTGTGCTCCTGAGCAGCATTATAGTGCCTCTCCTCCACATTCTGGGGGTCAGAGAAAGATGTGAGGTGTCAGTGTCTGAGTAGGCAGCCACTATTACCTATCACATAATTACTGTTAAAATGAATATTACAGGCCATATGAAAAACTGAGGATTCAACTAGTTACCTTACCAATAAGCCAGCCACTGCAAACAGTACCATTAAGTATGTCAAACCTACTTTGCTTCAAAATAAATGAACTGCGGGTTGACGCAGGCCATCAAGACACAACATTTGTCAGTCTCATCTTGGCATCACAGATGACTTGTGCATTAACAGAATGCCACTGCTCACAGTTAAAAGCAGTTTCATTCTTTCTTTTATTGCAATAGGAATGCAGAAAATAGGTCTGATTACATTAGGAAAACCAGACACTGCTGCAAATTTCTATTTTATGTTGACAAAAACATGCTATGTTTTATGTTTGTGCCCCCACACCATATGAAAATTGAATGTAGCACCTCCCCAGTCAGTTAATAGCTTTCAGCACAGTGGGGATGATGGAGCACAGCTTGGCTGACATATTCCTGACTGGTTGGCCACTTTCCTGAGAAGTGACAACTGGTAGGTGATGTTAACTGACAAATAACCAAAACAATCCTCAAGTGCAAATATGCAGCATTGGCCATCTTAAAAAAGCACTAAAATACAATCGGTACATCATATTCATCACTTCTGAGGTACAATATGTTTTGTCATGTCAACGCACATTATTATAACAGCTTGGTGATATGAATTACTGTGCATACGAGTTTGGCTCCATTTTCCTACTTGATCAAGGATGTCGTTATTTCTGGGTTTTTTTATTTCAAAACGTTGTGTACAGATGGGTCAGAGTTGCTGCAAATAGACACACATTCTGCCATCAAGTTTTCTTTTATAAATCCCAACCTTTGCATTGGAAGTTGCATACTCATATTTCAGGCCTCCAAATGAGGCCCTTGGACACTGCTGAAGATATTTATTGATTTAAAATGTGTAAAAGTATTGATAATTTACCAGTTTTTTTAAAAACTCTATTTAATGAACAAACAACTACTGACACAGAGTGCACTGCACTGCCGGTTAGGTACCATTTGGGGCTCTCCACAGTTACACGGCCTTCAGGAAGTATTCAGACCCTTTCACTTTTTGTTATGTTGTGGCCTGCTAAAATCATTCAAATTAATTTTTTCCCTCATCAAATATTGGTGAATACTGCAGAATGAGAAAGCAAAAAGCAGGTTTTATAGGAACCTTTGCAAATATACAAATAGTAAAAGTCTGAAATAGCACAATGACACAAACATTCAGACCCTTTCTCATGACACTCCCCTTCCATTGATCATCACTGAGATGTTTTTTTACACCTTATTTGGAGACAATACAATTTAGTACAATACAGTACAATTTATTTTTGTATAGCCCAAAACCACACAAGAAGTGCCACCAGGGGGCTTTAACAGGCCGTGCCTTTTGACAGCCCCCCAGCCTTGACTCGCTGGTTAAGTTAAGAAAAAACTCCCAAAAAAAACCTTGTAGGGAAAAAAATGGAAGAAACATTGGAAAAGACAGTTCAAAGAGAGACCCCCCTTCCAGGTAGGTTGGGCATGCGGTGGTTGTCAGAAAAAAAAAGGGGGTAAATACAATACAATACACAGAACAGAACACAAGTAATCCTCAATACAATAGTACAATAGAAATATTACAATTATAGAGCAGAATTTAACAGAAGATGATATCATATAATAGGATATGAATTTGTTTAGAGTCCTGGAGACCTCGGCCATCAAGCTGCCTCCCTTATTGGCCATTCCACAGCTGAGCCAGTGCTGGGTCAGCCACTCCGATGAAAGGACCCCTCTACCCCACGATTCATGCGATCCTCCATCAGAGATGACTTTACTTTAGGCAGGCAAAACAACTTAGCAGTAGGGCAATGGCATCAAGTCCCACATTTGAATACCGAGAAGAGAAACAGCATAGGTGAGAGTTAGTAACAAATTATAACTATCACTAGCCATGTACGCCCAACTATGTTGCGCGTGTTAAAGTTGTCTGTGAAGGGCTCCCTGTTTAAACGCGGCTGCCAGTCGTGAACTGGGCCCTTTGTCGCACAGCATTATGATTTTTTATAAGGGAAACAAAATTACAAAAGAAAACCCTTGGATATTGATTCGATAGACACGGCCTACTCGGAATCACTGTCCGAATTGTAATTATGTGGTGGTGTAGGAGCATTTCTTCTTCTGTCCATTCACAGTACATCTCGTTTTCACGACACAGTCGTTTCCTCTCATGATCTCTTCTCAACCTTTCTCCAATCTCACAGGCTGCTTTGTGGCAATCCAAAGAGTAAGGCAATATACACGGAGCAATGGTTATAAAAGGGGGACACATAGGTATCCAGGCTCTTTAAAGCATAAATAGGGATCACTTTACTGACATGTGAGCAAGTCAGGGTACCACTGTTAGACGCGCAGCACTCGCCACCTACAACGTAACAATAATAAATTTCTGGAACGTGCTGTTACGTTGTCATTCATTTTACCCACTCACTGTCTTTCTTTCATTCATATGTTACGTAGGCACATACCTTTTATCTTCGGCAATCTCATTCTCTAACCAGGCCTCAGGAGCTAACCAGCGTAACACTGTCCACCACCCCTTTCGTTATTCCGGCACATTGTTGACAATCATGAATAACAACAACGTACTAAACTGGATGGTAGTCTACGCATGCGTGGAATTCGCGGACAAACAAAGATCAAGATCTAAATGAAGATCTCTTTAGTTAATTTAAAGCACAACAATTTGTTTAGTTTGAATGTCTGTGTTTTGAGGTGTGACTGGAGTACTACAGTCTTCAGTAGTATAAGCCTGGAGGAGATTCTTAATGCAATGCCTATGTTTTAGCTGTCTCTCTACTGCCATCTAGTGCTTCTTCTTCTAATTCATTCGCAGACAAACAAAGATCAAGATCCAAATGAAGATATTACTTACAGTATGTTTTAGTGCTAATGACTAACAACAGAGATGCAGTCTGCACAGTTAATCAGCAGCTCTAGTCAAGATATGCTAAACTGAAGTAGTGAGTCTTCAACCGGGATTTAAAAGCTGAGACCGAAGGGGCATCTCTTATAGTAGCTGGCAGACCATTCCACAGTTTAGGGGCCCTGTAACTAAAAGCTCGACCTCCCACTGTTATTTTATTAATCCTTGGAATCATAGATTCAGATCTTGAGATCTTAATGTACGTTCTGGTTTGTAAGTCACGATAAGTTCAAATAAGTAAACTGGACCATGGCCATTTAAGGCTTTATATGTTAAAAGGAGGATTTTGAAATCTACCCTAAACTTAACCAGGAGCCAGTGTAAGGACCACCTGTTGTAAATTAATTTGACTGGACATGATTAATAAGGGTCTGTAGAACCTGTCTATAGAAAATCCAACAACTAGCAGTGTGTGTCAGAGCAAAAACCAAGACATGAGATCAAAGGAATTGCCTGCAGAGCTTAGAGACAGGATTGAGTAGAGGTGCCCAACAGAAAAATGTCTAATAAGAAAATTTCTGTAAACAGTTTGCAGCAACCATGACTCTTCCTAAAGGTGTCTGCCAAGCCAAACTGAGCAATTGATGGAGAAGGTGACCAAGATGGGTGACCAAGAACATGATGGTCAGTCTGGTTGAGCACCAGAGAACCTAGGTGGAGATAAGAGAAACCACCAGAAGGACAACCAACACTGCAACACTCCACTCATCTGAGCTTTAAGGAAGAGTGGCCAGACAAAACATGAAAGCTCACCTGAAGGTTGCAACAAGACACCTAAAGGATTCTCAGACTATGAGAAACAAAATTCCCTGGTCTGATGAAACCAAGATTTAACTTTTTGGCCGCAATTCTATGAATCACATCTGGAGGAAACGAGGCACTGCTCATCTTCAGCCTTTCCAACGGTGAAGCATGGTGCTGGTAATAACCTAGTGTGGGCTTGATTATCTGCTGCATGGATTGGGGGACTAGTTAGGGTTGAGGGAAAGCTGAACAGAGTAAAGTACAGAATTATCCTTGATAAATACATCCACCAGAGTGCCATAGACATCAGACTGGGCCCAAGGTTCACCTTCCAACAGGACAATGACCCAAAGCAAGAAGTAACACACTAGAGGCTCAGAGTTAACTTTGTGAATGTCCTCGAGTGGCCTAGTCAGAGCTCAGATTTGAACCCAACTGAACATCTCTGGGGCAACCTGAAAACAGCCTCAGCTAGAGAGGATCTACAGAGAAGAACTGTAGAAAATCCCCAAAAATCAGGGGTACCAAGGTTGTTGAATTTTATCCAAGAAGTCTCCAGGTTGGGAATCGCTGCCAAAAGGTGTAAAGTACTCAGAAAGTACTGAATACTTGTGTCAGTGAAAAGTGTTGAATATTTGTGTCAATGTGATATATTTCAGGTTTTTTTATTTTTAATACATTTATAAACTATTCCAAAATCTTGTTTTTGGCTTTGTAATTTTGGGTTGTTAAGTGTTGCTCGATAAAGGAAAAAAATTAATTGAAATGATTTTAGCATAACACTACAACATAGCAAAATGTGAAATAAGTGAAGGGGTCTGAATACTTTTTGAGGGCATTAACTATGCAAAGCAATGTTGGAGAATCCCCAAAAGGAAATAAGCAAGAAAATATTCACATGATTTAATGTTCAAGTGCATTTAAAGACTACGTTAGTGGGTATGAAAGATGGAGCATTTTGTGTTCATAAGAATTACTTATGAACACTTTAAACTCATTTTAGTTTATTTTTGGTCCAAAAAACCACCCCATATGCCATACAATTTGTCTTGATGTCTAGTTATACAAGATGGTGAGATTTTTAGAGTTATCCTCTATTTTTGGCCATCTAGACCACCAAAAAATAATTTGGGCCATTTTTTGGTCCAGAAATTACACCCTTAAGATTAAGAGTAAACCAGTAGGCATCTGTGGCAAAAAATGATCAGATGGACTTGAAGTTGTTCACGCCACATCAACCAACTGTTGTAACCTTGAGGTTCCTAAGCACAAGAGTCTCAAAATGTCTCAAAACTGCCTATTTGTGTGGTGTAAACCATCAAACCCCGGCTAGTTTGAGTAAGGGCAAATGTTGAATCATTTTGAATAAAAATATTTATTATAAAAAAAATGCTCTGAAACAATAAGCTCCGAGGAACACAAATAAACACAGAAGGTAAGTCCTTCAAAACAAGCAATCCAAATAGAAACAATGATCTCAATATGAACTCCAAGAGGCAAATTCAAAAAACAGAGTGAAAAGTCACCAAAACCCAGAAAATCCATAATTAACAAAATGGCAGAATAACACAGGAGAACTCACCAACCACTGAGTGCATTCAATGAACTGCAAAGGACTTTGGGTTTTCCTCAGCCTTAATAAATCCCATGGAAGTCCATTGCGGTGAATAGCAAGAATCAAAAAAGAACAAAAATAAATTAAAACAGCACTTGAACCCCAACTTCCTGGCTGAAACACAACTCTGACCCCACAGTTTCACCCCCTAACGGGATACATGGGGTCAAAGTTGTTCCTTTACACAGAATTTCAGAAAATGGCATGTGGAACATTGTTTAATGATATTCCAAGATGGCTTATCATGAATATATTATTTTTGAAATTTGATTGTTTACCTATGGTCTTTGCACTCTATGAACCACACCCAGAAGATTAGAAAAGACAAATTTCAAACATTATCTGGTGGGGTATAGTTTTAGACTATTTCATTGTTGTGTTTAGATGCTGTTGCATTGTTTTAGACAATTTCAAAGTCAGTGATTATTAATTTCATGTTAATATTCATTTTTGATCTTTTACTAGGGAGCTAGCCTTCAACGAAGTTCTATCAGAGTTTGACAAATAACAGATTTCTATTGCATTTGAGAATATTTATTCAACAAATATTTAAATTAAAGCACACATTTTAATATTACAAATATTTCATGCAACTATTCTTGTTCATGAGGTAGAAGTGCATAATAAAATAAATCATTAGATTACTTATGAACAATCTGAACTAGGCCGGCTTCAGACTTTTTTTAAAACATTCTAGTCTCTTCATCAAAGAGTTATTCAAAAATACCAGTAAAAGTAAAATGTACATGTATCAGTAGTGTGCAAAAAATATGACCACCTATTTTCTAAACCTACTTATTCAGTTCAGAATAATAGCCAGTGAGAGGCCACCACAACATCATCCCACAGTAGTCAACCATAGTTGAGGTACCTGTAGCTTTTGCTTAGAGTGGAATCCTTTTAAAACTAAAATAATCAATAAGCAAAGCATCATTAATTGTTTATTCCATAGCATACACTTCAATCATCCATCCATGGTCTAACAGAGTTATCTATTTCAGAGAGTCAGAGTGTATCTTGATAGCACTAGGCAGAAAGATGAGTTGCAAGTCCATTGCACATGCATGAACGCACAGTAACTGCTGTGGAGAATCCCTGGTAATACGTAATATTCTCTATAATTCTCTATAATTAATACTTCTCTAAAATTATAAATGATAATGCTAGTAATTCAAGAGTTTTATTCTCAACTATCGATCATCTTTTAAACCCAACTCACTCAATGGAATGTGTCTTAAAAAGTACTGGTAAACTTGTGAGGCTTTTACTATATTTTTTAAACACAAAATAAATGGTATTAGAAATAATATAGTACATCACCCCAAAGTGAATCCTGTTGAACCCCAGCATGCCCTTTTAAGCGAGTTAAATTCTTTCATTGAAACAGATCTACCCAAACTACATAGAATAATTAATCTACTGAAACCAATAGGTTTTTTTAAGCAGGTCTCCGATGTCCTTACTGATATTGTACTTGACATGGTGCACTCATTATTAGATATGGGGGTCTCCCCTGACTTTCTAAAGACTGCAGTTGTTAAACCCCTGCTCAAGAAAAATAATCTCGACTCCTCTGTCTCTGACAATTTTAGACAAATTTCTAACCTGCCTTTCTTAAGTAAAATTCTAGAAAAGGCAGTCATTACACATCTAAATGATTACTTGAATAAGCATTCTATTCTTGATAAGTTTCAGTCAGGTTTTAGAATGAACCATAATACAGAAACCACGCTGGTTAAAGTAGTAAATGATTTGCAGGTTAATGCAAGACAGAGGCCATATATCTGTTCTTGTTCTCTTAGACTTGAGCACAACATTTGACACCATAGAATGCAGCGTTCTTATAAATTGCCTATGCAGTTGGTGGCCCTCTCTGGCAGCATCTCAAATTGATTTCAGTTTTACTTAACAGGTAGACAATTCTTTGTTAGCTGTGGTAATTGTACTTCTGAGACCCATAATATTGTATATGGTGTACTACAAGGATCTATTTCGGGATCTGCTGGTCTTTTCATTCTACATACTTCAATAAGGTCAGAGCTACCACAGCTATGCAGATGACACACAGCTTTATTTATCGATAGCGCCTGATGACCCTAATGCCCTTTGCTCCCTGATCCAATGTCTTAGCGGTGTTTCCAAATGGATGAGTAGTAACTTTCTCAAATTAAATAGGGGAAAAGCAGAAATCTTAGTGATTGGTAAAAATGGAAATAGCAAGGGCTTTGAAAATAAACTTGATTCCTTAGCATTAAAAGTCAAGGCAGTGGTGTGATATCCCATGTAGTGGGAAGTGGCCCCATCCTACATTCTGGACATCTGAAAGTTTATGAACCGAACAGGATCGGTGGAGAGATGAGACACAGACAAAAGTTGAAAGGTGAATGGTGCAAGTTTATTTACAAGAGTGCTGTAAAACCAAAAATGCAGCAGTGTCAGGTGGGCGTTGAGACACAGTCCCTCAGCACTGACACTTCTTCAGAAATAAATAAAAAACAAACAAAAAGGAAAAATATGGTGTATTTACAAAAAAAGTGCACTCCTACAAAAAATACACACACACACTCCAATAATGAAGGTTATCTTCTTTTATCTCTGGCTCAAGAAGCTCCTCCAACAGGAAAGAAAAAAAAAAATCACAAGAACGAAAACAAGTGTGTGTATATACAAAAACAATTGCACCAAACCCAAAATTATCCCCATACCAAATAAGTATATATACCTCCACCAAAATGATCACTAGGAGATATATAATTCTATATACAAAAGAATATTTACAAAGCTGCCAACATCACAACTGCTACTTCAATAGCTCAGCAGTGCTTACTCCTACCTCGCCTTTAGGTCCACTGACGACCCCTGTTGGCCGGTAACTCCTTAAATATAACCAGCAAGAATTGTCCAGCCAATCTGCCACCCCGTCTACCTCACGCACCTATGCAGGTAGACGCTAGCGCGTTCATGCCATGCCCCGAGCAACTATGTATTTAAAATTGAACCTCTGCAGGTCTTGCGCGCGTAAGTTGCCTTTGTCGCCGACACCCCATACCCTCCAGGACAGCCAACGGTTATGCCAAGCTCAAGCACAACAGCTGCCGACTCACCAGTAAGTCTTCTTTCTGTTCTTTCAGCTTTTCCCGTTAGGGGTCGCCACAGCGGATCATCTTCTTCCATATCTTTCTGTTCTCGTCATCTTGTTCTTTTACATCCATCACCTGCATATTCTCTCTCACCACGTCCATAAACCTTTTCTTAGGTCTTCCTCTTTTCCTCTTCTCTGGCAGCTCTATCCTTAGCATCCTTCTCCCAATATACCCAGCATCTCTCCTCTGCACATCTCCAAACCAATGCAATCTCGCCTCTCTGACTTTGTCTCCCAACCATCCAACTTGTGCTGATCCTCTAATGTCCTCATTTCTAATCCTGTTCATCCTCGTCACGCCCAATGCAAATCTTAGCATCTTTAACTCTGCTACCTTCAGCTCTGTCTACTGCTTTCTGGTCAATGCCACCGTCTCCAACCCATATAACATAGCTGGTCTCACTACCGTCCTGTAGACCTGCCCTTTGACTCTTGCTGATACCCGTCTGTCACAAATTACTCTTGACACTCTTCTTCACCCATTCCACCCTACCTGCACTCTCTTTTTCACTTCTCTTCAACAATCCCCATTACTTTGTACTGTTGATCCCAAGTATTTAAAATCATCCACCTTCACCAACTCTACTTCCTGTATCCTCACCATTCCACTGACCTCCCTCTCATTAACACACATGTATTCTGTTTTGTTCCCACTGACCTTCATTCCTCTCCTCTCTAGAGCATATCTCCACATCTCCAAGGTCTCCTCAACCTGCTCCCTACTCTCGCTACAGATCACAATGTCATCAGCAAACATCATAGTCCACAGGGACTCCTGTCTAATTTTGTCTGTCACCCTGTCCATCGCCATTGCAAATAAGAAAGGGCTCAGAGCCAATCCCTGATGTAATTCCACCTCCAACTTGAATGCATCCATCCCTCCTACCGCAGACCTCGCCACTGTCACACTTCCCTCGTAAAAATCCTGTACAACTCTTACATACTTCTCTGCCACTCCCGACTTCCTCATACAATACCACAACTCCTCTTGAGGCACCCTGTCATATGCTTTCTCCAGGTCCACAAAGACGCAATGCAACTCCTTCTGGCCTTTTCTAAACTTCTTCATCAACATCCTCAGAGCAAACATTGCATCTGTGGTGCTCTTTCTTTACATGAAACTATACTGCTTCTCACTAATCATCATCTCACTTCTTAACCTAGCTTCCACTACACTTTGCCATAACTTCATGCTGTGGCTCATCAATTTTATTCCCAGTAAGTAAAATTGTTTATTTACAATATGGGATCCCCATCTCTGACTCAACCCTGTTTACTCAAACAAATGCCAGCTTTTTTTTTCAGGCGCATGGCATCTTAAATCGCCTGCGATAGGCGGCTATGAGGACACCGGTGTGTAAAAGTCAACACATGCAGAGGAGCCCGTACTGGCCATTATATCGGCTCCACGTGTGTCCAGACACACCGCGCCTCACAGCACTCACCTGGAAGACGGCCCCGCGTTCCTGTGGCAGTGCCCTCAACACACAAACGGTAAGCTCACTTCCTTACAGCCTTATAAATACCGCTGCGTCAAGTTTAATGCTTGTTTAACTTAAATTTAGTAATGTGCGGGTCGCGTATTACCACAGGTGGTAACTAATTTAGGTATTATCGTGGACTGATCTAAACTTTAAATCACTTACTGGCCAGATTACTAGGACTACATTTTTTAACTTAAGGAAAATAGCAAAAGTTAGAGCTCAAATTACTTTACAACACACTAACAAATCAGTTCATGCTTTTGTTTCTGTTGGACTAGATTACTGTAAGGCCGGAGTTATACTTCACGTGACGCGACGCATGCTGCAGTGGACGCTCCTGCTACGCAAGCGTTGTAGTGTTCATACTTGCACGCATACTTTACATAAATCTGAAGGAATCCACCAGGTGGCAGTGCAAGATATTATCATGGTGAGAACAGGTTCGGCTTCTCTGTGTTGTGAATTGCCTAGAACACTCATTAAATTCTGATGACACCTTACCGCAATATCTCTGAAAATTATGTTTATTGATTAAATCCATCAATCCAGGGATGTGTACATTCCAGCAAGCATTGGGCATGAGTGAGAAACAATCCCTGGACGAGGCCTCAACTCATCGCAAGGTGAATACAAGCACTCGCATACACTAGCGTCATTTTAGCGACACCAAATCCCCAAATCTACATATCTTTGGAAGGAAACCGGAGCACAGTGCGGAATAGAAGCATGAAATGCCAGCAACATAACTCCCTGCGAGACAGCAGTGCTACCACTCCACCACTGTGATACCGCCATGTGTATAATTATTCCCTCCATGTGTGTAATTATTAACAGTATTTATTATTTAAAAGAAATTATATGTAAAATGTAACATACACAGTTTAATGCATTTCATCATGAAAGTGGTATCAAGTACAAATCTAAAGAAATGTGCAGAGAGTTGGAAAATCATACATTTACTGTAACTTGTTGTGCGTGGTGATCTATTGCTGTTTGCCGCTGCTGTCAGGTCCAAGAAGCTCGTAGTGATTAAAAACTGGGATGACGTTTACGATGGTCTGCATTAATGATAAAGTAAACTACGAGGTTAAAGTGAACATTTCGAGATTAAAGCTGAAATTTCAACTTTAATCATAAAATACACGTTTTCACTGTGTCCTTTATTTTTTTCTCAGTGGCTCAAATACAGCGCTATACATTATGTTGCTGTTGTTAATTTGCAAAAAAAAAAAAAAAAAAAAGGATGGCACAAAAGATGGTATGTGAGACTTTTAAAATGTATCGTGTCATTACGATCGGGAATATGCGACGCTTGAATATAAAAGCACCACAAATGCATCTGTATGTCGGCATTTTGCTTCACCACATCGAAGCATTCATCCCGTAGGATCTGCATAGAGGCTTTCTGTCACATGTAGATAGTAAACAGAGACACTGACGTCATGTTCCGACTTTTAGCACACTGTGCCCCCCAACTTTTTGCTGGTACTCCAACTCGCGCACGCGTCATGCTAATTTCTGAGGACCTGCTCAGAGGACGCGTGGCAGCCATGATGCGGACGCGTACGCTTTCTGAGCCTGAAGTATAAATCGACCCTATTGCACTCCTTACAGGACTACCTAAGAAAGACATCAATCGGTTACAGTTAGTGCAGAATGCAACAGCAAGAATCTTAACCAAAAAAAAAAAAATCTGAGCACATCTTACCAGTTTTAACATTGTTACATTGGCTATTCAGAATTGACTTTAAAATACTACTAAATGGTTTATAAAGAATAAAAAAATCTTGCTCTGTCCTATATTTTGGAATGCCTGTCCCCCAACACTCCAAGTCATAACCTTAGATCAGAGGAGGTATGTGGAATAGTGAGTCTGCGAATAAGCAGCATGAGGTCCTTTTTAAATAAATAAATAAATAAATAAATAGTCGTCTCCATCTCTGGGGGTATGCATGCTTACAAGGCTGCAGGAGGTTGGTGGGGTGACTGAGATGGAGCATGTCTGCACATGAGGGTGTGGTCGATCTTGATTGTTCCATTGGCTTTCTGTGGTTTGCTATTGAGGTGCTGCACCAATGGAGGCATATAAGGGGGCGCCGGCATGGCAGAAGGAAAAAGAATGAGAAAGATGGAGGTTAAAACAAGGATGGAGAGAAAGACAGTAATGGGAGAGAGCCAGTGTGAGAGGAATTGAGTATGAGAGGCGGCTGGCAGCCATGAAGAGAGCCTATCGAAGAACGGTGCAGCCGACGTTCAGGGGCAGGAAGAGAAGGCCACTCCAGCTTGAGTGACCAGGAAGCTGGAGTGATCCGTTTGCCGCTCCTGCTTAAGTCTGGGAAGGCAGTGGGAGTCAGGGAGGCTCAGATGGGGAGCTCTGCCAGGCCCATGGATGGCTGCCTAGACCTAAGCTTTGGGAGAGGAGGTTCAGATGGGGTGCCCTACTGGGAGCCATGGAGCAATGGCCACCCAAACTGGAAAAGGAGGTCTGTGTCTGTCAGCAGGGCGAAGCACCATGTAGGATAAGCAGAGGAAACACACCAGGGACTGTAATTAAAGAGAAGTTTGCTGCCTTAGGATTTTAGCCTCATGTTTAGTGGATTATTTATGGGATTGTTTTTAACCTCCACATGTTCATGGACTTTTAAAGATTATGTATTTATTTATGGAAGACTTTTTGAGCACTGCACTTTTGAACATTGTTTTTGGAGCTATAATAAAAACTTTGTCACTTTTTACACCTACCCCTTGTCTGCAATGTATGTGTCCTCATCTGCTCAGCTCACCAAGGTTATGGTATCGACTGTGGTGGGTTCAAGAGGCTACTAATGGTTTATTAAGCCTTAAACAATCTTTCTCTGTCCTACATTTTGGAATGTCTGTCCCCCAAAACTCCAAGTCTTAACTTTAGATCTTTTAATGGTGGTCTGCTTATAATTCCAAGAGCCAAGATTAAAAGATGTGGTGAGGCAGCCTTTTGCTGTTATGCACCTAAAAGCCAAAATACTTTACCAATAGAAATTCACCAGGCTAATACTGTGGAAAATTAAAAAAAAAAAAAACAGTTAGGCTAGGTGGAAGGCCCAGTGGGGGCCTGGGTGCTCTTTTAGCCTTGGAACCCCTGCAGATTTTGTTTTTTCTCCAGACTAACTGGATTTTTTTTTTGTTTTTGGCTTTTTGTTTTTTTCTGTCCTTCCAGCCATTTGGCCTTATCTTTTTTGTTTTTACTTAATTCTTTAATATTATTGCCTAATCGTGGTTGTTTTTCTTTTATTGTAACTTTCTCTGTCATCTTGTAAAGCACTTTGAGCTACATTGTGGTATGAAAATGTGCTGTAGTGTATAAATAAATGTTGTTGTAGTTATTCACACACATCTTTGGGATGTTTGAAGAAAAATGGAATATCCAGAGAACAATCCATGCAGCAACGGGGAAACATGAAAACTCTGAACAAATAGTAAGACAGCATTTGTACCTGGACTTCTGGAAAAGTGAGATAGTAGTGATAACTACACTATCCCTCGACATACATTATAACAGTTTTATAAAAACAGTCTAACTATGTAGGGAGATAAATCATATCAGTGATAGCTGGGTAAAAGTACAAAAAAAACATTGGTATGACACAAAATGTCCTTGAACAATTTTCTACTTTCTGGGACTTAAATAAAAAAAAACATATTCCATGTTCAGAAATTTAGTAGATTTCCTAAGTGTTTATTTTTGCTTTGTGAAATCGTTTACTGCTCTCATGGGGTAGCCAATAAATGGCGCCTGACATCTCCTATCAGACGATTATTAGATTATTCCTTGTTATTGGGTTAAAGAACAAATAGTGGTTTCCTATTTCAAAGCATACTTCTTTTTGCAGTATCTATTGTTTGATGAAATATTCAATAACAACTTTTTCCCTCCAGAATAACACAATCGAGTTATCTGTTATATCTGGACTTGAAAATCATGTAAGCATCTAACATATATTTTAACCAACTGAAGTCAGTCTGCTTTGTATTTTTGTTAACTTTGTTGTTTCCTTGAAGGAGGAAAGTTTAATGATCCTCCTTTCTTTTTTATTACACAATAAAGCACAATTAATCTAATACACCACATTACTTCAATTTAAGATCCCCTCAAACTAAAGATGTATCCCCCCCTAGCATAAACAGATTTTGAGTAAAAAGAATGACTGGTATACAAGAATTACAAATAACCAGTATGTTGAGTCCATTTTTTTTTCTTTCGTAAAAATACTTCACTTGACATGGCATATGCACCACATCACTTCCCCCTTCACAAGCTCGCTCTCGCATACTGAATCACATTCGCCTTCAAGGCTGGTTATTATATGACGCAGCCATTGAGGGCCGCATGGCTAAAATGACATCAGACTGTCATGTGGATGCAGCATAGTGCGTCCAAAGTGGCGAATTTCAAGGACAAGCTGGTTAAGGCTGGTTTATACTTGATGAAGGCTGTGCGGCCAAAATGACATCAGACACCCAGGCATTGCCTACACATGCAGCTAAACAAATTCAGATGGGTTTTCACCGTGTGCTGTGCATGAAATTTTTTTCTGCTTACAGATGCTTACATTACAGATGCAGCACAATGTATCCAAAAGTGAGAATTTGGATGAGAGGCTGCTTATATGGGCACCAGAATGATGAATGAGAGGCTGAATATGACATATGAGGTCATCAAAGTACAAGATAGATCCTCTGCTATGACACTTTAAGTTATGCAACATTGACCAAAAACTGTGCCCTACTGACTAGGAAACAATCAATGGACCGCAGCAAGTAGGAATGCGTTTTGGTCTGTGACAACACACTCGTTTTGTGTGTCAGCTTCATGCAGTAGTATTTACAAGCCCTTATGTTGGTGCCAGAAGATGATTCAAGGGCTGAATATGATGTAACAGGTCATCAAATGCATTGGAAGACATACAACAATACCTCAATTGCATCCCTTCATCATGCAGGTCACCCAATCAGAGGAATATTAAACTCATCCTGCCCTTCATCAGTTTTAGTCAATGAGTCTAACAATCCACTTTCTCCTTTTTTATCCTGTTAAAGTAAGTAATAGCAGGCATAACTCTTCTTCCATCAGCAGAGTCTCAGTTCCACTGCTGTGACATTGTTAGCTATGTGCCTCTGACCATACACTGTCACTTACTGACTAGGAGAGTATCAATGTGCCAATCGCAGAGGCTGCAACAAGTATGAATGAGTCTTGGCCATTAACTGCATTGAAGTCTGTGCATTGGCTTCATGCTGTAAGTATAGCTCTCACAACCTCACACATATGCACTAAATTGCTTTTTTTTTCACAAGCTCGCAACAGCTTTTTTCCTGTATTTGTTTAGCTGTGATTTTAATTGACGTGACAATGGAAAACCTTGAATAAGGCAAACCCTGATTTTAAGTTTTGAAAGATATGGAGTAAAGTTGCAACTCAAAATTAGAAGCAATATGGTATATCAAGCCATGGAAAAGTCTATTTGTTTAGGCAGTATAAAAAATCCTCATAGTTTGGAATGTTTACTTTTATTTTTTTTCTGTGAAATGAGAGTGTATCTATTCAAAAATGTAAAAACTAAGGGAATACCAAAAGATCCCGGTCTTTGTTTTTTAAAAGAAACTCAAAGAAAAGATCTCCGTCATCACTTGTTAACACAGTACATTTGTGTTTTCCTGAATGTTGTAATCTGTCTTTGTAAGCAAGATTGGCCATCATAGTGGTTGTTTAAGAAATTACTCACAACACTTTTCTAAATTAAGGATGCAATTTAAATTTTATTTTAACACAGCTATGTAAATGGTCCATCCATCTTTTCAATTTAACTACCCCATTTATTGTCACAATGAACCAATGTATATTCTGAGTATGTAGAAGGCAAAGTAGAAACCAACCTAGGAAGGGATGCAGTTCTTTCACAAGATGGACTTACACACCTATTCTTACTCATTCAGGATTTAGAATTAAAAGCACATTTACTTTGTATGTGGTAGAAAACCTAGAAGCAAAAAGAAAAAAAGGCCAACACAGGAAAAAGGTGCAAATTCACATGTACTCAGGCTTGCATTTAAATTTAGAACTCACAATTATGAAAAGTTTCCATAATAAAATAAAGCCTCTGTTTTTTAAATAACTGTTACTTCAAGAGAAGAGCAGAGAAATTATTTACACATGTTCCACTTAACAGTAGTTCTTTCTTCCTTTAGATGTAAGTAAGAAGTAAGACACTTTTGTGATGTCCTCAGGTCTTCAAAATTGTCTTCTGAAGTACTGAACAAGTTTATCTTTCAGATAATGGTGTTTTGTTTCCAAATGCGCTTTAGTTTTGACGGCTTCATGCTTTCACATGCTAACACCTCACTGCGCAAAACACACTGAGGTTTATGTCCTCCTTTGTCATCAATATAAAAAAGCAATATCTAATATATTCTGCGTCGTACCTGTGTTTCGCCATACTCAATTAGCATATGCAAACAAAGTTTGCTGGTCTTCTTCTATGGTGTGAAACAGCAGTTGTCAACTTGCATTACCGGGCATTATCGCCACCTACTGTTAAGGATTGTGAACAGATGTCATTTTTCTTAACATTTTTTTTCCCAGGCAAAAGGCCCACAACCCACTGAAATCAAGTTTTGCAACCCAATTTCGGGCCGCGACCCACCAGTTGAGAATCATTGCTCTAGTGTGCCTCTTTCTCTTACATGATTTGGCTCAAAAACTAATCAGCACGTCGTCATCTTGTAACAGGCTTGAGTTTAGAGTTTGGTATTTTTTTGGTCAAGCCATTTTAGCTCTAGACTGTCCTCAAGAAACTGTGACACACAAATACACACACATAGACAGACAGACACACACCCATTATCAAGATATCATTGTTTTCGGAATCAGAGGACTCTAAAGCGTCAAGATCCATTGAAAACTGAAGAACAAAATTTTTGATGAATCTAAAGCAGTAGTCTCCAACTCTAGTCCTGGAGAGCTACTGTGGCTGCAGGTTTTCATTCTAACCTTTTTCTTAATTAGTGACCAGATTTTGCTGCTAATTAGCTCTTTACCTTAATTTTAATTTAACTATTTCTTTTTTCCTTAATTAGCAACCAAACAATATTAATGCACAAAAAGTGCCAACACATAAACAACAACTTGCATCCATCTCACAATAAATGAAAATAAAGAAAGGTGAAGGCCTCAGTAATGTTCATCTGCTCAGGTCCACAAAACATTTTGAAACCGCTCTTAAAAAAGAAAACCAACAGTTTTAGAAATGTCTGCCATGGCAGAATGAGTGCCATGGAATTAAATAACGGGTTTAATTTGCAATGAGAATTGGCTTCAAGTTAAGAAACTGAATGAAGGCTGGAGTTTGAGGCCACATCTTAGTTGGTCATCTGTTGGCTCACTTCACATCAAATTTACGTTTAGGTGCCGTTTAAAGAAAAAAGAATCAATTCAGCGGTCAGAGTCTCAAGAAAAGTCAATTAAAATAAAGGGAGTTAATTAGCAGCAAAAACTGGCCACTAATTAAGAAAAGAGTTACAATAAAACCTGCAACCACAGTAGCTCTCCAGGGGCCTCATGTATAAACGGTGTGTATGCACAGAAATGTTGCGTAAGAACTTTTCCACGTTCAAATCGCGATGTATAAAACCTACACTTGGCGTAAAGCTTTTCCACGGTACCTCATGCGTTGTTGTACGCAAGTTCTCCGCTCGGTTTTGCAGACTGGCGGCACCCAGCGTCAAAGCAATGCTACTTTTCCTGTGTGGTTACTCATTATTTTCCTGACGTGGCTTTATAAATACACTGAAACTAACCGCATATTGTAATTAACTTGTAACAATATAATGGTCGGTATACAGTTTCATGGACACGCTGTCTCAGCCATTGCAAAACGTTTTAAAGCCTTTCCTGTACAGACCTCGCGGTTCAGAAAGTTTCATCCAAAGAACTTTAAATGCACTTAATCTACAATCACCCCACTGTAAACTTGCACTACAGTTATAATATCGCACAACCTGAGCCACTTTATAAAGCGCGTATTTACATATGATGACGATATCATTTTTAAGGTGAAATGCAGCAAAATATGTTTATTAAATTATACAGATAAAACTTTAACTACATTTAAATAATCTATATTCTTCACTGGGAGTGTCGTTAAGGATAGAATAATTAAACATGTACTACGAAGATATTTCAATGTTCCTTAAACGTTTTGAAGAATCGGCGCTAAGCTTACTGATGGCTTAACGTCTATTACAGAGCTGATTGTGTGGCGATCGGTTACTTGGGGAAAGAAAAGCACTGACTGCAGTAATGGCTACGCTAATATATATTGAATATAAAGCAGAAAGAGAAAATAACAACACAGCTAAAAACGCAGCAACAAATTTCGGCGAAAGTTAAATGCTTGTGTCATGAGCACGAGGCGGCTATGCAGTGTCTGCAACGGATGTGACCATCCACCGTGCATAAGACACCTTACTGAAATTGGTGGGCGAAGGAGCCACCGATTCTTCCTCTGCCCAGTGCCACCACAAGCCTAGAGCCGCCCCGAGTACTGCTGCAATAAACGATTTAGTCGAAGTGAAACCCATGTTTAATAACGTGCTTTAACTCCTATCATCATGAAAATGATATCACGTATACATCTCAGTATTTTAGATATTCAGAGAGCTGTAATATCACGAATGTAATGGATTCTGTGTCCAGTTGGAGAAAGAGAGCCAGTTTAAGAAGCAAGTAGTGATTCACACATATAGAGCACATAGAAAATCAAATAAAACAAATCATTTAACGTGCTACTTTAATTACAATGTGATTTGAGAAACTGGTTAATTAAACGATTTTAAGATGAAGTTTATGATGTTCTACTTTAATGACAAAATAAACTACGTGATTAAAGTGGAAATGTCGAGAATGAAGTTGACATTTCGTGCTTTTTCCCCACTGTGTGCCTTTTTTCTCTGTACCCTAATAAGCTTTCATATGACACTCAGACAGTGGGCTACAACTCGGCTTTTCACGGCGACTTTGATATGTGACTTCTTTTCTATTTCCGGCACTGTGCGACTTTGTGAATGTGAGCTTTCAAGTTTCTCCAACACGCTATGTCACTCAATCAACTTCCTTTTGTTGATTATACTACGGTTTATTTGAACACATAGTATTTTTTTCCTTTGCCTCCACTTGGTATTCACTGAAATTCTTATATTTTCCCCCGTGCTTTTCCCATTGTCTTTTCACAGAAGGCTGAGTTTAAGGGTGATTTATATTGATTTGCATATTCAAAGAGGCGTAATTCTGGGAGGAGTTGGGGCGTTACATAAAGTGCGTGCACAAGCGTTCGTTTTCACGCTGATCGGGATTTATGGAGCGGAAGAACGTGGAAGTTGGAGTACGCACAGATTCCTGCATCTGGATTTTTCTGTGCGTAAGCACATTTCGGCTTTTGTGCTTACGCCATGTTATAGTGCGAGTTCTATGCATGCCGTTATACATGATGCCCCAGGACTGGAGTTGGAGACCCCTGATCTAAAACTTTCGCTCCTCCCCCATAAACAATAGGTAATGGTTGGGGAAGGTGCAAAGCAAAAATCTGGGAAGAAGTCAAAAACCAGGCAAGGTATGAAGATCGATTAGTTAAAAGAGTCTGCTTTTATTTTTATTTATTTATTGTTTTTTTAATGATTTATCCACAGATCTGATAAAGCCTGGTGCATTACGCTTACATTTTATCCTGTCATGCTGATGAACTTGAGGTCACAAACTCGGAGGCCACGCTCCTAGAAATGCGGGACACGACCATATTGAAAGTTACAAAAAATGGTGTTTAATGCAGAAAATAGCACAAGGACCCTAAAAATTAGTCCTTATCATGATAACAATAAGGAGACCTGGGTGCTCCCTGTGTGGACTTTGCATGCTCTCCCTGTGTCCGTGTGTGTCTTCTCTCACAGTCCAAAGACTTGTATGTTAGAGTGGTGATGCTAAATTGAGCTCAGCATGTGTGTGTGTGTGTGTTTTTTCACCCTGTGATAGACCTGCACCCTGCCCAGGTGTTAATGCTTGTTGAGATCCTGCCCTGGGTATGGGGGTCTATATGGATAGAAGATGCCAAAAATATCCTTAACATATTAATAAAAAAAATTACTTTGCAACAAATGTTTTTTTTTTCTTTTTGTGTGTGTATCTAAATCTAATTTAAAAACTTGGCTTTATATTGCTATTGTATGAAATACATGATAATCAAAAATATTCTTAAATGCAAAGGTAAAGCTAATTTGCCTCATTGAAGTGTGTTGGGTCTACTTTATTTTACCAGAAGCTGACATAACTCAAGAAGTTAGTTGCAAATGGTTGTGCCCCTTTTTTCTGTTGATCTAAAGCATTACTTTTTTGAGTGATTGCTACATAACAAAATTTCCCAAAACTTATTTTTTAATGCTTAAAACATATTCATTTTGAATAAAGTCAACCAAAGGTAACTGGATAATGGCAATAGACCCTAGAAAACATCTGGATGAGTGGTGCTGTTAATTAGAACCACACCACCATTTATTTCTATGGCACATTTTCATTCAAACAATGCAGCTCAAAGTGCTTGACAAGATTAAGTAAAAAGGAAGTTAATATATAAAACATAAATATGATTAGGCAATAATATTTTACAGTATGTAACCATGAAAAAGGTAAGTTCAGATGGTCAAGAGGACAGAAAAAAAAACTGGGGTTCCAAGGCCAAAAAGACCACAAGCGCCCACTGGGCATTCTATCTAACATAAATGCATTTAAATCAGCCCTTGTGGTTTACAGGCTTAAAAGGGAAGAGTGTGATGATGGTCATCATGTGGACATCTAGTCATCCCGCCATTCAATCCATAAATACAGGAGGTACCATGGTATCTTGATCAGGTGGTGGTGGCACAGATCACTACCACAGAAGAACCGGAAAAGACAGCAGAGAATAGTAAAGATAGAAATTAGAAAATAGAATTGCAGAACCCAATAGAAAATGATAATTCAATGCCCATATAAACTAACAGGGATACAACTAAAACGTAGCTATGAAAAAGCCTTTTTAAAATAATGGGATTTAGAGGTTTTTTACAAAATTATTCTATAGTACTAGCCTGGCAAATTTCTATTGGTAAAGTATTCCAACTTTTAGGTGTATAACAGCAAAAGGCCGCCTCACCACTTCTTTCTAGGTTGGCTCTTGGAATCATAAGCAGACTTTTATTTGAAGTTCTAAGGTTACGACTTGGAGTGTAACGGGACAGACATTCCAAAATATCGGAGGGGGCGAGATTATTTAAAGCTTTCTAAACCATTAGTAGTATTTCAATGTCAATACTAAATGGTTGGGGTAACCAATGTAACGATGCTAAGACTGGTGAGATGTGCTAGGATTTTCTTTTTCTAGTTAAGATTCTTGCTGCAGTATTCTGCTCTGACTGTAACCGACTGATGTTTTTCTTAGGTAGTCCTGTAAGGAGTGCATTATAGTAATCTAATCAACTGAAAACAAAAGTGTGATCTAATTTTTCAGAGCCAGGTATAAGTTATGAGAGGTCTAACTTCAGCTATATTTCTTAAGTGAAAAAGTGCAAACCTAGTAATCTGATTAATATGTGATTTAAAATTTAGGTCAGAGTCAATAGTTGCCCCTAAATTCTTCTTCTTTTTAAATTCGTTTAAGTCTAAGGGATCAAGTTTATTTCTAATACCTTCACTATGTCTATATTTGCCAATAACCAAGATTTCTGTTTTCTCCTTATTTAGTTTGAGAAAGTTGCTGCTCATCCATTCAGAAATACAAGTAAGTCACAGGATCAGGGAGCCAAGAGTTTTACTTAACTTATTTGTTACAATGATTTACATTTGTTTGATGTCACACTAACACAATTAATTTATGTCGAAACAGCAATGAGAATATTTTCTTTCATGGAAGCATAATCTGTCTTAGAGACTTTTTAGGGACTTTTGTCATTACTCACTTATTTTACATTAGTCTTACTTGAAATTCTAATTCTAAAAACATGGTATTTCCATTTCCCCATTAGAAAGTTACCTTTAGTTGATTTAACTTAAGTTAAACTTAATGTAACTTTATTAAAATCAAGTTTTAAGTATATGACTTCACCATATTTGGTGATATATTGGACGGGACTGCCAATACTGATGCTCTGTGCAAGGGAGGACAGAGCTGACTATACTTCCTTAGAAGGTTGGCATCCTTCAACATCTGTAATAAGATGCTGCAGATGTTCTATCAGACAGTTGTGGCGAGCGCCCTCTTCTATGCGGTGGAGTGCTGGGGATGTAGCATAAAGAAGAGGGACGCCTCACACCTGGACAAACTGGTGATGAAGGCAGGCTCTATTGTAGGCATGGAGCTGGACAGTTTGACATCCGTGGCAGAGCGACGGGCGCTGAGCAGGCTCCTGTCAATCATGGAGAATCCACTGCATCCACTGAACAGGATCATCTCCAGACAGAGGAGCAACTTCAGCGACAGACTGCTGTCACCGTCCTGCTCCACTGACAGACTGAGGAGATCGTTCCTCCACCGCACTATGCGACTCTTCAATTCCACCTGGGTGGTTAAACGCTAACATTACTCAAAGTTATTGTCTGTCCGCTATACCTTCATTGTTATTACTCTTTAATTTAATATTGTTCTTTATCAGTATGCTGCTGCTGGATTATGTGAATTTCCCTTTGGGATTAATAAAGTATCTATCTATCTATTTGAATAAGATATGGTATTTCACATAAAGAGACGCTCCTTTTGTCGACAACGCATTCTGAGGGATCCCCAAACTTTTGTACACTTTGAAAAGACTTTAAGAAAAAAACTTTGTTTGTTTTCCAAATGCCGTGGGATTTGTTGGACTGTGCAAGTTGATTTATGGTACTTTTTTGGATACACGTTGCCCACCCTACATCAGAAAAGCATCTTTTTCTTGGTTTCTAATGCAACAGTGTTAGTAAAGTTAGAATTACATTAAAGTTGCCAGAACATAACTTATTCATCTTATGAGGTAATAAGTGAACCACTACACACTTAACCAAACATTTGCTTCTTTGCATTTATTAAATCAAACTACGTTCATTCATACGTAGTGAAATAAGGTTAAGTTGTATTGACTCAACTATCCTCAACTACAAAAAACAAACAATGTTTAATAAATATATGTAATTTAAGTGAAAGTTTAGTGAAAGGGATTCAGTTACTCTTTAATTCTACACAAAAGCATTCATTTAAATTACCTTAATTATATCATGGTTTCTGAACACAAAGTAACTGCATCATCTGAAAAAGAATGCTTCACTTTAAACTTTTCAAGCTAATTGTGCATGTGGAGCCACTGTCCATGACTGAATTACGTTAATTTAATAAATATATTTTTTTTTTTTGAATGAAAGCCATAGCTTGATAAAGAACCATGTCATTGGGATTCGTTGCATCTGAAGCTGGTTCTTTGGGCATTGAAGATGTTTCTCAATATGTGGAAAAATCAGAAATCTTTAATATATAGCATAGAATGGAGTGCAGGCTGGGTGGCGTGGGTAGAGAAGAGTGCCAGGAGTGATTTTTGACAGACGGGTATCAGCAAGAGTGAAAGGATGGTCGTCAGACCAGCTATGTTATATGGGCTGGAGATGGTGGCACTGACCAGAAAGCAGGAGATATAGCTGGAGGTAGCAGAGTTAAAGATGCTAAGATTTGCATTGGGTGTGGCGAGGATGGATAGGATTAGAAATGAGGATATTAGAGGGTGAGTTTAGGTTGGATGGTTGGGAGACAAAGTCAGAGAGGTGAGATTGCGTTGGATTAGACATGTACAGAGGAGAGATGCTGGGTATATTGGGAGAAAGATGCTAAGGATAGAGCTGCCAGGGAAGAGGAAAAGAGGAAGGTTTATGGATGTGGTGAGGGGACATGCAGGTGATATGTGTGAGAGAGCAAGAAGGAGAGGACAGAAAGATATGGAAGAAGATGATCCGCTGTGGCAACCACTAACGGAAGCAGCCAGAAGACAAAGAAGAAGAAGAAGATAGGTTACCTAACAGGGTACTGACAGATCAAGAAAACCTGAACTTAGCCGCTGTGATTGTATGCAGCAAAAGCACTTTTACAATCATGAAGCCATTAGTATTTTATAAATCTGCTATCCATGGTTATTCATGAGGACTGTTACCGATCTTAATAAATAAACGGTCTTTCTGGAACCTTCATATGAATGATTCTCCAGAGAACTAAATGGTTCACCTATGGCATCGCTGTGAAGAACCGGTCTGGCACCTTTATTTTTAAGAATGTACCAATTTTGAGTAAAGTCGGTTTAACTTAAAAAAAAAAAAAGGAAAAACAAAAAGTTTCGAAGTTGTAGTTAAGTTCTTAATAGCTTTAAAGACTAATCGCTGTCTAGTATACGGGCGCGAGCTGGACTGTTATGTGCATAAACATTCACGTGGGTACGGCATCGCGCAGCTGTAAATTTTAAATAACAGGATGTCTGCCTATCTTTGATAAAAATTAAAATTCATACATCGAAATGATATTCATTTTAAAAAATACTCTTGGCTGCAAGGGACTATTGAAATTTCCCTTTGTTCGCTGCGCGATGCCATCCTCACTCACTGGGTGAAATGCTCCACCATCCATTTTCTGGAGTTGCTACGTCCCTCATTTCTATATTGCCGATGCAGGAACAACTTTTGGAGGGGACGCCAAAGCATTGCATGCGCCACTATCCCAATGAATTTTAGTGGCTTTGCCAAGCAACCAAAATAGAAAAAAGGCATATGAATTGCGTTTTGTTATTTTAGTATCTTATGACAAACTTCCTTTATGACCATTTATTCTTTTCATGTTGCTTCTAACTTATTCTATCCGGCTACTGTTTTTTCAGCGTGTAGCATTTTTGAAAAGTCCGAAAGCTGCCACTTGCACCAGTAAATTGCATCGATATACCTTTGTGCCACGTCTTAGAGGAGATCGAAGCGATGCTGGAATGGACCATTTCTGTACGGCGCTTTGAGGAACTGAAAGCGCCGGCGGGGTGCAGTATAATATAATCTTGCGATTTAGAATTTTGTGAAAAATAGCACTTCAAAAAATAAATGTACTGTAAATGAAAACACAGTGAAAACCAAGTGTGTTCGATGTCTTCTTACCTGCATTCCAAAAGCGCAGTCGCTCGAGTTATTCAGCGATCTGGTCTCCCCCCCAGACGGTCGCGTCCATTGTCAGTAGTAAAGTGAGTGGCTGGACTCCTATTTCAAAGAGTAAGTGGAGATCCACAAATAGAGATATTGGCATCTGGATGGGGTGGCAGTTTGATAGTGAAAATACAAGGAGAGGCAAATCAAGACGCGCATTTACCTGAGGGTCACACTCCCGTAACTGGATTACTACAACTTTTCATTCAGCACGCTTGACATCGCCCGATCGCAGCCGGCTGCAACTTAGTGACTTGCAGCGTATTTCCATCTAGATGAACTGGGATAGCTGGGGACAACACTCTGTAAGTTGCACTGTTTTATGCGATCTTACCTTACTTTTATTTCCTCCAGTTTTTTTTTTTTTTTTTTAATAATGTGCTTTCATTCTGCACCTCAGAACTATAGCAGCTGTTTTTACATTCGTGGAACGCCGTAACTGTAGCTAGCTACAAATACAAATGTACTCCAGGGGGGACAAAAATGACCTCAAGCACTATAATGGCAAAGAATAAAAAAAATGTGTTTGGAAAAAGCGGTTATCAAAGCTGACCTCATCACCAGAAGAGTCAGCTGCATTGATTTCCCCAACAGAAACGATCGTGGCGCTTGTCAAATAGCTGCCCAGGTGTCTCCCATTAGAGAGCGCTTATTTGCCGACGGGCTCATAGATACTAAGTCCGCTTTAATTGTCATAAAAGATTTACGGAAACGTTCTGATTCATAAATAAATCTCCCTGTCCGTGTAATCATTAAACATGCCGATAGTTAATAATGTGTAATGTGTGCGATGTTAACATGTGATGTCTGGCATTTGAAAATAGTTGACTCGATCAGGACTCCCTGTGATGTGGGCTCACGACTGACTCCCCAGCTGCGTTTAGCTACTTAATATGACTGTATGCCAAGTAGTAGTAGTAATTAGTGGCAAGGATCTGGCCACATGGGGGTGCTGTCGGCGTTGTGATGTGCTTACCGCTGTGCGAGATTCTTTTCACACAGGATCCCTCGGTGATTTTCTACATTGTTTTGAACTTTCCTGCAGTGATTGTACTGTTATACAGGACAACTTGAGACCCTGGACTTTATCTATGATATATCTGTACAAACAGTACCCCGGGATGTGAAATTATAATGAAGAAAGCAAAAAGTTTGCCAAACCCAATATTACCTTTAATACAGGGTTACCTAGTTATAACACATTCTTCTTTAAAAAGCTTTCTTGGGAAAAGCAAACACAAAGTACCTGTACGAATGCACGGTTAGGTTCCCATGTATTTCTGGAGTTGCTAATTTGAGGCACAGAGGGGCAGAACAGAAAGTGAACAGCGGCGCGCTGCTGGAGGTCACTTGCCCTGCCGCCGGATATTTTTAGCAAACACAAAGAATCGTATATTTTACTTAGCCTGCTCCTTAAAAATGTATAAGTACTTTTGTTTTAAAGATAGTGAAATAATTTGTCACTAATCTCTGCTCAGCGCCGCTCATCTATAAAGTCTGACAAATAACGGATCGCACTAACTTTTTTTCGCCTGTAAAATCTGTTAATTAGACGGCGCTAAATTAACACGAAGTGTATTAAGAGAAAGATGATTATGTTGCTTGTAAAAAACAAAACAAAAACCCACACATCAGGAATTACAGTACATTACATGTCTGTTGCATCTGCGACTTTTCATTATCTGTTATTTCCTTTGTGTACAATTTAATATTAATCAGTCAAGCAGTATTAAGCAGTGACACCGCTGTTTTATATTACTAACATGACAGCCGCGCATGCTGATGCGCATAATCAAGTGAAAGATCACAATAATAAACGAACGCGGAAGTAATCAGAAATACAAATTATTATTATTATTATTTAATCAGAAATACAAATTATTATTATTATTATTTCTGTTTTCACATACTTTATTTCACTGAGTTACAGATATGTTTTGTGACTTAATTTATTTCTATGAATTGTACAGTCACATGCTTTGAGCCTTACACTTATTAATCGAGGTTAATATGGATTTAAAAAAAATCACATTTTGGGTAGCACACAAGCAAGTTAATTTAATCACTAGCATTTTATGATAAAGGTGACATACTAACTACACTGTATATGATAAATGTTTAGAGGACGCAAAAACCGTTATACCTTCACAAATTAGTCACGACTACTCGACCCGACGGCCCTTCTGTAATCTAATTTAAAACTCCACTAAAGATGCCTTCTGCTCTTCACCTGATCCACCTTTTCTGCCACCACTACTTCTATCGAACAGTTAATTCGCGCACGCGATTCCACGCGTTCTTGACGTCGCCGGTGGTGCAGACTGCATTTTGGCCACTCGGTGCTCGGCTCACGTCCCGGCTGAACTGCCCGCTGCATGGAGTTTTTAAGTAATCGCAGAAGCTCGCGACGGTCCCCATGGTAGGACTCGCGGATCATCCTTTAGTTTTAAAGTGTGCCGATGCGACTTTGTTTTGCGATGAACCCGAGACAAGCCGGGCAGCTTTCTTTCTTCTGCTAGAGGACAGTGCGCTGGCTCCCGCGGACTTTGGCCCAGTATGTGCCCTCAGGAAATGGGATGGAAGGAATGATCCTTTAATTATCCTTGCGGTATCCTATAATTAAAATGCTTAAAAGCGTAGGATTTCGTTTCTATTACATTGCGATGAGCATTTTAATAAAATTCAGGCATACATCCATTCGTTTTTAGGACTGCCATTATCCACAATATAAAAGTCGCAGGGTACTGAAGTCTCGCTCGGCACGCGTAAGTCAGGAAGCCGCACTGGACGGGCGCCAGTCGATCGCAGGGCACATTCTCATTAAAAGTGAATAGAATAAGGAGAAATACAGTGACACCATCTTGCCGAGTATTTAATCATTCATTCATTTATTGTCACATTACGGGATCGCAGAGTCCCGTTTATTCCGAGAGCATCGAGCGCCAGTCACTTCCTCGTGCCGATTTAACAAGTCATTTAACGTACTGTAGGAGGATTAAAAAGATAAAAACCTGAGGTGATTGGGGGAAAAAAGTAGAAAAAACCCGACACAAACTGTCATCAGGGTTTGAGTCCTGTGCCTTGCCTCCTTCTACAATCTTGTATGTCTTAAGTTCATTTTTTAAAATCATTGAAACAATTCGCTCTTTGCAACACAACACATGAATAGTTTTATATTCAACTGCTCCAGTTTTCTAAAAGCTGACAACCTAATGCGCTGTAAGGAAACTTTCGGGAAATCATTATCATTTGTGCCCGAATTTCTTTCTTCTGACTGGAATGCTACACGTAAGATAATAGATGTCAACAGCTTGAAATCCTGGTAGCTCTGACAGGAATGGTTAGGAAGTACTTCCCTCGGGGATTCATCCAGTGTACCAAATAGCAAAATACTTGAGGAAGTAAGACCTTATACTGAAGGTGTGCACTCTTCATTCCGTGCCATGCCATAAGTGCACTCTTAATATAATGGGTCCTGTGGTTCCTTGTATATCCATTACTTGAAAAAGAACCGTTTAACTCTATGAAAGGTTCACTGCATATGAAGTTGGTTCTTTGGGCTTTCAAAAGTCCAATATGTGGACAAAACCGAAATGTTTAGCTATCTAGCAGGATGTTAACAGATTAAGAAAACTTGAATTTAGGCTGTGTTATTGTGTGTAGCAAGAGTGCTTTTAAAACAAGCAGAAACTGGTATTTCACAAATCTGGTATCTTTTATTCATGGGAATTTATGTAACCTGTTACTGATCAAAATAAATCAAGGTTCTTTCTGGGACCTTAATACTAAAGGTTCAATTTGGGCGCCTTATGGCATTGCCCTGAAGAACCACTTTGGCACCTTTTTATGTTTTTAGAGTTGTAGGTATGAGTGAACCCCACAGAGTTCACTTCGCCTCAAGTTCAGTGAAATTGCAGAACTGTTTGAGAACTTTGCTTAACTCTATGAAATGCTTTGAAGTCCATGGGGAAACGGGAGCTGGGCTAGGTTTGAGTGGATTTTAATGTCCCAATGCACTTTTAAGTATCACTAAGGACTACGGAACTGTCAGACAACTATGCTGGACTGATCATTGTTTCTGAAAGTGTGACTTGAGATGTGAGTTAACAGGCTAATCACCTCACCACTGTCCCTCAAACAATAAAAAACATGGATGGAATAATAACCACAAAGAAACTAGAACAAATGTCCACATCCTGGCAATAAGTAAAGGTATCGCGACATTCTCAGAGTTCCAGTCTTTACAGCCACAGCATTGGATTGGCTTGTTCCATTTTTTTGAAGTCGCAGCTCCACACAGCTTGCATATCTTTTATGCTTCCAGTCTATCAGTGCGATGCTTCACAGTTTTTTTCCTTCCAACAAGAAGATAGACGTGTCCTGGAAATAGTAATAAATCTTTACTATTATTATTTATTATTATTATTGCTTTGTTCCCTCCCCCACCATAACCTATCGTCTATGGGAGAGGAGCAATAGCTTTAGATTCGGCAAAAATTTCAGTCTCCGGTTTTCAATGGACGTTGATGTTTTAGGATGTCATAACACTGAAAGCAACGATATCTTAATGATGGGTGTGCGTGCATCTGTGTGTCACAGTTTCTTAAAGACAGTCTAGAGCTAAAACGGCTGCACAGAAAAATACCAAACTTGAAACTTAAGCCTGTTATTAGAAGATGATTTGCTGATTAGTTTTTGACCCAAATCGTGCATGAGAAAGAGGTGCTCTAGAGGAACACTCAAATACTGTAATTCTGCAATTAATTATGAATTCTTCTTGTCAGTTACTATTATACTGACCTATTTTATGAACAGAGCGATCAGGTTCAGATTGGTAAATAAGTACAGAGATGTTAGAATAGTTTGGGTAACTTGGCTCCTAGGGCGCAAAGCCTACAGACGCTCACGTCAATATTTTTTAATTTTTTTTTTTTTTATTTATTCTTATTTCAAAGGGTCTCATGTGTTTTCTGACTCTGGGAGTGGTCAGGAAGAAGAGTCAGACTCCTTTATGGGTTGTTTTCACTTGCTGCCATGTAGGTAATTAGCATGCCAGCCTAATACATGCACAATTACCCATACAGCACAGTAGCTACCACTGCATGGCATTTCTAATAGGCGCCTAAAAGACTGGCCATGCCTTGAAGTGACTGTCACTGCCCGATCTGCGATACATAGTGAGGTGTATAACGTCCTTAACCCAACATTGAAGACTAAAGGTAAAATGAGTCAAAGCAGAACAACAAAGTATCTTTAGAATATTCTCATTTTGGTCAGCTAAAGTACCCTTCAAATGAAAATGTGTAGTGACATACATAATTTATTCTGTCCTTCAGATGAGACGTAAAACCAAGGTCCTGACATTTAAAGATCAATGGTCATCCTTTATAAGAGTAGGGTGTACCACGATGTCCTGTCTAAACTCTTCACTGTGGCCTGGTTGTTCTGGCCCCCTAATTATCCCATCTCTGAATGTCTAACTGTTTCTCATCTTTTCACCACCTAACAGTTAATGTGTGGTGAGTGTACTGGTGCAAAATGGCTGCCTTTGCATCACCCAGGTAGACGCTGCACATTAGTGGTGGTTGAAGTGGCTTCCCATTCTCTATGTAAAGTTCGTTGAGTTATCTTGAAAAGCACTATATAAATGTGACAAATTATTATAACTCATGCAAGCGCAAAGCAGATCAGGCAGTGCTGTTAAGTGTGAAGTGGAGTTCGTTTACAGTCTGCATGCTTGAAAGTTCTTCACATGCGTGGCACAGATCGAGTAATGACATCCCCATCCAACAAGTCTGCTGCAACTCTGTGATGTCACTCTGGCCTTGAAAAGCATCAAGGTGCGCAGGAAAATAATGTTTGCTTTAGCTGACCACTCATCAGATTTTCAAGAAATAATTTAGTGAACAACCAGTGAATCCAGCAATTTCACTGCAAAAAACGTTTTGGTGAACTTTGCCAATCAACCCTAGTCATAAGTAGTAACGGCCATTTGGGCAACATGACAGTTAATTGCTTTTCATCTTCTAGTAGTTCTGGTATACCACACATGCTCTGTGTTTGAGTCCCCTCAGAGGACTTTGGTGGCCGCCGTAGCCCAGTCTGTACTTAGTGATGTTGGCAGCGACTTTGTATGCGACAGGAGGCATAGATGTGTTCGCTCTCAACTTTTAAGGGTTAACACCCACAGGCAAAAGGAATGTGGTTTATTTTGTTCAAATAGGTTGCTTACTTGTCATCTACAAAACCGGGGGAGCTAAATTGGAAGCACTTTTAAATCAGTTACATTCAAAAGGTCAGAGCTATGTAGAGCTTACTTTAACAGCAATGTAGAATTAAAGCCAATGTCGCACTACACGACTTGACAACTACAGCTACTGATCTCATTGCCTGACTGTGTCATAGTGCGTGACTAGAAGTTGCAGGTTATGTCTAATTAGTCAACTGCATAATATCTTCCCAGTATTGTTTCACACTTCTGACATATCATGAAGTCAAAGATGGAGAAATGTCCTCAAATGTCTGATGAAGTAGAGTAGCTAGAGAGGCTTCTTGACGATATCCAAAATGTGTTGTGCTCACTGGAGTTTGGCAGTACTTGTCACTCCAAGACATTTTTGAAGTTGCTCAAACTCTCCACAGAATCGTCTCCAACGTAGATGTGGTCAGCGCCTTCTGCTTTCTAAAGTCTATGAGCAGCACCTTGATTTTGCTGGCATTAAGAGAGAGATTACGGTCCTGGCAAGACTTTGTCAGTAGGTAAGCCTTTCCCCTGTAAGCTGTCCCATCATTGTGGATGATCAGGCCACATATTAACAATGTCCCTAGATGGTGGACAGGCTGCCCACCTCCGTCAGTGTATTTAATAAGCTCTTGAAAACCCATCTGTTCTGCGAATGTTTGTCTATCTGTCTAAATAACGGGGGAAAAAAAAAACTTTGTTCTGTGATATTTTATATTGTTAGTTCATTTGTTGTTAGACTGTTTAATTGCTTTATTGATTGTAGTCCATAATCATACTGTATATTTAATATTTATTAGCCGTTCCCCATGAAGGCGCGAACATAGTAGTGAAACAGAACAAACTTTAAAAATCAATAAACAAACAGGTATCACTAGCTAAGCGGAGGCAAGATACACTCCAAAACGTGGTGAGGGGTAGAGCGATTCGAATGTAAGCTGACGTGTGAGTGGGGCTCTCCACTCCTGACATCACACTGCCCATCCTTATCTCGGATTAGAACAAATTAATAACTCCTACAAGCAAACTATGATATTTAGTGTGGTGACAGAAGTCGCAAAATCAACCGGAATGTTCATGCAAATTATAGAAAAAACCTGATCTAAATCCGTTAAGTAGTTCTGTTGTGAAAAGCGGACAGACATACAGACAGACAGACAGATGTTGGATTTTATATAGAGAGAGATTAGAGTACTTCTTTTTTTTTTTCTTCTTCTTCTTCTTCTTTTGGCTGCTCCCATTAGGGGTTGCCACAGCAGATCATCTGTCCACATATGGATTTGGCAAAATTTTACGCCAGATGCCCTTCCTGACATAACCCTCCCCATTTATCCGGGTTTGGGACTGGCACGAAGAAACACACTGGTTTGTGCATCCTCTGTGGCTGGGTTCGAGTACTTCTTTTTCACTTGTGGAAATTAACTTTTGTCACAAATCGTGACACTTGCTGAACAAACAGGGCCTAGGTTAATATTACTCGATTATGTTTAACTCTTTTGTAAGTCGATTGGGATAGAAGCGTTTGCAAATGTAAATGGAATTGGAGCAGAGCTCGGCCACACAGTCAGAGATGAACCAGGAGTACAGAAATGGGCTGAGCACTCTACCCTGTGCAGTGCCTCAATGTGGCCAGCGTCATACTTCCAATCTATGCACGCTGAGGTTTGCCAATTAGGATGTCCAAAATCAAGTTGGAGAGAGTTGCACTAAGTTGTACGTTGAGTGGTTTGGTGATCTGCTGTGACGTAATCTACACCATGTAATAGTAAACACTGTTTGACCATAGGATCCTTATCTACAGTTTAACAAGGTCTTAACCAAAAGGTTTTCTTTGTGGTTGGTAGTAATCAGTGAGTAATAGGTGCCAGCCCTTTTAGCTCCTATTCTAAAGTGTTATCAAGATATCATTAATTGGTATAAAGAAACTCCAGTTTAATGTCAATTTGCTAATTCTTGCACTGCATTTGTGTCATACAGACTTGTCCTCAAATTGAAAAATAATAAAAAAAAACCTCATAAGCTGCACTTCTTTATTTCACATGAAGTAGTTTGAAAAACAGTGTCAATATGTTTCAAAGGCAATGCATACTATTATCATAGAAATAACACATTCCCAGTTATCATTCCAAAATGGAAAAGAGAATTACAGTAATAGTTAAATCCTATTATGGGCGGCACGGTGGTGCAGTGGTAGCGCTGCTGCCTCGCAGTAAAGAGACCTGGGTTTGCTTCTCGGGTCCTCCCTGCGTGGAGTTTGCATGTTCTCGCATGTGTCTGTGTGGGTTTTCTCTGGGTGCTCCAGTTTCCTCCCACAGTCCAAAGACAGGATTGACTCCAGCAGACCCCGTGACCCTGTTTTAGGTTATCGCGGGTTGGACAATGACTGACTGACTGACTAAATGCTATTAGCTGGTGATGTGGAGATGGACTATGATGGACTCTAAATAGTTATGGACTCTGTGTGTCGTATATCTTATGCACATATTGATTAGACTCATCATGCAATTGTGATCAAAGCATGTGCTTGAGGAACACTGGACAGTTTAGGGTTAATTGTACTTAGTCTAGCAATTACTCTTGTAATTACTCTGTTATATTGCTTGCATTACCACATGACCAGCTAGACTGCTGAAGAAGGGGTTGTGGGCTGAAGGTATAAAAGCATGAGGTAGGTCCTGTGAGACTGTTGTCATGGGTAAAACATGGACAAATGAAAAATTTGATTAGAAAGGTAGAACCTGGACAGGATAGTTCAAGGAGCTACAGGCCATCATAGTAATGGTGTCAACCCCTACCTTTCAGCACCTCTTTGGCCCAAAAATGGCACATAAAAGTGTGAAAAGAATATACTGTAAATACCAGGACATATTGATGGTCATGGTTCTACCATTGCAGAGGCCCATCCAGTAAGACTGCATAACACAAGAAGACCCCACAGTATCGTCTGAGCACTGAACACTTTGGGTGTCTAACCTTCAATAAGAAGTACTGCTATCCATCCAGGTTGTATTTGGGGTAAATGCCACACTCATACACAATAGTTTTGCTTCAGCTTTAGGCACATTTGAAACTAGGGACATTTCTGGTTATGACTTATGATTACTGAATAGAACGGGGTATCTGTTCCACTGCTTGATTGCTGTGCACTCTGTTTACTGCCTCTGAGTAAGTTCATGATGAACAACGCGTGCAGTCAATCCTGGTTTGGTCTGTTTGTGATCGCTGTCAGTCAAGTCTACTGGACATAATAGCTTGACACTTGAGGAGAGACAGAGATTAGGAACACACGCTGATCGAGCACATTGACGCACCCACCACATGACAAACCAACTCGGGATCCCAGATTAGAACAAGAATGCAGCCAATGCGACGGGTGACACCACAGCACCACACTAGTTCAGGTGGAGTGGAATAGTGTGAGGTTTTTTTATGGTGGCTGGAGTGCCAATTCTGCCACCAACCCCCAGGTTTTTCCCCTGCAGGTTGGTGGGCCTGAATGCAGGGCTGGAAGCAGATTAGCGTCATACCCAGGACAGCCTGACACCTGACTAATAGAAAATGAAAAGAGGTTAAATTGGGTGTATTATAGGGGAAGCGGGTTCCTTCTGGAACACCCCATAACAAAACAGCTGGAAAGTAGGAATATTTCGAGTATTGTTTGAATTTAGGCATTTGTTGCTCAAAGCAATAAATGAATTAATAGAGTGGTGAGTGAGAAAACTGAACAGAGCTAACTGGGCCGGCTGCCTCTACCTGTTAACCTGAATATGATCTCTTTCTTCTAATTCTCTGATTCTTTCTTTACTTTCATGGCTGACTAAGTCTTGCTGGTCCTTTACAAAGAAATTCCACCCTTTTTCACTGCTGCAGCAGTCAAAAGATGCACCATTAGGTATGTGAGGGTTATCCAACCTTGTTATTCAGTGAGATGCAGAAAGTGTTTCCTACAGACAGGGAAGGCAGCTGGCTTGACTTCTTCTTCTTACAGAAACGTCACTCTTTTCATGCGTCTGTGATGCCTGCTTAAGCACCAGAATTAAAATGAGTCGATCAGGCTCACTTCCCTTGGTTTAAACTGGCTGTGGAGCGTTATGTGGGTATGGCTTCCGTTCCAGCAAAAGGTTTTTATTTATTTATTTTTATTATTTCTTAAGAGGGTTAAGGCAAAGAATGGCAATTAGAAATGTGTTTATAATGTCACTTTATGGAAGAGTAATGACAAATCCCTTCAGGCGATAAATTGCTTTGTATGCCACTCAGCTTATAATTGCTTGCTGAAGTATTCTTGTTTAAACAAACGCTCACAATTAGAATCGGATCATCCCATTAGCAGTTGTGAATCGGAGTTCAAATTCCTCATAACAGATTTTATTTGATCAGTGCTGTTTATTTATCTGTGTCACTGATACAAGCACAATTTTCAGCAGACCCTGAGATGCAGCCAGTAGATAAACACAGTGCGTGCTGCTACAGTAGGTGCTGTCTGCCAGGAGCTATAAAAATGGGAAAAGAGCTTTTCTGGGCTGGTGCTCGTGTACACAATCAATGCTGATAATCAGCCAGTGAATGGCATGAGTAATCTTAATGAGGGATATAAAGTCGAGGGCCGCCATTTACTGCCTGCTACTCAGCTGGCCTTTATTGATGTGCAGTGGCTCGGCTTGACTTCATCATTTTCAGAACTGCATTGGCAAAACATTATAACTGCCACTGGAGGAGGCCCATCCAGGAAGATGAATCTGTGTATTTCACAGGCTGTCACAATTCTAAAGTGAAGCTTCAAGAGTTTGTTCTTATCCCACTTTCAGTCATTTTCACAAAAGGCAACACCTGAAAACACAAACATATCTTTACATTTTCACTTTTTCCAACTATTCTAAGCAGGGAAAGTAAGTTGGATAAATGTGATTTAAAAAGTAGAAGTGCAAAAATCATCTAGTTTATATACTTACTGAGTAAATTCTTAGGAACGTGATTAGGGTTGCCAGACGTCCCTTATATACGGGACATGTCCCATATTTGATCATTTTGTCCCCTGTCCCGTACTGACCTTTCAGGGACACCCAAATGTCCCGTATTTAGTTCATTTTCAAATTTCTGAATAAAAATATATTTTTACTACTTTCTTACAGTACTTCGTTGTAACTTTACAAGTAATTATACTTTCTTTTCTCAGATTCTCTTGATGAAAATAACCCAAATGTACCGAGGAAACTAGTGTTTGCTGCCTGTCTGCAACTTGTTCAGTTCTTATGGCTGGCTGAGGACAGCAACACTGTCCCCATTTTGCTCTGCAGTTCTGTATCAGCATTGCAACATAAGGTGTCAACAAAGTGTGTTGTTACTACTTGCCACGGCCCACTTTTTTTCTAACTGTCTGTATTAAATAATAATATTTCTCTGTTGTCCGTATTAAATAAATATTTTCAAATAATTTCATTTTTGTTTTCCTCGTAATCCATTAAAATCCTTGCTTTAGGCTTTTAACTTATGTCTCTACTTTTATATAATATATTGGTCTGGGTGTGTAGGAGGCATGTATAAATTTATATACATATATATTGTGGTCCCCGGCCGGGATGCCCAGGAGGACCGGAGGAGGGCTTATGCCTCCTCCAGCCCGCGAGGGGGCATCCGCCCTGGTTATGTTGGGGGCCTCGGATGAAGGGCTTGGAAGCCCAGCCCTGTAGGGACCCGTGGCCGCCCCAGTGCCTAAATATTCCGGTAAGACGACAGGGGACACCCGGACGGCTTCCGGATGCGCAGCTGGTACTTCCTCCACACTGGGGTGTGGCCATAAACGAATGCCGGGAAGCAGCAGGAGCCATCCGGGTTCCCATTTAAGGGGCCGCCTCCCTCCAGTCATTGGTGAATGTCGGGTGGAAGAGGACAGAGCTGGAGAGAGGACGGGAGGTGGCCAAGAGAGAGGCACAGAGACTGTGAGGCCTGGACATTTTGGGGGAACGGTGCTGGAGGCACTGGGAAGTGCACTGATTTAAATATTGTAAATAAAAGTGTTTGTGGGTGAACTTACGATGTCCGTCTGCCTGTGTCCTGGTCCCAGTTCACTATATATATATATATATATATATATATATATATATATATATATATATATATATATATATATATATATATATATATATATATATATATATATATATACTGTGATAGAGAGAGAGAGAGTCCAATAAGCTAAATGTAATCTATTATTCAATGTTCTATATAAGAATAAAATGTGAAAGCTTCCCTTTGTAAATACTTTTTATAGGCACTGTGCAGATTACAGGGCCACACTGAGGCAACACCCTGGATCTTGCACGCCAATACCACCACACCACAATATTTACAAACAACAATACCCTGCTTGCTACTCCAAAAACTGCTGCCCTGCATCTTCCACACACCCGCCTTTTTCGTCTGCTTCAAATCTTTCCCTTTTCTGCATGTCACTCCCACTCTGAGTTTTCCCTTAGCAGAAAGTGATCATTTTTTTATTCTTAGGGTCACATAATAAGTCAGGGAAACTGCAATGACTGCCAGATAATAAGGAACCCTTGTGACCCTTATCGTTGCATCAATAAAAGTCTTTTGTGCTAACACTTCCAGGCTTCATTCACTCATAATAGGTCACAGTGGGGAAAGGCCATGGAACTCATTTCTGTAATTTCTGGTTGTGCCCTCTGAATGGGACCCACAAGGAACACAAATAAGGTTGACATCAATTAAAAATTGTGATTACGTGTAGAGAAGAAAACAAGGGTAGACTTTGATGGCATCTTTTCATTAAAACATCTAGTAATAGAAAAACTGGTACAGCTTTTAGAATAGGAACATTTATTAGTTAGTTACTGCTACGAAACACATTTTTATGCCATCAGAAGTTACAACAAACTTTGAAACGTGACTGGAAAGGGTAACTTGCAATTCATTTTATTAATATTCAGTATTTAGCATATATGAAGATTAGGTAGCACAAGGATGGAGTGGTTAAGCTATACAGCCTGACAGCACTAGTGGCAGAAGTTCAGTTTCCAGTCTGGTCAATTTCTGTGTATGGTTGGCATGTTTTCATCATGTCCAAATACTTTTATTTTTCTTTATTTCTCTTTACCTCCAACTTCTGAAGACTTACCGATTAAATTGAATTAATAAATACAGTATACATTTATTGAGGAAATTATTATGAATACCTGTACACCAGCTTATCCATTAAATTTGGCAAACTGTTTCAGTGCAACTGGACATTTTGCTGTAAACTTTCCTGTGAGGTAATTGAATCATTATTTTTATGACAACTTTCACTGTTCAGACAAATTCAAATGTCTTCAGGTACATTTTGATATTCTGGCGTATTTTTACAATGCAATTATCTAATCAGCCAATCATGTGGCAGCAGCTCAATGCATAAAATTCTGCTGACTCTTAGAATTTTAACACATAACAGTCTCAGATTTTATTTAAAATGGTGTCAAAAATAAAAAAACACCCAGTGAGCGGTGGTTCTGTGGATGGAAATACCTTGTTGATTAGAGAGGTTAGAGGAAGAAGGCTACAGTAATTGAGATGACCACTCTGTACAACTGTGGTGGGCAGAAAAAATTCTCAGAATGCACCCCAGAAATGGATGGACTACAACAGCAGAAGACTATGTCGTGTTCCATTCCTGTCAGCCACAAACAGAAAACTATAATGGGCAGAAGCTCACCAAAACTGGACAGCTGGAAAAATGTAGCCTGGTCTGATGAATCTCAATTTCTGCTGAGGCACACAGAGATGGCAGGTCAGAGGGTTCACGTCCAGTGGGATTCCAGTGTGACTAAATGTATATATATATATGTGTGTGTGTGTGCTTGTGAGCATGCTCTGTGTTGGATTTGAATCTCACCCAGTATTGAATGTTGCATTGCACATAATGATGGCTGTATTGGTATTGGCTTATGTGGAGGAAGCAGATTTACAGAAGGATGACTACCGTATATACTCGCGTATAAGTCGGGTCTTGAAACCCGAAAAATCGATCATAAAATCAGACCCCAACTTATATGCCCGTTCAAAAACGTGACACTTAAATTTTCTTGCTTCCTCCAGTCTCGCCCAAGTTTCTCAGACACATCGAATTGTGTTGCAGCAGCGCATTTACCAATTTCTTTCACCACTGCAATGATTTTTAATTTAAAAATAGCTTCATATTTTCTTCTGATCGAACACTCCATTGTAGATATGGAAAGCTCTTCCGATAAAGGTGTATAAGGGTGTGAGATACTAAATTTTGCTTTGGAATAGTTTTGGTATTACCGTGTGGTCACATAGGCACAATACATAGAAAAGAAAAAAGGCAGTTGTGCTCCGTGGTTACTCTCTCAGGTGGGCGTTAGCATATCATAATCTTTTGGACCAATAGTGTGAGTTTTCCATATTCAATTTGTACGACCAACATTATAAAATACTGGAAATTATGCGATAAAATCAAGCCCCGACTTATCCGCGGGAGAACTTAAATGCGAGTATATACGGTATGTATTGTCACACTGGGTCACAAAGTTGCACAGGTCCACTCAGGGGTTTCAAGAAACTTTAGTCAAATACTGGCGGAACAAACACAAGTCTCTTTGTGGTGTGAACTGGGCAGACTGCTGAACCGGTCACCACAGCACCACCTCTTGATCAAAAGAACACAAAATCTTCCTCCTCAAAGGGGTGCGACGGCTTGAGATCCCTGACCGGAGCAGAGGATGCCTGGGGGAAGAGACACAAGCACAGCCACAGTGTGGACTTTTAAATGCTCGAACCCCCGCGAGAGATGCTGATCCGACAGAGAGGAGACGAAAAGCTGTGTGTGTTTCTCATTGAACCACTGTTTTAGAGGGTGTTTTGGAGGAGCGGCCACATCCCTTTGGGGCCGCATTCACTGTGTTCACAATATATTAACAGGACCAAATTCATCATCCTCTGCAATGTTTTAATAAATATTTTATAATTCCTAGAAGAATTCTGCTTGTTTCACCACAGGAAGGGTTGGGTTTGAGTCATTTAGGGCTTGCATGGTCATCCAGAGGAGAACAAGTTCCTCATGTGAAAAGAACAAAGCAGACAACACCAACCAAAATCAGATATTTAAGAAGCCTTTTGGGCAGACCCCATACAGCTCAGCATTTGACAAATGTGTCTTAGTTATCCATCAGTCTTTCATTCTGGAGACTGTTTATTTATATTTAGCATGGCTCAGTGATATAATTAAGAACTCTCCTGCCCCTGAGAAATGACTGTGCTATTAGCTTTATATACCATAGTTATGGACTTCATTTCAAAGTCTGGACTTTATTTTTCTAGTATAATGCTTATTTTTCACACAACATTTTATGAAAGCACTATGACTCTATTAACAAAGTGGTAAAAATACAGACTGAAAGATGTATGATATTGAAGGGTTAAATGAACTCTCTATGATAGTCAACAATTTATTTTAATAGGTCTTCACTCTGATCATTTGTTTTCCATGATTGCTGTTTGCACACCTTCATTTCACGTGAACCCATAAACTATAATTAAACATTTTATTTATATTTAGAAGTTAGACTTTACATGTGCACCTGAAAGTAAGCACGTTGTTCTTTTCATGCCACCTATCCATCTGAACCTGTATCATAAAGTAAGGGGAGATTTTCAAGGCAACAAGACAACATGGCTGACTCACTCATCACTCACTCACACACGCAGACACAGACACCTTGCCAGGGCAGAGGAAGGTTTGAGTTGCCAGTTAAACTAAATTTCATGTCTTTCATGTGTGGAAGGAGAGCTGAGCAGCCAAAGAAACACCACATGGACAACAGGAGAATATGAAACTCTAGAAAGATGATTTAATGAAATCAGGATTCTTGACCTGCGAGGTGGCCACAATACACACTGTGCCACAAAATGCTGTACCTATGCATTTTAATACTGTAATATTTACACACTTACTTTACTTTTCGGTTAACAGCAGATAAAACAAATAAATCAAAAACTAACACTATTACTTGATTATTGTCTTCCTTTATATACTGACAAAGTTAGTGACAGAGTAAGCAACACACACAAAAAATAATGTAACAAACCTGAAAACAATTTTCTCAGTAATAAAAGAAGGCAAATACAGCACAATGATGTGTCACAGCTCTTATACAGATGGTTTCTGGCAGCAATTCATTTTTATTGTATTCTACTTGGTACAGAATTTAATGGTCCAGTACCTCCAAATAGGCTTTAGACTCCCTTGGTTTCACCAGGAGAAGGTCCTTTATCCAAGAACTCACTCGATGCTTTAGCATTAGCAGACTGCTAGTCTCAAAACAAAATCATATAAAATACAATATAAATTCAATGCTGCAAAAATGCCGGTCTTGATTTGCATCTCAGTCATGTGTTAAAACAGTGAAATAGCCTATCATTATCTTTTAGGATTGTTTTCTAAGTAGCAATGAATGGCACTAAGAGAATAAAAAAGACAGAACTGTACAGTTAACTGCCTCCCTGTGTCTCTGACAATAAGTTATTAAAAACCTGGACACACAAGTGAAAGGGAAACGATCCTCATTCAGGATGAAACTCTGTTATGTTGAGATAAAGATGGGACATGCATCATGAAACGTTCCAGAAAGTGTCCATAACAAAATGGATTGAATTTAGCGGTACTTCCTTATTGTTAAGGTTGAAAAAAGGAAATAGTAAAATTCTAATTTATTTTTGAGTTTTGAATATGGGCAGCTGAGTATTTAGAGTTACATATAGTACTAGGGTGTTGTACCGTGTTAGCCATTATGAATGCTCGAGTTACAAATATTATAGAAAGTAAAAAAAAATCAATTGTTTTGGCCTATTTCTCCAGTTTCTTGTGAACCTGGGATTCCTCAGTACAAGATGTCCTAACAATGATTCAAAATTCCCACTGTAGAGAGAAGAACATCAAACCCCTGCTAGTCACAAAAAGGGCAAACGTAGAATCTTTATAAATAAAAAGATTTATTTTTACAAAAATACAGTGTGGCACAAAATAAGCTCTAAGAAGCATAAATGCATAGAAGGCAATAACTTCAAAACAGGCAATCATAAAAGCAAATACAGCTCCATTACAAAATGGCAAGAATGGCCAAAAGACATTCAATGAACCGCAAGGGACTTTTTTTTTTCCTCAGCCTTCACAGTGCTTCACAGTCCCTTGATGGTGTGGGGAAGGTGGCCCTACCTCTTAGGGGACCACCCACAAAACACATGACACATTAATAAAGATATGTAAACATAAAGAAACTGAATAATCTGCAATGTTAATATTAATAAAAAAGAACAAAACAGACGCAAAGGGACAGGGTACCCAGGCTGAAACAAAACACAGTACATCAATATACAGTATTAATTAATATCAATCTAAAACAGCCTTAGCTCCAGAACAAAGCTGTAAGGGGGCATCTGAAATAGTAGGGGGACTCAATGTGATATTTAGGCTGGCTTAGCCCAGCAAAATGAACTCCTGGAGCCAAGCCTGTCTTAAAAGAAGGGCACAAATCTGTCTAGCTGATTAAAGAAAAAAAAGATGGCTTTTATGACTTAAAACTATGGTTCCTCGAATGATAGAAAACAGCAAAACATATCTATTAAGAAATTGACTACAATCCTATAGTGAAGAGGGTGTAGGCATCCAGAATATTCACAAATAACTTCTATCCATTGCAGCCTGACTCCCAACTTCATAGGCTGGCTTCGGCCAACAAGGGCCTAAAAGAGCTAGCTCAAAATATCTATTTTAATTATCCTACAATATACCAAAAATATAAGATAATACACTTCTTTGGAAACAACCTTTAACTAAGAAGGACAATGACGATAAGTAATTTTTATAAATGTACTAGCAAAATACCTGCGCTTCGCAGCAGAGAAGTAGTGTGTTAAAGAAGTTATGAAAAAGAAAAGGAAACATTTTAAAAATAACGTAACATGATTGTCAATGTAATTGTTTTTTTGACTGTTATGAGTGTTGCTGTCATCAAGGACTTGATTATCAGTATTTCTTTCAATTAGGTTTGTATTTGGAGGACGTGTTGTGTTCAAGTTACATTCCGTGTTTGTCAACCGTTGTAAAGATAACAGGTCTCATTCATCGAAGTGTTCACTACCCAAATCGGTACTCGTGAATCTAAGATGATTAACAGGCATTCCCGGTAATAACTTGTGGATTTGCCTGCGAATATTTAGCGGCAGCGTGTCTATAAACTTAATTTAAACTTTCTTATTGATATGTCTACAAAGGCTTGTTCAGCTTCAGAGGGTTGTTCCTTTCTTACTGCATCAATAAACAGCTCGTCTTACTCTTTATCTGAGACATCACACACTGCATGCACGGGTTTACCTTTCCCAGTCCTGCAAACTTTAGTGAAGTGGTTCAATTTACCACATTTTTTACACTTCTTCCTTTAGCTGGACATTGACTTTTTCCACCGTGTGCTTTGTTTCCGCAGTAGCTGCACTTATGAATATGCTTGTATGTGTCACTCGCTTCATATTCTTTTGCTGCCTTCTCAATTGTGTAATGCGTTTTTTGTTCAGCGCACTTTGGAGCTCTTGCTTGTTGTCTGCGTACTGCGTTCACAGTCAGTTCACGTGAGCCGCTCGGAGTACATACATCGAAGGTTCTCAGCTGTACTTGTGCTATCTCGTGCGATCTTGCGATGTCCATGGCTTTATTTAATGTTAGCTCAGACCCGGCACTTAAAGGTTTCTGTCGCACTTTCGCTGAGTTTGTGCCAAATACTATTCTATCCCTGACCATCTCATCCTCGTTTGCATAAGCACAGTCCTTCACCAGCAATTTTAACTCCGTTACAAAGTGATCAAAAGTCTTGTTTATACCCTGCATCTTCTCATTAAACTTATATCTCGCAAATATCGTATTCGTCTTAGGCATGACAAACACCTCAAAACGGTCATAATAAGTTTTCAGTACCTTGGCTTCCTCCTGGGTGAGAGTCCATGTGTTAAAAATGTCTCTTCCTTTTTCCCCAGTCCACAGGAGCAGGTAGCTGCATTTCTCGCTCTCATCTTTGCCTTTTAGCGGGCCAGAAAACATCCGCTCCATGTGCTGTCGGAACTTTTTCCATTGTTCCGGCAGGTTAAGAGAATCCCAGTCAATTCATGGCGAGGGAACTCCAACAAAAACCATGATTGTCCTCTATTCTGACACCATGTCTTGTTTTCACAAATTGTGAAAAATGAAATAATGGCGAGATATTCTTTTAAAGTATGCAGGGGAACTTTATTTATTACAGCTCTTACATTCACGGCATTCGTGGTCTAAATTAACTTCCATAATAGTAACCTTGAGGTCCCTTTTTCTGGTGCCTTCCTGATGACATAGGTGCCTAAACCATGCCTGATAATAATACATTTCAATGACATATAAATATTACAGTGATCACCTCGATAGACATCTCACCACCCAAATCACTACTCGTGAATCTAAGATGTTTAACAGGCATTCCTGGTATTAACTTTTTGATTTGCCTGCGAATATTTAGCGGCAGAGTGTCTATTGGATTGCTGCTGACGGACGGCCTTACTGTATATGGGTAGGCACTCAATTACGTGGGAGGCGTGGATATGGGGGATGCAATATAGGTAGGCAGCCAACTACGTGGGAGGTGTGGTGATGGGGGACGCAACTCCGCCTCACATGGCGACCGAGCTGCAGGCTATGTAGGTAAGTAGGATTAAGTTATGACCGTTATGCGTAGAATTTCAAAATGAAACCTGCTTAACTTTTGTAAGTAAGCTGTAAGGAATGAGCCTACCAAATTTCAGCCTTCTACCTACACGGGATGTTGGAGAATTAGTGAGCAGTGAGTTAGTCAGTCAGTCAGTCAGGGCTTTGCCTTTTATTAGTATAGATAAATTTCATTTAGAGAATTCAAAAAGAACAAAAAAATGGCAAAAAGGCAAAAATAAGGCAAAAAGGGGTTGCATAAAAAGGTAGCGAGGTAGCAAACAAGTCCCAATGTACAATCCAATAATCAAAAGCAAGAACAGAAGAAAATGCATCAGACAAAAATTTATAATCCAATACTCACAATGATTTGCACTCAATAGAACTTCAATGAACCACCTCTGGATCCTTCTCTCTGGCAGATTTAAAAAGCAGTAGTGACATCATGATGGCCGCATGTCTTAGCTCAAGTTTAGATAATTGACCATCTGAAGTTAAGAGCTCTAAACCAAACAGAACAACACAAGACTGCAGTCTCTCAGGATATAGAGAACCTCGCATCAAAGCCATTATCAATGAGAAAGACATTCATGGAACAGAAGATTCTGAGGGAGTCAGCATTTCAGATGGAGGTATGATGCTTGCTCCATCCAGTAGGACTTGCATGTGAATCTGGAATGGGATTTCATGCCAATTCGATGTGGCATCACCAGATACCATTCCTTAGTAGACCTAAGTGGGCAAGAAGGAACAAATGACCTCTTGATTGCCTCCACATACATAGATGTTAACCCAGTGACAACTCTGCAGGCAATCATCAAGGATTAGAGCTCAATGATACATGGAGCCAGAGGACTGACACACATCATCTTGACTGGTTGAATACAACATGTGCCATTACAGTTTGAACCAAAGTGTTCATCGTAGTTGTTATACAATTTTTACCCTCAGATGATTGCACCTTAGAAAGTTATGTAGCTGGCTACTTTGTTACGTCTGTTTGTGTAGTCAGATGGTATTAGTTTTGCAGAGCTTGAAACAATAATGCTTATGTGTTCTTACTTATAAATGGGTTCTTATTTCTAAATCGAATCAAATCATTTTTTTTTTCACACAATACAATATGTAGTTTAATACCTAGTTCCTAAACTTCAAGACTGCATTAGAATAAGAACATCCACCCATCCATCCAACCATTATCCAACCCGCTATATCCTTACAGGGTCACGGGGGTCTGCTGGAGCCAATCCCAGCCAACACAGGGCGCAAGGTAGGAAACAAACCCCGGGCAGGACGCCAACCCACCGCAAGAATAAGAACATAAAAGACAATAAACAGCAAGTATGGCTTTAGAAATATCAATGACAAAAAATCAATATTCACAATGACAGCATAAATAAATAACTTATAAGAGAATTAACAATAGGGCATCATGTAACTCTTGGAACTGTTCTTACCTAGGATGGAGGTGGACTGTGGACAAAAGCTCCATCTTAGTCTGTCCAAACTGATAGCATTCCCCTGACTCCAGCAAAGACAAGAGGCCATTGCTAGGATGGTTTTCTTTGTGCTTGTCCAACACCAAATAATACAGATGTTCTTACTGTTAGAGAGTGCACCACCTGCAATGCTTTTGACTGACCACTCCACTCTCTGCAGAGTCTTGTGGTCCTGCAGTTTGCTGCTTTCAAAACAGGAGGTATTGCTTCCTGCGAGGATACTTTCAATGATACTTTAAAATACTTTCATTAGTATATGGGAGGACAGCCTAAAAATCTATAAAGGGTTAAAAACATTGTAGTGCTTTCTTCAGCTTAGGTGTCATTGTGCTTGGACCTCTGTGATATGGACACCAAGTTATCTAAAACTGCTCAATCCCGCCACTTGAGTGCAGTTAATTCTGAGGGGCTTCAGTGCGCCTGCTGTTTTCTGCTAAAGGCAACAGTCAACTCATCTTGCTGACATTCAGGAGAAGTTTACTGTCCTGGCGCCAGATGACAGAGTCTCCACTTCATCTGGGATGTTCTCCTGGTGGTATTTGATGTGAGTGCCTGGTCCTGGGCTGTGATAATGAAGTTCTCTGTCTCTCTTTTTAGACCAAAACTGATCGACCATTCCATGGAGGTTTCTTTGTCAACTGATTGTCTGTGGAGATCTTTGAAGAATTATCTATACACTAGTTTAGGTCTCAATCTTGTTAATATTCAGGAGAAGACTGTTGTCCTGACACAAGTTGTCAATCACTCCACTAAATCCAGGATATTCTTCTGGTGTTATTTGGTCCTGGGCTGTGATAATGAAGTTATCTGTCTCTCTTTCTAGACCAGAACTGATTAACCGTGTCATGGATTATCAGAATCCCCTCTGGTGACAAGTAAAGTTCTATCTGTCTATCGATGGATTTTTCTTTGTCAAATGATTGTCTGCGGAGATCGCTAAAGAATTAGCTGTGCACTAGTTTGTGTTTGCATAACTGTATTTTTTCTTTCACTGGATCTTACTTGTCATTATTAATATTATGTATTAGATATCTTTTCTGTCTGTTGGTCTCTTTTTCTCTTTGTTTAGTTCTATACGAATGTAGCAGAATCCAGATAATTAAGCCATGCTCCACAGAGGTGATCACAGTTTCACTTTTTATTGTTGGCAGTTTTGCTGGGCTGCATGCCAGAAGTGACAGTACAACTTCCCTACAAAAACATTATCGTCCTTCCTATTTATACACTCAAAGAAGCTTTTCAAGGTGTTATTTGTTGTTTGTGTTTTCTACTTTTCAGTCCCTGAAAGTGTTAAAATGAACAGCCTGTCATGGGGATTTGAAGAGGAGAAAGGAAATTAAACTGCGTATCTGCCTTTTATACTTGAAGAGCACAAGTTCTGCAAGTTTAGAGGTTGCTGTGGAAACTTCATGGGGTACCAAGTGATGTCTTTGTGTGTAAAGCTGCATTGTATAAAGGAGTGGAAAACACGGCAAAAGTGGACTTTTTTTTTTTTTTTTTAAAAGAGTCAAGTTACTAAAGAATACTTACCAAATTTAGCCCCACCACCGTGTAATTATTTGAAAACATAGCATGCGCGAATTATAGTTTGTGCTGTGATATAGATGTAGTCTGTTCTTCATTTCATTTTTGCTACACAGCACGTCTTTCAAAGCTGTTTGCTGCTATTTTAGTTATTACGTCTTTTTAATAACCAAACATTATGAGAAGAAGCAAACAGAAGCCTTATTTAGGATGGATACTTAGAAGTGAATCACAGCATTGTTACTGACACCATTGTAGCCGAGAAGTTTGTCAGCTGCAATCATATTATTTTGCCATGGGAATTGAAACTGAGTTCACAATTATATATGTGGCTGCTAACAATGACTATACAGTGTCAAAATGGTAAATGTGGTTTTGGGGAGAATATTATATAAATAGTTCCTTGCAAGAAGAATGTAAAACACTTACCACAATTAAAAACTCAGCCCCCACCCTGTTTCTGATTAGAAAATTAAGGAGAGATCTTTTAAACAGTTATGAAAATGTGCCGAAAAGAGAGGAATGCAAATGAAACCTTTGGTCTTTGGGGGGAAAAAAAGAAAATAAGCAGTGAAGGGGTGACAATACCACAATGAGCTAAAAATCACATTAAGAGGTACTCAAAACCTGTGAGTCATTATACAGTATGACGTGCAGTGCTCAGGAGTGGAGAGACACTGAGAAAAATACAGAGGCTGGAAGATCATCTTTTAGCCATTAAGCAACAGGTATTAAATACAAATAGTACTCTGGGGGACAGGATAAGTCAGATAATGTAATTTTAAATTACCAGGAAATTATTAAATGTTGAGCTGGCTTGTAGCTAAAAAACATTCTACTGTATGCCATAGAGTTTCAAATCCAGGCCAAGGATGATTATCGGCTTGGTAGTTAAAAATATTTTTGCATGATAAATAATTTTGAATTTATTATATTTTAATTAAACACATGTTATGCATTTGTAGTGTTTCCTATAATTCAGATACATTAGAAATTATCCCAACATACTTACAGACATGGATGGATTTGTTGGTAGCCTTAGAGCTCATTGAAAACATGTTGCATGCCCCTTGAAATGTGATAAAATGAAAAGCAGTTGCCCCCGTATAACTGCATGCCTTTTATATGCTACTGAGTAAACCAAAATAAGAAAATAGAGATCAAGTCTTGCTTATTCTACAAAGGATAGTCTAAAATGGCTTGGACACATTTGTTGGAACCCCTAGATGAGATCATAAATAACAATAATAATGAAGGGAAAAATAGCTGTTTCTTCAATTAACATCGCACGTCTTGTGCAATCAGTCATTAAGACAATTTAAATGGAGAAAAGTCATCACTCTGCTGCTTGGTGTCATCTTGTGTCCCATACTTAATAAGGACCAGAAAAAGCAAAGGAGAGAGTCGTCTGAGGGGATCAGAAAAGAAATTTTAGACAGGCACGTTAAAGGCAAATGCTAGAAGACCACCTCCAGTTTGATGTTCCTGTGTCAACAGTTGCAAATATTATTAAGAAGCATTAGGTCCATTCGATGGTAGCCAACCTGACTGGACGTGATTACAAGTGGAATATCAATCCCAGGTTAGTGAGAATGGTAGACAAAAAGCCAAGGACAACTTCAAAGAGATACAAGCTGAACTCCAAGGTCAAGGTCCCTCAGTGTCTGATCGCACTATCCTTGAATGGCAGTGGCTCAATGGAAAGGAACTATATACTTAGATAGATAAATAGATAAAGGCACTATATAATACACAGATATGATAGATAGATAGATAGATACAGTAGATAGATAAAGGCACTCTACAATAGATAGATAGATAGATAGATAAAGGCACTATATAATACACAGATATAATAGCTAGATGCATAAAGGCACTATATAATACACAGATAGATAGATAGATAGATAAAGGCACTATATAATACACAGATATGATAGATAGATAGATAGATAAAGGCACTATATAATAAACAGATAAAATAGATAGATAGATAAAGGCACTGTATAATACACAGATATAAGGAGGACTTCACAGTTGAAAGAAAAATATAAAAACACCAGACTGGAATTTGATAAAATGCACATTGACAAGCCCCAGTGCTTCTGGGAAACGGTCCTTTGGACAGATGAGACCAAACTGGAGTTTTTTTGACAAGTCACATCAGCTCTATGTCCTCAGATGAAAAAATGAAGCTTTCAAAGCAAAGAACACCAAACCTACTGTGAAACATGGAGGAGGCTTGGTTATGTTTTGGGGCTGCTTTGCTGCATCTGGCATGGGGTGTATTGAGTCTGTGCAGGGAACAATAAAATCTCAAGACTTTCAAAATATTCTGGAGTGAATGTACTGCCCAGTGTCAGAAAGCTGTGTCCGAGTTGCAGGTCATACTCCATTACTCCAACAGGGTAATGAGCCAAAACACACAGATACAAGCACCAAGGAATGGCTAAGATCAAAGCTTTGGACATTTCTGAAGTGGCCTGATTTGAATCCATGGCAAGAACTGAAACATGCAGTCTGCAGAAAGCCCCCTTCATACCTGACACAGCTGGAGCAGTTTGCTCGGACGAGTGGGTCAAACAGCCTGCAGACAGGTGCAGAAGTCGCATGGAGACCTCCAAGGATCGCTTGTTTGCAGTGATGGCCTCTAAAGGTTGTAAAACAAAAGATTAAGTTTAGTGTTCCATCTTTTTTTGTACGTGCAGTTTTCATTTGTGTTAAGATTTAAAATCTTTTTTTGAATCAAAACTCTAAAGAAGAGTCTAATAAAAAGTAATGGGTGACAATTAATTTTGTCAGTTTCAATTTATTTCTGAGACAATTGTGGGTTATTAATTTTTTTATAAAAGGATACCACGTCTGTAATGTGCCTGCCTGTCATGGTTAAGGGCAAGATTCTGGTCTTACTTTAGAAGGAGACCCTCACACATCCAAATTAGATATACAGGTACAACCACGATTCCAAAAAGAGTTGTGACAGTATGGAAAATGCAAAATGTAAATTCTCTCTATAGAAACAAATTGCTAACGTTTTAAACAATTTTTCTTGAAATGTCAAGCATGTAAAGCTCGTGTACATACAGTATGTCAGAATGGAGTACATCATATCCTCCATGTGCTGACACCATTTAATTGGATTCTCGGTGTTCGATATTTTCCAGGTAAACACATGAGCTGTAAATGATCTTTCAGAAAAACAGAATTGAACACACAGTATACTGCATATCTGATACACAATGCATTTTTAAATATGTTTTGTTACAATATATTAAGAGAAAGGTATGTTTAAATATATTTAAAATATATTCTTAAAAACATATATTTGAGAATTATATATTCTATATTTTATTGTAAGGTATCCCCACATACGCTTGGTGTATTGTCGAATATTTCAGTTTTGTAACGGCTAAGAGTTTTTAGGTTATCCACAATACTGGATGAAGGGAAATCTACCACACTGGAGTTGCGTCTTGATGGCCAAACACTGGGAATGGCAAAACAAAAATGCCGTTGCAGTAACACTAAATAGTGAAGATCAGAAAATATACAGTATAGTTTGCTTCACTGGCAAAAAAACGATTAAAACACTTCCCTTCTTCTTCTTTTGGCTGCTTGTTAGGGGTTACCACAGCGGATCATCTTCTTCCTTCGTCCTCTGCATCTTGTTCTTTAACACCCATTACATCCATGTCCTCGCTCACCACATCCATAAACCTTCTCTTAGGCCTTCCTCTTTTCCTCTTACCTTTCAGCTCTATCCTTAACATCCTTCTCCCAATATACCCAGCATCTCTCCTCTACAAATGTCCAAACCAACCAATCTCACCTCTCTGACTTTGTCTCCCAACCATCCAACTTGAGCTGACCCTCTAATGTCCTCATTTCTAATCCTGTCCATCCTCGTCACACCCAATGCAAATCTTAGCATCTTAAACTCTGCCACCTTCAGCTCTGTCTCCTGCTTTCTGGTCAGTGCCACCATCTCTGACCCATACTAAAACCTCTAAATTCATCCATAGATTTCCCAGAAAAATGTACTGTACTAACACCATAAGTTTAAAGATTAAGTGACTCGTCACAAAGAGAAGTGCTACACATCTCTAGTAGACATGTCTGAAATTCTTCCAAGTGAATTTATCACTTAGTTCTGATTATGTTGTTACTTTCTGGTTCCCCGATACGATGTATATTATGTATGTCGTCTGCTGACTAAGGAGTCTTTCTCTGTGCAGATAAGTTTATTTTTTTACAAAGAAACTGCAAGGAAAGCTTTCTGAATGAACAAAATGTGAGATGTACAGATGATGTATTTTGTTCACAATTAAAGATACTATTGCTGTAGCACAAGATTTGATTTATAGTGCCGTTAAAGACAAACCAGTCCTCCTCTAGCTGGAGTAATACACACTGATTTACCTTTACACCATTAATAAGGTCACTGTAAAAGCTCAATTTGTGTTTTAGACAATTTAAACATCTCTACAATAAAGAGCCTCTAAACGGCAGACAATGTTTAGGCAGAATGTGCAGAACAGCTGTCTAGAAAATGACACACAATGAAGGAAAATGTGTGAATCAGGAGAAACGGTTAAAGCTGCCATGAGCCTCAGCCGATGTTTGCATTGACTGCAGAAACGCAGCCCTTACATTTGAAGATAAAAACAAATTACCAAATAAAAAGATGCTGGACAAGGTTTCTGTGCGTCTGTTACAACGAGACTAACACGGCGTATAGAATGAGGTCATTCATAATGTCTGCAAATTTTATTCAGGTCTCAGCTCTTCTTTTTAACATTTCATAAGTACATTTTAGAGTGCTACTCGTTTTCTAATTACGGTCTTTATAAACTCAGATATATCTGCCCACTCTGGGTAGCTGAGAAACTTGCTGAGCTGACTTTTAAGAAAAGTAATAATTTTAAAAATTACTGATGATCACAGGTTTTTTCACAGATTGCCCATTTTCTTATTTTCTGTCTTTGTTTATTAATGTCCCAAATTTCAGGTGATTCCAGTTAAAAGGCCTTTGCTAGTGGAAAACTGTGGAATCGTTGTATACAGCGGCTGTTCTTGAAAAACACACACTAAGCAACAAAATTACACCTTGTATCTCCTTCACTGCTATGTACTGGTTAATTTGCTTTTGTGTCTTTTCACTGAATTTAATAACATCAAATTGTCTGTAAAAAAGGTGTTGCCATGTACACAAGCCTAGGTCAAATGTAGATATATACTGTGTGTATATATATATATATATATATTGTGGCAGTAGGGGGCGCTAGTGCTCCCTTGAACTCTTAGGTACAACTCCAGACACCAGGTAAAACACCAAGACTTTTTATTTTTTTCCACAGTGCACCAAGCACCTTCCACACTACTCATACAAACAATCAATAAACCAAATATTCTCTCTCCTCCACTCCCAGACACTTTGCTCCTCTCCCTCCCAGTACAGCTCGTTGTCTGGAGTGAGGCACCGCCCTTTTATAGCCCCTGACCCGGAGGTGTTTCTGTCCCAACAGTCCACAGTTCATTTTTCCTTCCGGGTCAGGGCAAACAGTCCTGTTCTTCACCCCGGAAGCACGTCGTTTCTTCCCGTCACGTGACCGTGACTTACTCCCAGGTTATAAGGCACACAAGGGCCCATGAGCCCTCCTACAGTGACTCCCGGTGGTCCCCATAGGGCTGTGTAAAAACACCACATAGTCCAAAAGGCCCTCCTGGAACTTGGAGCATGATGCTGCTGTCGGGAGAGCTCATCCTGGCGGCCTGGGGGTGCGGACCGGCATGGGAAGCCGGCAGTCCTCCACACTATATATATATATATATATATATATATATATATATATATATATATATATATATATATATATATATATATATATATATATATATATATATATATGTGTATATATATATATATAGTGTGTATATATATATATAGTGTGTATATATATATATAGTGTGTATATATATATATATATATATATATATAGTATATATAGTATATATAGTGTATAGTATATGTAAATTAGATCTGTCTTTTCTCTTACCATCTTTATGTATAAGGCTTTTAATTAGAAAACAATATGACCCTTTTTCTAATAAGAGTGAAGGAATGTTTTGCACTTTAGTATTACATTCTGTTTAACAATGTCAAGGTTGATTTTCTATTTGGTATACTTACATTTATTAGCAATGATCACAATATTAATATAAAGTAACTATGGTATATCTTTATTGTTTTTGTTGATTAATCATTGGAAAGCACCTTGAATTTCATGTAAATGTATGATAAGGTGCTATATAAATAAAGTTGTTATTATTATTATTATTCAGACTATTTCAGGTGGCACAACATGGGTTGACTGGCAGTACTGTAGCATCTTCTATATAATACGCTACCGTGGCTGTTCGTTTGTCTGTCCAGGATTTTAAATCACCTGTAGCTTGAAAAACTTTTGACCTATTGACCTGAAATTTGGTACACATATACTACGTGACGTCTACTATCCACTTTCGGGGTGATGATTGACCTGCGAGGTTATTCCGCTTTTTATTTGTATATTATTATAAAACTCGGCAGTAGCCAGCAGGGCAGCCATGCGGCGCATGTGTACGGGTGCCGTTCTTATCCCTACCACCTTCGCCGTCACTTCCTTTACCTCTTCATATCTTAAATCATTCCTGAGGCAGATTGAACACTTCTTTAATTAAAGAAAACGTACTAAGTGGTTGCAACACAAACACTGACTTAATCAGTTTTAACGTGAAAAGATGCTGATGAAAGAAGAGAAGCAGCAGGCCGTGAGGGTGGAGAAAAGAAGAGCTGCTCAGGAAACAGCAAGCGCATCAACCTCTGAGAAAGAGGATGATAACCATAAAAGCTCAAGTCAAGTGTATTCACTGCACGTTATCATGCAGTGCGCCGTTACTAGTCTTATATTTTACAGAAACTTCATCAGAAAGTCCATCCATAACAAAGAAGATAGACATCTAGGTTAAAGGGTGCTAAGTGTTACCGTAAAAGTGTTCACAATGATATTCAGGGCATTACTCTGACCAGTTTAGGATGTATAGCCTGGTCAGGGGGTTAAGGCCTGGGTTTGCAAGTCATCTGGTGGTACACAACACCCTTGACAGTTTTGATCAAATTATCCAATTTGATCCTGCAATACGACCTGCAATATGAATGTGTTATCAAAAATGACAGCTTCGCTATTAAACCTTTGTCTTATAAAGCCGTATTCCTCGTGCACTTTAATGTTGTCAAATGCCTAAGAATGGCCTAAGGTGATCATTTATCCAAGACCTGATTGTATGTTATTGTTTTTGTTGGGCATTGCATGTTTGTGCTTTACTTTTAACTATATTACAATATGCAGCATTTGGAAAAGTATGTTGTTCTCTTGGCTTGTTAGTTGAAAACTACTTCAATAAATTAAAACTGTTGTCTTGAAAGCAGCACAATGGCACAGTGGTAGCACTTCTGCCTTGCAGGAAAGAGGCCAGGGTTCACGTTCCATGTCCTGCCTGCATGGAGTTTGCATGTTCTTCCCGTGTTCACATGGGTTTTCCTCCATGTGGGTTAGGTGGATTGGAGATGCTAAATGGGCCCTCGTGTGTGTTTGCCCTGTGATGGACTGGTGTCGTGTTCTGGGTTTGTTCGTGCTTTGTGCCCTATGATAGCTGAAATAGGCTCCAGCACCCCCCACAACCCTGTTCACGACTAAGGGGGTTATAAAATGACTAACCGACTGACTGTCTTGAATTGTGTGTGATTTTCAAAGCACTGGCACCATATCCAGTCTTAATCTTGCCTTTGACTTTAATCATACAGGGTCATCCTTTGTCCTTCATTAGAAAATTGAAATAAATGTACTGAATGAACAAATTGAATTGAAATCAACTTGCATTATGGGCATGATTGTGAACTTCAGAATACAACAAAGTAAGCCTTCAAAATAACACTAATAATAAAACTGTGTGATAGAAAGAATGGCAAACTAATGCATATTAATAAAGTATGGAAGCATTCATAATTACAGAAAAAAGTGAGGTCTCAAGTGCAAAGCAGAGAGTCATGGACAATATTAACTGTTAAGAAAAAAATTTGTTTTCAATTAAAAAAGGCCAAATTTTCATGAAATTGATACACCTATTTCTTTGTGGGTTGTACAATTATTCCTTTCTTACTTTATTTATACAGAAAAACACATTAACAAAACATGATCCAATCAAAAAATAAAGCAAATACAATAAAATGTTCCAAGACAATCCACAAAACCTGGCCAAAGTGGCGTTTCTGGATTAAAGGACAACCATACATTGTGCAAAATACAGTTGTGTGCTGATTTACGGCCAACTGAGTGTAGGGAATTCATACATACAGACAAAACCAGCCACTGCAGGCCTCAAAGGCTGTACATCTTTTTGTTTATTGCGTACTTCTAGCAGCGCTGCCAGCCATAGAATGATACTCTTTGAATAGATGTAGTGAGAGAAGCACTGGTGGAGCTGCAGAGGTAGCTGTCCCTCTCCTGGTTGTCCTCTCTCAATGTACTGATGCTGCAGCCAACAAATGGCCATAAACAAGCAATAAGTAAATATTAAAACAAATATCAATATGTTCACAGAGTTCCATCTTTGGGCCATGCAGAATTTTTTTTAAGTTGTACTTCCCACCACTGGTACGTCATTTGCAGTCTGCGTAGATGGTTCACACTTTTTTCTTCCATCAAGAAGTAGCAATAGTAAACATTCTTAATGTCCATCCATCCATTGTCCAACCCGTTGAATCCGAATACAGGGTCACGGGGGTCTGCTGGAGCCAATCCCAGCCAACACAGGGCACAAGGCAGGGTCCAATCCCGGGCAGGGTGCCAACCCACCACAGGACACACACAAACACACCAAGCCAAATTTACAACCGCCAGTCCACCTAACCTGCATGTCTTTGGACTGTGGGAGGAAACCTACGCAGACACAGGGAGAACATGCAAACTCCACGCAGGGAGGACCTGGGAAGTGAACCCAGGTCTCCTAACTGCGAGGCAGCAGCGCTACCACTCTGCCACCGTGCCGCCCTATTCTTAATGTTGTTCTTATTATTATTTCACAGGGTCTCATATGTTTTCTGACTATTGGAGAGGCCTTTAAGGTTTGTTTTGATTGGCGCTGCTCCATCCATCCATCCATCCATTTTCCAACCCGCTGAATCCAAGTACAGGGTCACGGGGGTCTGCTGGAGCCAATCCCAGCCAACACAGGGCACAAGGCAGGAACCAATCCAGGGCAGGGTGCCAACCCACCGCAGGACACATACAACACACCCACACACCAAGCACACACTAGGGCCAATTTAGAATCGCCAATCCACCTAACCTGCATGTCTTTGGACTGTGGGAGGAAACCTACGCAGACACAGGGAGAACATGCAAACTCCACGCAGGGAGGACCTGGGAAGTGAACCCGGGTCTCCTAACTGCGAGGCAGCAGCGCTACCACTCTGCCACCGTGCCGCCCTATTCTTAATGTTGTTCTTATTATTATTTCACAGGGTCTCATATGTTTTCTGACTATTGGAGAGGCCTTTAAGGTTTGTTTTGATTGGCGCTGCTCCACATGGCTAATTCTTCTGCATTCAGCCCGCACCACATTCTCTTACACTGACCCTAAAGATCAATCTGTGCTACTTGGTACCAGCAGTTAGGGTATGCCTACCAGTCACCCACACCAGACAGATAGAGCCTCAGTTTCAATGACCTGTACACTTTGTGACCAACATACAGCTAATTTGACATGAGGCATATTGATATGCGGAGCCAAAAGTCAGCACATGACTGTACTTACAGCAGTATTTTATCCATCCATCCATCCATTATCCAACCCGCTATAGCGCACACACACTCACACACACCGAGCACACACTAGGGACAACTTAGAATCACCAATGCACCTAACCTGCATGTCTTTGTACTGTGGGAGGAAACCCATTCAGACACGGAGAGAACAGGCAAGCTCCGCGCAGGGAGGACCCGGGAAGCAAACCCGGGTCTCCTAACTGTGAGGCAGCAGCTCTACCACTGTGCCACTGTGCCGCCAGCAGTATTTTAACTTTTACAAAATTGTTTTTAACATTCCTGAGCTTTGTCATATTTATATGTTACGTAACCCATGTAGTTTGTCGCAATGATTGAGAAAAAGTTTTGATTACATGTTCACACGCCGAATGGAAATAATAAATAAAGGTCTATAGTGACCAACACTGGACAACAGCAAACAATCAGAAAGTCATTTAAAAAAAAATCTCATGTTATTTGTGTCTCATAATCCACATGTCAAATCGTCCAGTTGTATGCTTACAACATCCCAAACACATTTTTACTAAAATATTGAATTAACCAATTCTGGAAAATGCTCTCATGATTGCAAACCAATGCAATCCAAAAATCTGAATTGAAGACCCGCATCCCCACCTCATTATTGGTCTAGTAACCGCTTATTCTTTGAGTAACACTGTATTTCACATGATACTAATAAAAGGAGTGCAGTGAGGGACAAGATTAAAAGTTAAAGGAAAGTGAGTGAAGATGTTGTCTGGAGGGGATATGCCTCATAATTGTGTATATCTGAAATGCTTCAACAAGCAGAAGGTTAACTCAGCCTTTCAGTTTCACTAAAAAGTCCCCAGGTATTTCACTCTGTACACGGCCTGTACACTGGTACTGTGAGTGGTGTGCAGAGTGGAGGCAGGGCCTCTGTGTTTTCCCAGTTGATTCTAGGGTTCATCAGGGGTGTGTTCTTGCTTCTACTCTGTTCAATGCTTGGACTGGGTGTTGGGCAAGGTAGTGGGGGCTTGCGGCTGTGGGGCATCTGTTGGTGAAGAAAGATTCAAGAATCTTGACTTTGCTGACGATGCTGTGATGTTTGCGGAGTCAATGTAGGCTCTGACTGGGGTACTAAAGAGACTGAGCGAGGAGTCTGAGAGTCTGGGCTTGCGAGTGTCCTGGATAAAAACTACGATCCAGGCCTTTAATGACCTCTTGGGCACAGCCATCAGCAGTGTGTCTGTTAGCTGAGCGAGTGTCAACCTTGTCGAGAGGTTTACTTACCTTGGCAATGACATTCATGTCTATGGTGACTCTTTCTATGAAGTCAGTAGATGGATTGGGAGAGTATGGGGGGTAATGAGGTCGTTGAAAAGGGGTGTGTGGCGCTCCCAATATCTATGCAAAAGGACGAAGGTCGAAGTCTTTAGAGTCCTGGGGCCTCATGTATAAACAGTGCGTACGCACAGAAATGTTGCATAAGAACGTTTCCACATTCAAATTGCGATGTATAAAACCTACACTTGGCGTAAAGACACGCACATTTCCACGGTACCTCATACCCTGTCGTGCGAAAGTTCTCTGCTCGGTTTTGCAGTCAAGCGGCACCCAGTGTCAAAGCATTGCTACTGTTCCTGTGTGGTTATCCTTTCTTTTCCTGACACGGCTTTATAAATACACTGAAATTAACTGCATATTGTTTATTAGTGTAATGCATCTGATTGTAATTAACCTGTAACAATATAATGGTCCAGGGAATAGCCATAGTATTCCAAATACCATAACTGCTTTAGCGTTGTTACTCTCACTTCACCTTCTTCTTCTTTCAGCTGATCCCGTTAGGAGTTGCCAAAGCAGATCATCTTTTTCCATATTACTCTCACTGCACCACTCAGAGTATTTTTATCACTGTATCTGAGTGTGAATCACAGCAGCAGCTGATCGGAAAGAGAATTATCAGTATACAGCATCAAGCACACGCTGCCTCAGCCACGGCAAAATGTTTCAACACCTTTCCTGTACGGACCTCACGGTTCAGAAACAGTTTCATCCCAAAAACTATAAACGCACTTAATCAAGCGCTCCTTGTAGAACTGTTTGTACTTATAAGTACAACCACCTCACTGTAAACTTGCACTATAGTTATAATATTGCACAACCTGTGCCACTTTATAAAGCGTGTATTTACATATGATGACGATATCATTTTTAAGATGAAATGCAGCAAAATATGTTGGTTATATTATACAGATAAAACTTTAACTTCATTTAAATAATCTGTATTGTTAATAATTCAACATGTGAGGACATGGTGCTGCAGCGCTAGCAAGTTCACGTATTTTTCATGCCTTGCGCTGTATATTTACTGAGGCTGGCGCGACACTGGAAGGATTGAAGGATAGAATAATTAAACATGTACTATGAAGATAGTTCAATGTTCCTTAAAAGTTTGAAGAATCGTCGTTATAAGCTTAAAGATGGCTTAACATCTATTACAAAGCTGATTGTGTGGTGATTGGGTATTTGGGGAAAGAAAAGTAAAGACAGGAATTGGAGGTTATTACGTTTGAAAGAGACAGTATTGCTACAATAAATTATTTCATCGAAGGTCGCGCATGGCGCAGCAGCATCTTGTGTGAGACATGAACAATCACTGCGCCATCGTGTTTCCATGTTTAATAACATGCTTTCATTCCAATCATCATGAAAATGATATCATGTACACATCTCAGTATTTTAATTATTCAGAGAGCTGTAATATGACGAATGTAATGGATTCTGTGTCCTGTTGGAGAACACATAGAGCACTTAGAAGATCAAATACAAAACAAAGCATTTAACATGCTACTTTAGTTATGATGGGATTTGAGAAACTAGTAAATTAAATGATTTTAAGATGAAGTTTATGATGTTCTACTTTAATGACAAAGTAAACTACGTGATTAAAGTGGAAATTTCGAGTTTAAAGTTGACATTTCATGCTTTTCTTCCATTGTGTGCCTACTTTTTTTTTGTCTGTACCCTAATAAGCTTTCATATGACACTCAGACGGTGGGCTACAACTCGCCTTTTCACAGTGACTTTGATATGTGACTTCTTTTTTACTTTGGCACTGTGCGACTTTGTGAACTTGAGCTTTCGAGTTTCTCCGACACGTTATGTCACTCAATCAACTTCCTTTTTTGTTGATTATACCACAGTTTAAATCAACAAATAGTATGTTTTTCTTTTGCCTCCACTTGGTATTCGCTGAAATTCTTATATTTTCCCCCATGCTTTTCCCATTGTCTTTTCACAGAACGCTGATCTTAAGGGCTATTTATATTGATTTGCATATTCAAAGAGGCGTAATTCTGGGGAGAGCAGGCGCGTGCACATGCATTACTTTTCACACTGACTGGGATTTATGTAGTGGAAGAAAGTGGAAGTTGGAGTATGCACAGATTCCTGCATCTGGATTTTTCTGTGCGTAAGCACATTTCGGCTTTTGTGTTTACGTCATGTTATAGTGCGAATTCTACGCACAGCGTTATGCATGAGCCCCCAGGTGCTTCCTGTCTTGCTATTTGGCTGTGAGACATGGACACTATCCAGTGACTTGAGACGAAGACTGGACTCCTTTGGCACTGTGTCTCCCTGGAAGATCCTTGGGTACTGTTGGTTTGACTTTGTGTCGAATGAGTGGTTGCTCATGGAGACCAGAATGAGGCACATTACCTGCATTGTGAGGAAGCATCAGTTACGGCTCTACAGCCATGGGGCGCGTTTCCCAGAGGGTGATCCAGCTTGTAATTTCCTCATTGTTGGGGACCCGAGTGGCTGGATTAGGCCAAGGGGTCGCCCACATAACACCTGGCTGCGGCTGATAGAGGGTCATTTCCAGAGGGTGGGACTGGACTGCGTGTCTGCCTGGGGGGTTACAAACCAGGATCCCGAGATGTTTTGTCATGTAGTGGGTGCGGCAATGCACTGTACCTTGACTTGACTCGTGCTTCACTTGTGCATACAGATATAAATGTAATGATGGGAGATCGGTCTACAGTTCTAATGCTCGGGCATCTTTGAACATGTTCCATTTTCATTCACGAGAGTGGTGGTGGTTTATTGAACACATTGACTGCTGGACCATTTATTAGCAGGACTCTTCAGTATAGATCTATGCATATACGATAAATAATGAAGTTACAAAATTTGTAAAAAATGTAAAGAAACATATTAGAATCTGTTTTAGTATTAATAATAACTCTGTCAAAAATGAAACTGTTAATTGGTTTATTTTGACTAGCAACACAACTAAAAGTTTTCAGTTGAACAAGAGTTCTTGAAAGATGGCACCACACAGAGTGCAGTCTTAGAAGCACAAGTGCCGTAAATATAACACACTTTTTGCACACAACACATTTGCTAGTTGGTGACTATTTGTGCTCAGTGGTGAGCAGGGTGTACATGTACTGCTATCCTGACCGCCATGAAAAGTCAGACACCTTTTAATGAAGAAACACCTTTGGGGAAGTGATCCGCATCAGCGCCAGAGCCTACAGGTTCTACATCAACCAATTGATTGTCACTATTTATCCCTGCCATTATCATCAAAATATTCATCTTGTAACAAATCCAGCTGTTTCAAAATATCAGCAGCTTTATACCTTCTCAGTGATGGCATAACTATGGACTGTCTATTTATAGCACTATTTTCTGCAAGTTGTTGAGTGAAAAATAAAATGGCGGCACTGTACTGGATAACTGATACGCTGGCTGCATCTGGATTGACTGTATACTAAGATACAAATTATATCATACGTCATGACTCGTTCACTGTGTGAAATATATCTTAATTCGTATCGCACATCCAAAGTGTTAACCATATTCGTCCATCCATTATCCAACCCGCCATATCCTAACTACAGGGTCACGGGGGGTCTGGTAGAGCCAAACCCAGACAGCACAGGACGCTAGGCGTTAACCATATTTTATTCACAATTTCCTTCTGTGCTTGGGATGCTGTAAGCATATAACTGGATGACTTGACATGTGGATTTTTCAACTTAAATAATGTGAATTTTTCTTTTGTTATTGTTTGCCGTTGTCCAGCATTGGTCAACATAGATGCTTATTATATCATAAATGTTGTTACTTCTGTGCTGCATGAAACCTAAGTTTAAAATGTTTTTTCGGCTGTCACTACAAACTTCATGGAGTAACTAACATAAAGAAAAATCTCATTTTCAGGTGGTGTATTCCTTTAATTGTGTATCAGTGAGCCAAGAAGCTATACTTGTCATACTTGAAGCTAAAAAGCAAATCCAGTTCTATCTCCAGTTCTCTTCTCCTCTTAGCCAAGGAAAATATATAATATAATTTCTTTCAAATGCACAGCATTAGTGGAGGAAAAGAACACCTGATCCCCAATGAAGCGGACTGGAGTATTGATAGGGTGTCTTCTCCTTGAGAGGTACTCATATTTCTTGCACTGATTGCCAGTTTTTCATGTCGTGTTTAATTTTTGAAGGTGAAACTCATTGCGGGGACATTTCTACTGCCAGGCTATTTATCAGGTTTGCTTTTGCCCTTGCTTATTGCAATTCTATTTATTTATTTGCTTGTTTGTTTTCTCACTGAATCTCAAAATGAATTGCCTGCTCCAGTATTACTGAAAAGCGACTCTAATAACTTTTTGTGTACCAGTGTGGATATCAGTTATGGTCAGTACCAAGTTATATAACATAAAATAAGAAGTAGGCTTCTTCACACAATGGGCATTCCGAGTAATATTTCAGGTTTGGATGTCACAGTTCTCAGATGCATTGTTTTGTTAAACCTAAGATAAAATAAATAAATTGGCATAGCGGTGGTTTAGGAGAAGTCTTACTACCACATAGTGCTTGGAACTCACTTTGGTATGGAGCTTTGTAGTTTACCATGTGGAGTTTCCATGGCTATGTTGTGTTCACATGAGGTTGTCTCTATGCTTAACAAATTGATTCAGCAAGTGATTGGGTTGCATTGAGGCTGATTTCTTTCTTTGCTGCTTCACTAAATTCCTATAACTATGAACATCTGAAAGAGGATTAAGAAGATGGTTTGGTGTTATTTAGTCAAATTCTTACAAATATTTGATTTTAATTCATTTTTGTTTAATGTTCTCTGCTGAAAATAGGACCAGAAGATTTGCATGAACAAATTAAATCCATCCTTCCATTTTCCTCATTTGCTTATCCAGGGAATGGTTGTTGGGAGCTTGAGACAATCTCAGTAATGATGAAGAATATGGCAGGAAGAACACCCAAATAGGAAAACAGTTCATTACTAGGTGAACAAACACAAACAAACGTGGGCCAGTTTAGCAACACTAATTCACCCAAAGACCATGTCACATTATGTGATTTTCAGTCATATCCTTCTTTAACATAATCTTAGAATGTCACAGACAGTCGGTGGTGGAGGCCAGTCCCATAGTCTGACATACCCAGTGACCAGTGACGTGCGGTGAGGTTCATGGATGGTGACTCCTTCAGAGTCAGATTTACAAATATATGAACCCAAAAGAGTAGCTTATTCACTTTTCAATTGGCAGCCAGCATGCACATTGACTAATGGTTGTGTTTCATATCTCATCAGCATTCTTTACACACACATCAGTAAGGTTCATATTTGGATAAGAAAGAACAGTAAATTTATAGTGGCGAGAGAGAGCAGAGAGAGCGCATTTGCTCCTTACCCTCCATGTGTTCTAAATTTGCCGATGCAATTTCACAATTCATACTCATTCAATACAAATGAAAGTATAGAGTGGTGTACAAAAAAATGGATTTCAATTTTGACTTTAATTGAAATATTTAGTTGATTTTAAAAGCTTTTAATCTGATGTTAATCAACTTTAATATAGACTGTTCAACAAAAGTATAACGAGAAAAACAAAAGAATATTTTACTTAAGGCCAAAATTTAGTTTTTAAATATTGGATTGTTTTTCTCTTAGTCTGATTCCATTTTTTATACAATTGAAAGCCATTTATGGTCTTACCTTTATTTGTAAATGAAGTCCATGCGCCTATCTTTCTCCAAAAAATCTGCGTCACTTTCTTGTAAAAGTCCTCCTTATTTTCCTTTAGTTTTAGTTGTAATCTTCCATTTTGGCCGTCAGTTGGAACAAAGAATAAAAATAAACAGACCTCTGCATTGCACTTGACTTTCTGATATCGCTAACTTATTGGCACCTCTGCGTATAAGAATAGCAGCAACAAGCACCTATTTGGCTCACATGCGCCCCCTTTGGAGAGGCACGGTACTGTCTGCCTCACTTTGTACCTTTTCACTGTGGTTTTATGTTCGATCAGCAAGACTAAATATGTCACACATTCATTAGAGGTATTGGGCAGACTGTGGAAAGTGATAATAAATGTGTCTGCAAACCTTATATTGGTGACACACAGAGATGCATGCAATTGGTGCGTGCCTGTTGCTGTACCAACCCAGTGTGTGAGGGAGAAAGCAGTCTGAGGTGAGGTGAGGCTCGTGTCTGCCCACCTCGCGCTTCTCCCCTGTATTTGAACAGGAAATGTGCAAATTCAGTGATTTTGACTATAAAAATTTTCTTTTTCTTCTTTCAGCTACTCCCATTGAGGGTGGGGTGGGTATAGTATTTATAAACCTTAAGACTGTCTTCTGGTTGCTTTGTTTTTCCTTCTGCTCATGTCGGTTTTCTCAAGGTACCTCTTCCATATCTTTCTGTCCTCGTCACCTTGCTCTGTCTCACCCATCACCTGCATGTCCTCTCTCACCACATCCATAAACCTCCTCGTAGGCCTTCCTCCTTTTCTCTTCACTGGCAGCTCTATACTTAGCATCCTTCTCCCAATATACCCCTCATCTCTCCTGTGCACATGTCAAGACCAACACAATCTCGCCTCTCTGACTTTGTCTTCCAACCGTCCAACTTGAGCTGACCCTCTAATGTCCTCATTTCTAATCCTGTTCATCCTCGTCACACCCAATACAAATATTTAACTCTGCTACCTCCAGCTCTGTCCCCTGCTTTCTGTTTTTTTTATTTTGACTATAAAAATTATCAAAATTATTGGAATCATACAGTAAACAAATTTATAGCACAGACCAGTGCACAAATTTATTTTATGTTACCATTATTAGTTTTTTTTTTTTTTACTTTTCATGGTGAGCCACACCTGCCTCCCTTGATCGCATGACCCTGCCAGTGACTCACCCCAAATAGTTCACGACTTTCTCCAACAGAATCAAACAGTTTTGTTTTTGACTTTAGTTGTAGGGACGAGCTCTGTGTGCGTGAGAGATGACAACCAATCCGGAAGTTTGATGCATACAATCCAGCGATGAGAAATAAAGAATGAGGATGTTTTGAACCACAAACAGAAGAGAGGCTTGTCTGTCTCATTCCTTATGTTAAACGTACCATGACAGAATGTAAAAAACAAGGGCCAAGATTGTGGCTGAACTTACAAGAGCTGTCAATCCTTCATACAGAGCCGGCTCAGTCAGGCAGCACACTATTGGGTGCCACAAAAAGGAGCGAGCAAGACTGCTAGAAAGTCAGCATGCAGTTTATAAGTTAGATATGCCCAGCGATTTTCAGTCATTTGAATTATCATGATCTGGTGATGAGCTCAAAAACTGCATTTGACAAGTTTGATGTGACACGACTAAAAGTTACGTAATGTGACATCAGCTTAACCTGAATGTCTTTGGTCTAATGGAGGAAAACCACACAGACACAGGGAGGACATGTAAACTCCACGCAGGAGGTACCTGAGATACAAACCACAGTCTCTTCATTATGATGCAGTAGCACTATCACTGGGCAACTGTGCCATTCACAAATGTAATCCAGCACCAGAAAAGGACTCATAACTTAACTCCTTCATCCGTTAATAAATCTGCTTAATCCAGTTGAGTTACGAGACCCCCTAGTCCACATGAAGTAACAAATTAATTTCACGGGGCTGTTTCCTGGCTATAAGAAAACAAAGAAACCCTAACCCAAACAGAGATGATGGTATTTGTGCATGTCATCGTTAAAGGGAACTGCATTTGACTGCCAGTCCTGTCTCTTTCTGGGCAGAGTTTGTTCATCTGCCTCTCTTTGCCTATGTGGATTTTTTTTGGGGTACTCTGGTGTTCCTCCCACGTGCCGGAGGCATACAGGTTGGTTACTGTAAATTGTTCTTTTATGAATGAGTGTACCCCACAGTGGGCTGCTTGTCCTGAGCCCATGTCTGTGAAGTTAGGTGATGTATTCTACACCCCTATGACTGGATTGGTGAGCTCTGATAATGGACAGATGACTGAAATCTCATCAGTGAGCTGGCAGTGAACATGCTTTTTAGAAGGCACTATGAATGAGCCTTTACTTTGATTTGCACCATTGGTGACACTTAATAGTGTGATTATACGATCACTATTCTGTGAAACCCTTCTTTGTTTTTATTGTGTAAATAGGATACTAATTTAGATACTTATACATTTGTCATTTTTATTCCAAATCCAAATGTGTATTTAAATATACTGTAAATCTCTTCTGTACTGCAGTGGGCTGGCGCTCTGCCCAGGGTTTGTTTCCTGCCTTGTGCCCTGTGTTGGCTGGGATTAGCTCCAACAGACCCCCATCACCCTGTAGTTAGGATATAGCGGGTTGGATAATGGATGGATGGATTTCTTCTGTACTTTATGCTGATGATAACCACAGCAACTTATATAGTAGTTATGGATGAAATTACAGCAAGAACCTTTACCATGCACTTCACAAAGTGTTTAAGATCAACAATGAGTCCATGAATGAATAGACACACAAACACTTTACAAAAATCCCACTGGGAGCGCCTTCATTGTGCTTACAAACAGCTTTATAAAAACGTTGGCTTCAGCCCTTCCGTTCCTCCCACACACGCCATGTGTGCCAAGTGATCAGTTTACTCAGAACGGAGTCCTTGAACGGTCTTACCAAACCTATGGAGTCACCACCCCACCCCACCCCAGTAATTTCACACAAGCAACCATTGCTAAAAACAAAACAGTGGCACCCGCAATGAAAGAGCTAAACATGGACTGGGCAGGGGCTGAACATTTGGGTGTAAATAATCCTGCCAGTTACAGACTCTCCACCAAGGAAGAATAAACATCAGCAGACTGCTTTGTACAGCATATTGTAAAAGACAAAAATCTTGAACTTGTTATGCTGGGTAGTAAAAGGAGACTAAGGCTGCCTTTGAATTCAGACAACCCGTTACCAGGAAACAACTGCAACTATAAAAACATTCAGCCTCGCCAGATCAATCACAAATCTCGACTCATTTACACCCATCCATTATTCCACTGTCATTCACGAGAAACATTAACTGACTTTGTTATGCTACTGTCATTTTCTGTTGTAATCAGAGGTCCAAGTCAAAATGTTTAATGAAATTCTTCTACAACAGAAATGTATGGAGTCCCACAGTTTCATGCATGTGGGTTCAGTTGTTAGCCCCGTCTCTGTCTGTATGAAGGTGGCATAGTGTTTTCACGTCGGCTTGGTTTTCACCATGAACTTCACTTTTTTTTCTCACATCTCAGAGACTTGCAGGTTATGCTAAGTGGTCGATCGATCTGACATCTTTGAGTTTCAACTGTTCCAGGAACAACATGAAAGCTGCTGTTCAATGGCTGTTATTAACCTTTAGAAATAGCTTCTCATGTTATGGGTGGATTTTAAGGAGAGGCCCCCAATGAATGCATTATGTTAGTAAAATTATTTTTTTTAAGCCACAGCTAATATAAATATAACTAGACATTAAGCCTGTTACAATAACGGGCGCTAGAACAGTAGTGCATAAACGTTAGTAGGAACAGTCTGTATTAAATGGCAAGGGACCTTGTATGTGGCTGTAATATGCATCACTGTATTGTGTGCCTTTAATTTTCTCTCTCAGTAATACTGGTTTATATTTCTGTAAAATGTCTGTAATTTTGTCAGACAGTAATACAGTGGAACCTTGGTGGAACCGAAGTAATTTCTCCCAATGGATTGTATGTAAATACAATTAATCCGTTCCAGACCAGATGAACTGTATGTAAATATATATTTTTTTAAAGATTTTAAGCACAAATATAGTTAATTATACCATTGAATGCACAGCGTAATAGAAAACTAAACGTAAAAACATTGAATAACACTAAGAAAACCTTGAACAACAATGAAAACTAACACTGCAAGAGTTCACGCTATAGCCTTACGACCCGCTCGCTAAAAACACCTTTTTTAATGAGTTTTAAGCACAGGGAAAAAAATGAACATTTGAAAAATCCGTAATCTAATAAACAACCAAGAAAAGTAACATTGCAACAATGCACGCGTACGCCTGTGTGTGTGTGTGTCTGACCCTGTCCCGGGCCTGCGTGTGTGTGTGCGTACGTGCGTGCATGCGGGTGGGCGTGCGTGTCTGTCTCTGTGGCGGGCCTTCGTGCGTGGGTGCGTGCGTGTGCGTGCATGTTTGTCCCCCATGCGGGCCTGCCTGCGTGCGTGCGTGTCTGTCTCTCGTGCGGGCCTGCCTGCCTGCGTGTGTGTGTGTGTGTGCGTGTGTGTGTGTGTGCATGCGTGCATGCGTGTCTGTCTCTCAGGTGGACCTGAGTATCTGTCTGTCTGTCTCTCGTGCGCACGCAGCTGTGTGTGTCTCTCTCTCTCTCTGCACACAGGGAATGCACAGGAAGTGACTGAACACGTGCCGTGTGGCCCCGCGCATGCGCACTTCACCAGAAGACACACACACCTGGATGCACACAGGGGTTTTATTAAAGAGGATGATAATAATCAACATACAGTATATAACACCTACTCTAAGGGTCTCTGCTCTTCCTATCCTTACATCACAAAGAAACATTCTATACAGCTTCAACCATGGATTAGTTTTACTATATCAAATTTAGCTTATGAGAGATTACTTCAGCTCTTATGCATCAGAAAGCCTCACGTGTCAGCAAACAGATCCTCGAGAGTCACACGCATAATGCCTGAGTGCTCACAGCTTATGACTGAATGTGCTATCTGTTCAAACAGCTCTGTGGAGTTTGGAGCAAACCTCTATCACACGTTGCACACTCTGTAAAAATATTTCTTAAACTTTCACAATATGCCTTGACCAGAAGTAGATCTTCAATTCAAATAGGCAATCCCATGTGCCTTGCGTTTCCGGTTTATGATGTGTTAATTTTTCCAGAAGTACATATTTACAGTATTTGAGTAAAAAATTCAAGTGTTTTGCATGTTTTGAGTATACGACTGGGCAACTGACATGTGGATTATGCGACACAAGTAACGTTAGAGCTTTTTTTTCTCTCTTTAATTGCATGTTTTACACATCGTTTGCTGTTGTACAGCATTGGTCACCATTGTCTTGTACAGGGTGGCTTACAAAAAAGTGACCTGCCTCCACCGAGACAACTGCATTACATGGTAAAGAGAACAATGATCAAATCTGGAACTTACATTTACAGAAGATGCTGAAAGTGATTTCCTTTTACGTCAATACATCTCTGTGCCTGTTTCGACATGTTCATGTATACTCTTAGCAACGTCATGGGATCGATTCTCTGTATCGCGTTTTCAATGTTCAACTTCAGTTCATTTACAGTCCGCGGATTTGTCTCATACACTTAGCCCTTTAAATGACCCCGCAAGAAATAGCTGCACATCATTAATTCAGGCGATCGTGGTGACCAAAAACCCTTGCTAATAATCTTTTCATCAGAAAAATGCTCCCAAATAGCAGCCATAGATATGCGGGAAGTATGGCAAGTCACACCATCTTGCTGGAAGTACACTGCCACCACAAAAGTGGTTTCCAGGGATCGGACAGCAAGAAAACAAAGTAGCCGACATGACCGCAGCCACCTATTGGGCAGCAGACGAGACGGGAGTCATCTCGGTGGAGGCGGGCCACTTTTTCATGGGCCACCCTGTATTATATCATAATATTTTTTTTTATCTTTACTCTGCACTGCAAAACGTTAAATTTAAGCCAAGTGAAAATAATTTAAATGATATTAAATCTAGTTTTCCTTATTTTAACAATTTTTATTTACGATTATTTAGCTTACTTTAAGAAATCTTGTCAAGTAAATTTTGCTTACCCCTTTGGCAGATTTCTTTTGGTAAATACAAGCAAAACAACTCCCATTTAAATTTGTATTGTCTAGTTTTTGCATATGCATTTTTTACAGTGTGAGTGTATATTTTAAAAAATTCTAAGTACAAAATAAATATTGTTCTTATGTTCTGTGGTTAATTTGAGACACTAAATTAGTTGTACATGGCTTCCTGACCTGCTTCCCTTGACCCCCAATTGGATGAGTGTGGGCTTGAGAATGTCAGGTCATCCTCAGAATATTACAAAATGAACCATAGTGGTTCCATGGCTAGCAAAGCCTCCTCACCCATAAAGATTCAGCTGGCTGAAGAGAGTGATGCTTCTGTATTTGCAACCATCCCAGTGTGGAAGTCTCAAGGCAGTCTCGACCTTTAAGAAGCATGTTAGCCAAGACACAGTCACAATATAAAGTATAGTGCCACCATCATTTCTAGCTGAATGTCATCCACCTCACAATCTTACCAATACTGAGCTTTTTTGGCCACCATATTGACCAAAGTCACTGCAAGGGACTTCTCAGCCAATGCATCTGGCACTGCCTATGCTGAAGGAGACATATCCACCAGGTTTAGCAATTCCTTAAACATCCCCTCTCACCTATTTACAATAACCACATTAAAGTCTATGTGTTGCCAACTTTGTTGAGAACACCCAATGGAATGTCTACTGAAACTTCATGGGACATTGAAATCAATGAAATCAAGTGAAATTCATTCTTCACGGGTTCACCTTATTGGCCTGCTGGTACCTTTCCGATTAAATCTGGAGACCTTTCTACTTGTATTGAAGGGTAGGCCTCTTTGCTTAACGTAACAGCCTCTCTCATCATCGATGTCACCGGAGGGACTTAAGGTTCTTGCCATGATATGTACTGATCACCTGGAAGTGTTGACCCCTTAATATTTATGTTTCGTTTCAAGAAGCACTGGGTAGCAGCCATGGTTTTTTTTTTTACCATTTTATGGTTTCTTCTCCACTATACTTGGTTTTCTCTGACTGTTTCTATAGAAACCTGGAACCTGGGCTCATGTGTATATACAAGCAGCAGGTAAATTACGCTCAAGCACTGGATTTCTGCCTTCTTATTCTATAGACCTCTTCCAAAAACAAAAAAAAAAAAAAAAGAAAAGAGAAAGCAAAAGGCTTGTTCACAACAAACTGTTAAGTGCTCCTTTCCAAAATGCTTTATTCCCACAGGTATTATTTAATAATTGCTTGAGCCAGTGCCAGGTCAGCAGTGAATTGCTAATTGATACCTTAATATGTGATACATGATAGCATGTATAAATATATGGGGAGGTGGACTCCTTGGAAATAATAATAAAAAAAATCATGTTAACTCTAATCCTATTTTAAGTCACACATACAGACAAACAATTATAATCTTCCATGTCTTTTTTGAACAAACCCATCAAACATTGTGCTATAGAAAAAATTGCCTGTCCTTCCTCTCGGGCATTTACATGTAGTAATATAGTGTTAGAGACCAACCAACGTCCCTGACGTAATGGATGCTGCTTCTTTACCTGGCCAGGAGGCCATGAGAAAGGAAGGTCAGAAAGGAATGATGATATTCACCTTCCAGCAGCTACACTGGTGTTGGTGCCCAGCAACCACAGAGGGGCACTCTGAATGGATCTGGGTACCTGGAATGTCAGGACAGTGGGTACCTGCCTGCTATGAGCAAAGCATGCGCTTGTACACTGGGTGGCAGCATCCCATCTGGGGAGACCCAATAGGCATGTCTACAGGGCAGCATGGGAGTTGTGGTCCCAGAGGCCTGCTCTGTCAGGTTCTGTGAGAGCCACTTAGGGGGAAGCTGTTGGATACTGACAGCACAAGGAATACTGGGGTCCTGCCTAACCTGGAAGTGGCTTCTCAGAGGAAATAGATTACTTCTGGGTCTGGAGTTAACCCATAAACTGCTGCAACCGGCTACAGTCAGTTCCCCATGTATTTTGTCGGCACGCCGGAGCCGAGTATATTCGGCGACATACATTTGTTGAATGCCTCAACCAGATATAGTCAGTTCCCAGTGCAATTCGCCAGCACGCTGTAGCTGATCAGTCCATGCTGTACACTCGTTAAGCAGCCAGCTCATGACCACTGGCGCCCCCTAGCGAATTAGCATCACTGTCCCTGGGATTCAGCCGCTGCACTAGACTAGCCTGGCAGTATCAGCGTTGGCCTCTGTGTGCTTGGGTGCAGCCAGTTCAAGCGCAGTTGGCTTGGTGATTTACTGAATCTCAACAATGGCATCAGTTGCACCTTGTACATGTATTAATACAGTACAGTAGATTTTTCAATTGTTTTTTTATAGTTTTTACAGTTCATTGGCAGAGTGTAAAATGATCTGTGTTTCAGTAATTGTGATGCTCTTTGCATGAAAAAAATATGCTTTCCATTAAAATTTCCCTTTTTCTTAGTGAATTGTGACATTTCCTTAAAAAGTCAGTCAGTCAGTTATTATTCAACCTGCTATATCCTAACACAGGGTCACGGGGGTCTGCTGGAGCCAATCCCAGCCAGCACAGGGTGCAAGGCAGGAACAAACCCTGGGCAGGGCACACACACACACACACACACACACTAGGGACATTTTAGGATCGCCAATGCACCTCACCTGCATGTCTTTGGACTGTGGGAGGAAACCGGAGCACCCGGAGGAAACCCACGCAGACACAGGGAGAACATGCAAACTCCACGCAGGGGACGCGAACCCAGGTCTCCTCACCGTGCCACCCATCTTTAAAAAGTGCAGCAAAAAAATATTTGGTGTCCAGGCATGCATTAACCACCCAAGTATGTGGCAGTTTAAGGGTTAAAAGAGAGCCCTCTGCTTGGACCAGAGAGCCGGAATTGGGAGAGGAGAAGGGTAACACTCATCTAGGAGAAGTGAAGGAGTAAACAGTAGAAAGAGAACTAAGGAAGACTATGGAAACTATTGTAAAACTGACAAGCTCAAATCAAATCAAAGAATTTGGGGTACCAGCTGGATAGCCCCATTTAATGATGGTAAATAAAATTTAAGCCAAATGGCACATGGGCAAATAATGTCTTAAGCTGTAAGACCTCTTCAGATATGGGTCTTGAAGTGAATGCCTCCTTCTGGTGGCAGGTGGGGTCTCCTGGGAGGGGCGGGGTTTCTTGGGAGGGAGAGGAAGTGAAGTCGGTCATTTTCTGGCTGGCATCCCTGTTAACTCTAAATGTAAAAGGACAGTCCGTTACTAACAGCCTCCTCTCGCGATTCAGGTCGTACTGTTTATGTGATCAAAGCCATGAAGATATCCTGTAAACATACGTGATTGATAAGATATTGTAAGAGCCATTTTCCTAGTTCTATAAAATGTATGAATATTTACTAGATGATAATGCATAAAATATGGAAGGTTCCTATAACCCCCGTGAATAGAATTGAGTTGGTATTTTTCTCTCATTTTCTAACAGTTTTGAGCAAACAATGTTCTCCAGTTAGTGTCTAGCCTTGCCTTGTGCAAGGTACAGAGGCATACAGTTTTTAACCGTGTTCTTGTTTGTGTTCACGTTCGTGCTTGTGCACGTGACTGTGCCTGGGCGCATGTCTATGTGCCAACGGCCTAAGGGCCTTTTGAGTGGGAAGTAACACGTAAAATAAAATATTTAAGAATTGAATCGTATGTTTAAAGAATACAGAAAAAGAAATAAATAACCTTTAAGTATAGAAATAACCAAAGCTTCTTAAGAAAAGCTAAGTTTATAGAAGATACATTTTTTTCTTTTTTTGCCTTTATTTTATGTGTGTAACTATTTTTCTTTTTATTCTTGTATGGATTATTTGCTTTTAACTTTCACTAAATATTTTTAAAACGAACTTTTGGACTGAGAGATTTCTTTGACACGCGTCTTACCCGTGCCTGACTTATTTACATTGGCTATATATATATATATATATATATATATATATATATATATATATATATATATATATATATATAGTAAGCCACTAGGGGGCACACAGCCACCCTAAGCCCTGAATACAGATAGGCAGGACACAGGTTCACTCAACACCCGTGTTTATTTACAACTAAAAGTTCAGAAACCACCAACAGCGCACCAATATACAGTCCATTTCCTTCCTTGCCACCAGTTCTTCCGCCTCCACTCCTCCTCAGGCTTTGTCTCCTTCCTCCCGACTCTGGCCATCAATGGAGTGAGGCGGCTTCTCTTATTCAGGTTCCGGGAGTGCTCCAGGTGGTTAATCAGTATAACCTGGAATCACTCCCAGGTGCGCTTGAGGTCCTCTATATATGTATGTATGTATGTATGTATGTATGTGTGTGTGCCACGTACTCTTTGCATTATTTGACAGTAAAACTATTCAACTATATATATATATATATATATATATATATATATATATATATATATATATATATATATATATATATATATATATATTGTATGTATATACACTGTTAATGTATGTATATACGCTGTAAATGTATGTATATCAAAAATAAAAATACAGTGTGTATATATAAAAAAAAAAAGAAATAAAGTAAGCAGTAGCGAAATAAACAAATCTGTAGTCCTAGAGTGATACCTTCACAGGCCAGTCTGCTACCCAGTCCTCAGTAATGCACCACGTCGTAAACAAATGTTGAACATTTTGGGGCAGTGCAATAAAATTTTGATTCAGAATTCTTCATTTGTGACGACTCATTCACTCCAAAGTCTCATTTAAACACCAAAAGGGATAACTTGATCGAGATGTAGTGACATTAAATGCCTCTGCTGTGCACTAAGAGGAGAAAGTAATGGACCGATCCAAATGGTTGCTTCCTTTATTAAAAAGTAATATGAATAAAATTAGCAGCCGCTCTCTCAGTATTAAAAGTGTTGACTGAGATCCAGATATTACCTTTCACTTTTAACATCTTAGCAAATTTTTTTAAACACATACTGTAGATAAGTGAAATTAACAGTATCATCTCCAGGTAGAGGAGCAGCTTCAGTGACAGACTGCTATCTATCTATCTATCTATCTATCTATCTATCTATCTATCTATCTATCTATCTATCTATCTATCTATCTATCTTTGTACCCAAAGGGATATTAAAACCTCACAGAAGCTCAAGAAAAATATAAATATAATACAAAACCACAAACTCCCCAAATACACACAAGGACTTGTGGCTTTTATAATTAGAGAGCTGCTGCTGTCTGATAACAGACTACTTGTGTCTTTGTTTCATGGAGGGGGTCTTTCTGCTGTATCAGGTCTGGCAGATTTCCAGATACTCCAGTTTTAAGTATGAAAACAACTGGATTAAGCACGTTTGAGCAAAATTATATGTTGCCATGACAAGCTCTAAACGCAACCCCCCCTCAGCCCCCAATATGTGGGTTTGAAAATGTTATGTTATGATAGGCTGGGCCACACACGTGTTCCTGTGTGTGCTCTATCTACCAGTTATTTATAATAATGAAACATGCAAATCTGTACAGTACTGGGAATAGCCATGCTAGGAATAATTGCTCTAGCTGCACATAAACTCGTGCTGCCCTTTTATTATTATTATTTTTTTTTGGAAAAGTGCAGCTGTACTCTGTATCCATCAATGCCACCACACAGAGCTCTGGCCTGCTCACCCTTTCTGGTATGAGCATCTGGCAGGGAGACCCAGATGGGACAGGCTTGACAGTGTCTCTGTTCTGAAAGTTGATTGAAAGGTCGCAAGTTCAGCTCTTGGCAGGGTCTTTCTAAATCTGAATGAGGCGTTTATAGAGAAGGGTAGTCAGGCCAACAACCAGCAGGGTAACCCTTGAGAAAAAGCAGCAGCAGAGCCCTGTTTTTATAAGGTTACATGGCTGGGAACAATTTAATTAGCTGCATCGGCCTGACTAGGATGAATGGAATCAACATTTGGGTTTATAATATAACTTTTGGCTGTTGTATTAATAGCTTGTTAAAGTATATCACTGTAATACTGCAAGGTTGCAAGCATTATATTGCATAGCAGTAATTTGTGTTATCAATATGCTAACATAGACCTTTAGAATTCTAAAAATATTTCTAAAAGAATATTATATAATTGATTCAATTGACAACTGCAGACAAAAAGTCTAATTTAGCATAAGCTGCCCTTACTTCAGGGGGTTCGTAATGATAGGTAGAAGTTGTGACAGTTCAGGTCGACTCTACAGTTCCAGGAGGCACTTGAACCCGTGCAAATGAGAACGCACATTATCATCAAGGGGTTGGTGCAAAGTGTCTAGTGCTTTTATTTAAAACCAAACAATAAAATAGTGTCCAGAAGTGGAGCGCAAAAAATCTTCAATAAATAGATAATCCATTAAAACAGTGACAGTCCGTGAGTTAAAAAAAAATAATCCCCCAAAAAAACACTTGTTAATCGGTCTTCTCTTTTCTTCCACTTTCTATCTGAGACCAGCACGGCTTCCACTCTCTTGTCTCCCCATATCACCCAATGGATTGCTGAGCTGGCCGAGACACCAACAGCAACTCCCATCCATCGGCGTCTGCCATAATGCTCAGAGCCAGCTGTCCTCCCATCTCCCCCCACGTTTTCCTAGTATCTTTGGGATCCCTAGGAAGGGCACTGCCACCATCATACCCATTCCTGCATTAAATCAGTGGGTAATGATCGCCTCTGCCTCTTATTCCTCATGCTGTCTCAGACATCCAATACTGCACTTGCTCGCTCATGGTTCTGTTTGTCTTTCCTTATTCCCTCTCTTGTGTTTCAGTTCCCTTTTAAACCCTCTATGGGATACAGGTGTAACAATTATGTCTCCAATACTAATGAGGGAACAGTTCAATCCCGCACGTGCGCATGTGGATGCAGAATCGTCCAACCCCACATCTGCCACTAGCTCATTTCTGCCATGCTACCAACACCCCAACCGAAAATGCGAAAACATTGGCTATTTATTTAAAACTAGCCGTCCCCTGTGACTCTGCCAGCATAGCAGTGAAACAGGACAAATTTTAAAAATTATGCTCCAAAATGTGGTGACAAGTAGAGTGACTAGAACGGAGGTTGGCGTGTGAGTGAGGAGGGCCCATTTCTGACATCACGCTTCCTACTCCCCACGGCCCACACCCTCTGTCTCTGATTCACGTGAATAAATCGCTCCTGCAAGCTAACTATAATACAAAATCACAAAATCATCAGGAATTAAATTATAAAAAAAATGATCTAAATGCATTAAGTAGTTCTCTCGTGAAAAACGGACAGACAGATAGACAGATGGATAGACAGAGTATTTAATTTTATATATATAGAGATGCATGTGCCACAGGCACAAGTACATAAAAAGCAAGATTAATTGCATCAGCTTTTTCAAATATTAAAATGTGTGCTTCATTTTAAATTTATAAAGTCTAAATAATACCAGTTGTAGTAGAAATTTGTCATTTTCACCCTCTGGTCTATAGGGGGCTAGATCACTAGTAAAGGATCAAAAATCAAAACTATCATCATAGTCGTAATCAGTGACTTTGAAATCTGAAAAAAGTGAAGGACTGAGAATTACTCGTCCATTTTAGCCTTCAAATCATTTGCATGATTGAAAGGGAAAGAAAATCTAGGATATGAGAATGACCTGACATAGCAGAGTTAATTTAATTTCATAGCTTGTTAGTGCTTTATTGGCAAGAATTGCTTTCTAATTAAGCAACCAGGTCAGAACAAAAACCTGCAGCCACTGCGGCTCTCCAGGACTGGGATTGAGGACCCCTGGGCTAGGGCTATTGGTAAAGAATCAAATATCAATATTATTAGCATATTCATGATCAGCAACCTTGAAAAGTCATAAAACAACACTCCACGTGACCATATTACTCATCCCCATTTTGTGAAAAAAGCAGTTTTGACCATCATATCCCATTAGGGGGTGAACCCCTGGTATCGGGTGATGTGGCACGCACAACTTCAAGTCCGTCTGATCATTTTTGCAGAAGAAACCTATTGGTTTATTTTTATTAATATAGTATAGAGTGGCAAAAATAGGAGGGGACCCCGAAAAGCTCAACATTTTGCATAGCTAGACACCAAGTCGAGTTGAACGGTACATCATACTGAGGGGGTTTTCTTGTACTGGTAAGTCAGGAAGCACAGAAAAAAAAAACCCAAGTCATTTCAAAATGTTCCTAAGTAATTCTTATGAACAGAGTTTTCCTTTTTTTATGTGTATATTTTTTGGAAGTTGCTACATACTGGAGACTGAACATTGGTCAATATGTTATCTTGATATTAGGGAGAAATGATTTCATCAGTGGTGTGCCTCATATCGCACCTTTACTGTATTTTGCCAGAGTTTTCAGGCTTACAAGCCATTTCTGGAATGCTGGAATACTGGACTAGCTAGAGCAGTTCAATCTACATAGAATGGAAATTTCTTGTTGTCTTCTCTTTTGCCAGCTGATATAAATATTCATACTTTTCCTTTTACTGTAATTAGTAACACTTATTGACAATCATAAATTTGAAAAGTGAAGATTTATGTATACAATAAATTCAGAACGTATTTAGACTCCTTCACTTTCTGCACACTTTGTTTTGTAGATGTAATGTTAAATGGATCCATTTGCCATTTTTGCCCCTTACTCTACACTCAATAATCCATAATGACGAGGTGAAAATGTTTTCAGAAAGATTTGCATATTTGTTAAAAGTCAAAAACTGAAATCACTCATTTCCTTAAGTATTTTAGACCCTTTCTTGTGGCACTCCAAATAGTTGGTCAGATGCACCCTGAGTGCTTTAATTATCCATGAGATGTGGCCAGGACTTGATTGGAGACCACCTGAGGTTAACTGAAGTGGACATTTTTTAGAAAGGCTCACGGCTGTGGTAGAGTGTAGTGGAGTGTAGAGTAGTGGTTAAGGCTTTGGACTTCAAACAACTGAGATTGTGTGTTCAACTCCTGCTACCGACACTGTGTGTCCATGAGCAAGTGACTTGACCTTCCTGTGCTCCAAATGGAAAACCAAACGAAATGTAACTAATTGTACTGTAAGTCACCTTGGGTAAAGATGTCAGCCAAGTAAGTAAATGTAACTTTAAGGTCCACAATTCATACTGTATTTCAGGACCAAAACCACACCAAATCATGAAGTCGGAGGAACTCTTTTTAGACTTCAACGATCAAATGGTGGTGAAGCATAGCTCAGGCCATTCCTAAAGCTTTGGGTGTTCCAGGGAGCTCAGTGGCCTCAGTAATTGAGAAACAGACCATGCCTGGAACCACCAGAACTCTTCCTAGAGTTGGCCATCCAGCCAAGCTGAGTGAACAGACACACATAGGTGCTTCTTGACTTGCTTCTGATTTCGTCAGTATAGGCTCCTGCTCCCCATGACCCTAACTTGGATGAGTGTGTACTTGAGTGTCTTGAGCATGGGAAATGCACTATATAAATAAAATGCATTATTATAATTAGTATTATTATTATTGAGAATGTCTGGCTATCCTATGAATATAACAGAATACACCATGGTTGTTCCATGGCTAGCAAAGCTTCCTCACCTCAAAAGATTCAAGGGTTCAAGTCCTGTTTATGTGAATCTCTTTGAGTCCTCAGGATTTATTCAGTTTCTGAAGCTTCCTCCCTTCCCATAAACAAAAGGTCAACATAGATATAAATAGTTCTGTATGATAACATGAGATTAAACATTTCCTCATCTATCACTACAAAGTATATGAGGTAAATGACATGAGTAGATTATTCCTTAAATGCTGTGTAGTAACTGTGACCATTCCAATATGCAGTCGTCTAGTGGTGGTCATAAGTGTAGCAGACAAGCAGACATAATTATTACCATACTTAGCCATCACAGATTTCATACTAATTGGATCCCAGCTTCCAAATATAGTAAGATTTAGGGAAGCATGTATAAGTCTGGCGGCACAGTCTCACAGTGGTAGCGCTGCTGCCTTGCAGTAAGGAGACCAGTGCTTCCGTCTCAGGTCCACCTTGCCCAGAGTTGGCATGTTCTCCCCGTATTTGTGTGGGTTTCCCTCCACAGTCCAAAGACATGCAGGATTGGTGATACTAAATTGGTCTAAGTGTGTGGTTGTGTGTATGTTCACCCTGAAATGGACTAGCACCCTATCCAAGATTTTCCTGGCTTCCACCCTAAGCTATCTGAGATAGGCTCCAGCACCTACCATGGCCCTGTTCAGGATCAAGCGGGTTAGAAATTGACTGTATAAGTCTTTATAACGTGTATGCCACGTGTAGAATAAATTCAGTTCTATTAATTCTTATATGCCACACGTGTACACTATACACTAAAACAAGCTGAGTGTACTGTAGGAAAGGTAAACCACAAAATGATCACATGGAGGTGTTCTTTTAGGGTAGAAAATATGATCTTGCACTCCATTCACAGTCACAGAATGAAAAATTGGGCAATGCAGGCCGCTGAGCTAAAGAAATGCTACATGGCCCAGGGAATTACAGTCATTCTTCTTCAATGGGGGGTTAATATCACAAAGTTTCACAAGGTCATATAGGAAAGTTTCTGAGTATACTGTAGACCATACGTGTTTTGTGTGCTTTTCATTAAGGGCTCTTGTATTACTTTCTGTGAAAGAAAGGAACTGGAGGGATCATATTTATTTGTTCATTCTCATAATTGCCATTGGATAGCTGAGTGGAGACTGCCAACTAGATAAATTCACAAAGAAAAATAAAAAAAAACAACACGGGGCAACATGTGCCAGAAAGTGTCTCTGTCACAGAGTAGCAAAGTGTAATTCAATATACTTAATGCCATGTCACCTAATCTAATATAGCATAATGCAATTGTTGTTGCCTGAAAGAGACTTCAGCTAAAGCTGGTAATATCATAATCGAATAAAGGCAATAAAGCATGAAGCACAAGTCAAGTTCAACTAACACTGTAGTGAGGAAATGATTATTTTATCTATAATTAGGACTCTTATATGGGAAACAAAGCAGACGTTTCACATTTTGAAGGTATATAATTTGATCCAGTCTTGGGTCTTGGGACCTAAAAGGAAAATAAATAAGCTAGCACTTCACGCATATATGACATGCTTTGGTGAAAAAGGTGAAATGCAGTTAGATGCAAGTATCTGAATATTCATACTTTTAGCTTAGTTATTTTTTTTTATAAATATGTTCATGGTTTCTGCTCTTTTTCACGAATGCACAGAGATGTGTAAGGCTATAACACATAGTGATGGGCTCTCTTCTGCTCTTAAGTGACTTCTTCCATTTATATGTACTTATTTGGTTGATGGCACACAGCATTTGAGATACAGTTAACATTTCTTTTGTTTTTCCAATAGGAACACAAACAGGTGAAGTGACTTGCTCATGGTCACGTAGGGTCAGTTGTAAGATGGTGCTGCACTAGCAGCAGATTAAGACCTGACTACGTAGTCCAGTACTAAAAGGAGATGATCCTCGAGTCTAAGTGCTGTCTCCGTGATCACAAGAAGAAGATCAGTCCAACTAGTTAACTGTTCCTCAGCTACTCTTGATTTGACCTCATGTTTCTCCTCATTTTGCTCAGCTGGCCTTCTGATTTCTGATAGCAACTTAGCATTGGCACACCAGCAATTAACTTCTCAGTGTTTTTCAATTAATTTCCCCTACATATTCCTTCTCAATTTAAAGGGGCAGATCACAAGGAAAAACATACAGTACATCCTCATGTAAACTTATGAAAAAAAACAGTTGCAATCATTAAGCAACTTTAGATCAGAAGTTGTTATTGTAAATGTTTTTCACTTCAAGGGAGTATGAAGAGGACTTAATATTCCTATACGGTGTCACACACGTGAGATTAGGAGGAAGCTGAGTAGACCAAGTGGAGGTAATTACCCGCCAGGCCAGGGGGTGGCAGGGTGCACTAAACTTACTTCTGTTGTCTCTGTAGGCCAGATACGGGAAAGCCTATCTGATTCAACATCAACAGCATCACTTCCAGCGCCAAGACTGGCATCAGTTCTTGGTCCGGTGCCAAGAATAACATCACTTCCGGTTCAGGTGCCAAAAAAAGCAATGTTACTTCTGCTTTCAACCTCAGATGATATCACTTCCGGTTTTGGCTTTTAAAGCTGGCATCATTTCTCAGCTCGAGTCAGTTCAGTTTTGGAACTCAACCAGAACACTTATTTGCTTATTTCAATACCCTTTTGCAGCTAAGGCTGCCCCAAACCTTTTTCGTGTGTTGAGACTGATTCTTTCACAATGGAAAGTAATGCCAGTGAGAAGTACACATTACTAGAACCATATCTGAAACATAATTGTCTCTGTAAGTCATCTGCAATCTGGATGACAAGGGGGTGCATGACATGGCGCCCTGGTTTCCAAGGGGCCTTTGCATATATGAGAAAAAAGTAATGCTAGTATTTTTCTGCATATTATATTACACTTGTACATGATACCAGCCCCCCTTTCAATTTTATGTACAAGTTTCTAGTCGATTAAATTTGTGAGAGTTACCACCCTCTGCTTGTTTTATTTTTATATGGGTTGTTCAAAGAGCGCAAATATATGTGTGTGAAATCCCGGGGCCTGTCAGGGTCATAATCTGGTCTTGCTGTAGCTCAGCTAATATAAATGAAATGTATTATTATTATAATAACTATTTCCCAATTATGTAGATAATACAGAAAAGTTGATATTTGTCATTCATTATATACCAAGCATTCCCTAAAATTTGAAATAATCCAACAGTCACCAAACCATATAAAATCCCTACTCAGGGTTTGGACAATATTCATAAAGAATGTCTCATCGCAACACAAACTTCACTGCAGAGTACAAGCCCTGCATAAAGCATATTGTAAGAGATCTCGTATCAGACGTGGAGGAAACCCACAAAAGCACCTCAATGACACTCTTAAATACAGCAAGGAAGAAACTGACAGCATCTTTCAATCCGCAATTTCTGAACTGACGGCTGTTATTTATTTATTTTTTTTTAATTTAGTACATCAACTCTGTATCTTTTTACTGAAAATGAATGGTTAAATGTATTGTAAGAATGAGAAAGTGCAAGTAAAAAGGATTAGGCAAGCCACTTCCAGTCTTAAGCGCTTCTGGCAGGAAGGGGCGGGTCCAGGAGGCCAGGCACCAGAAGTGACATCAGAGATGATAGGGCTGACAATCTTTGAGTCTGCAGAGGAAGAAAAAGAGAAGGCATTAGTACACAGTCCTAACCTCTGGTTTGGCAGGTTAATTACCATCAGCTGAGCCCATAAGCTGTCACCCAATTGCACACGCATGACATTTTGTTCTTCTATTCCCATTTTTATACGAGGTCGCTATTATTTTAGCCTAGATTTCTCCAATACAGGTTTCTGAGTAATTTTTACATCCAGATGCCTTTCCTGACGCCAAACTTCCCCATTTATTCAAGCTACGCAATATACATATTTCCATGCAGCACTTGTCTTTTTCTGTGGCATTTATTTAAATATGGTTGATTTAGTATCACAGTATAGTTCAGTTTAAATTTTATTATCCCCTGCAGGTGGCACTGTCTTGGAGCATTTTAGCCACAGGCTAATTCCATCACGGTATGCTATGAAGCGCCCTGGGGGTCTTTTCTGCCCACTGCTATCAGGCAGTTCAATGCTTCCTCCCAACATACATTTTAAGTTCATTTTTAAATTTCTTCAAATACACATTTATTTATTTCTGTTTATTTACTTATTGATTGATTGGCAGTATTATTTGTACCATGAGTCTATTGCTTTGTTTTTATGTTTCTGCTACTGTATGCTTCTGAATTTCCTCTTGGGATTAATAAAGTTTAATTGATCTAATCTAATCTAATCTTATTTAAATATTAAATATGTCTTCCATATTTTTAATGGCATACTTATGTATTTTTTATGTCCAGGACAGTCTGCCTTATGCATGCAGAAATCATTTTGTAACATTATGCACCATACTAAGAGTGTTAAACCTGCTAACAAGGTGGTCCTAGTTAGTATACAACCTTGCACCCCCTTCTTCAAGAAGTCCACAGTAACCACACTTAGTCTTAGCTTTGGTCAGCTGCTAGTCAGCAGCTCCGAGTCACACTGCAGCAGCACTAAACCCCAAAGTTAGTTTTGTTTTTGTAAATATATACTAAGCTGACAGCACCCTGCAACTGACCCATAGTGTCAGCAGTGGGATTTCAACTCACAACCACATGGAGCTGAACTTCTGTTTCTAAATGAGATGATCTCTATGGTGAAGCCCTCAAGATGTGCGCAACAAAAGCATATGTTGCTCAAGTTGTTGGCTCTTTGAAACAGACATAAATAACTAAATAGTCAGAGCGTTTAAGAAAAATTGTGATCTTTTGGAAGGGCATAGTCATCTGGAGAGTTCAGGTGACTTCAGTGCATTATGTAAATTTATAGGTCATTATTGTCATGTGTGCAGAGGACAATGAAATTTTTAATTGCATAAACTAATCAACATTCAACATGTCATACTCACCGGCCCTATGATTAATGAGTATAATTACCTGACTTCACAATATTTTTTTTATCTTAAATAATTACCTTACCTAGAATCCCATGTCCTCCTTACCTGCAAACATCTCAGAAAAGTTATATAAAATAGTAGTGTCTGCCTGGCTCCATTAGAGAATTCCTGATCAAAACACCAACTGTGTACACACTGGCTTACCGTCCCATAGAGGCCTCCTCTAAATCACACCATTTTTTCATATCAGTATGAATTTCTTAAATAAGACCCCTAAGGTATCACACAAAGAGAAGGAAAGGTTTGATTTACATAATCATAAGTTTGAACAAATTTTGCCCACTTGTCCGCTCCAAAGAAATAAAAACATTTATTTTAGTTTAAACTGACCAGAATATGCGGTGCCTTCAGAAAGTATTCAGACCCCTTCATATTTTACACTTTTTGTTATGTTTCATCTTTATGCTAAAATTGTTTAAACTAAGTTTTACCTCATCAAGCAACACTCAATGCTGCAGAAGTGAAAACAGGATTTTATTAATTTTAGCACATTTATTGAAAATAAAAATCTGAAATATTATATTGACACAAGTATTCAGACCCTTTACTCAGTACCTTGTTGAAGTCCCTTTGCAGCAATTATGGCCTCCACAAGATGAGACCATATCTAGCAGCACAGATTCTTGTCCAGGTTTTGGTCCCGTCAAGTCTGGATTATTGCAACTCTCTGCTGGTAGGAGTGTTGGCTTGTGTCACCAGGCCACTACAGCTGATTCAAAATGCGGCGGTATGACTAGTCAGGAGCTTCTCTAGCTTCACCACTTATTGCAGGCTTACGTCCCACTACCTGCTGACCTGAGAGAAATCCCTTGGACATTTTGCACTGTCTGCATCCATTTTCAAAGTGATAAACTGTAGAAATGACAGCTGGCTTCTTGAAGAGTTTGGTGGCTAAAACCCTGAAACCCACCCCACCTCCAAATGATGCCACTGAGTTTGGTGTTCAATGAGCCGAGGTGATCACACATCACTCTCATTTTCAGATCAATACATTGCAGCAGAAAGCTTTAAGTTCAGATCCTTGAAGTTTGCCTACAGAGTATGTATGTATATGGAGACACTATGTCATTTGCTCCTTCTTGCTCACTCAGGCTCTGCTGATGAACTGTGTCTGGTGACACCACCTCTGTGTTGTATCAGATCTCAATCCAGACATTTGTAGCTCCTAATTGGTGGAACGAGCTGCCCACCATCATTCAAAATGCTGACTCTCTCAGTGTGTTTAAGAAGCATTTGAAGATTCTCTTGTTCAGTGATTTTCTGTCTAATGCAGGGGTGTCCAACTCTGGTCCTGGTGGGCTACAGGTTTTCATTTTTCACTTTTCCTAATCAGTAAGCAGTTTTCACTGCTAATTAACTCCTTTTCCCTTCATTTTAATAGACCTGTTTTTAAGGATTCAGTCCTCTAAATTGAATGGCAGCCAAACGCAACTGAGATGTGAAACGAGCCAACATATGACCAGTTAAACTGGAACGTCAAACTCCAGCCAATTTCACTCCATCCAGTTTCTTAATGAGAAGCCAATTTTTGAGAAGCTGGTATTGAATATCATGACTTGTTGCTGTTCTCGCTCTGTTTATTTTCTGTTTTTTCTAAAACCACCGTCAAGATGTTTTGGTGACCTGAGCAGACTAACATGACGGAGACCTTCAACTTTCTTTATTTTCAGGTTAGCTGGTCATGTGGCGGTCGTTTTGTGTCTCATTGAGTCACATCAATTAAAATGAAGAAAAAACAAGTTAATCAGCAGCAAAAACAGCTCACTAATTAAGAAGATGGTGAGAATGAAAACCTGCAGCCACTGTGGCCCACCAGGACCAGGGTTGGACACCCCTGGTCTAATGGTTACCAGCTTTGATAGGTTCTTGTAACCAGGGAAGTGCAAGCTACTTGCATTGTGTTCTGAGCTCTTCACTTGTGGCCATCAACTTTATACCCTTGTCCAGTAACTCTCTTTCCTTAATGATCCCCCAAACTGATGTTCAAGTATGTTGACCTCTTTTATAATGTAAAAACACAAATAAATAAAAATGAGAGAGAGCCATTGCAGATCTTATGCATTTGATAAAACCTCAGCCATGTTCCCAGCTCTTAAATTATTTTTGCTGCTTCAAGGTTTTTCATATTCAATTACTAAGCTGGAACAGGTGTTCTCATGGTAATATAAGCAACGTCGGCAACAAAGGATAAACCAGGATTAGCGGAAGTAAGAATGTGTTTTAGAGTTAAACAGAAAAGCCCCTATTTTAGCCCGCTCCTTAAAACATATAGACTGAGAGCTGCATAATAGGCTGAGGTGCTGTGCTGGCAGTTTTCATTGATTGAGGGCTGGTCATTCTGGGAGGCTTAGTTTAGAGTTTGGCTTACAAAAGGAGCTCAAAAGATGAATTGTTGAGTTCTTGGATTTGCTATTTTTGGCTTTTCCAGGTGTAATGTAGAACTCTGAGGTAAACAAATGCTTACTTTTTAAGGAATTTTAGATGAATGTTAAAGTTCAGTATAAAAATCTGCACATAATGCAATGGGGTGACACAGTGTTGAACACCGCTGCTTCATGGCTCCAAGTTTTAAATAATGTACCCTTTTATTTTCCACATTCCCCAGGTGCTCTTGTTTCCCTGAAGATGTGTGTGTGTCTGTGTGTTTAATAGGTTAATTGTCAATTCCAATTTTGCCCAGGTGTGACTGTGTGTGGGTTGGCATCCTGTTGTAATGAGAACCTCCTTCTTCCCATAGAGAGGACAGAGAGAAGTTAGGAGCATGCACTGATACAGTGTGTTGCTGTGTGACCCCTCAGGACCCCCAATCCCCAGGTGACACCTCAGCACCATACTAGTTTGAATGGAATGGAACAGTGGAAGGTTTTTATTTTTTTACAGTGGCTGGAGTGCCAGTCCTGCCACCAACCCCTGAATTTTCCCTTGCAAGTTGGAGGACCTGCTTGCAGGGCTGGATGTAGATTAACGTCATACCCAGGATGGAGCAATTGCAAGTTAATGGCCTAGCTCAAAGGCCCAATGGAGTGGAATTACTTCTGGCATTTAGGGGATTGGGCGGCATGGTGGCACAATGGTAATGCTGCTGCCTCGCAGTAAGGAGACTTGGGTTCACTTCCCGGGTTCTCCCTGTGTGGAGTTTGCATGTTCTTCCCGTGTCTGCGTGGGCTTCCTCCGCGCGCTCTGGTTTCCTCCCACAGTCCAAAGACATGAAAGGTTAGGTGCATTGCTGATCCTAAATTGTGCTTGGTGTGTGTGTGTGTGTGTGTGCCCTGCGGTGCCCAGGGATTTGTTCCTGCCTTGTGCCCTGTGCTGGCTGGGATTGGCTCCAACAGACTCCTGTGACCCTGTGTTAGGATATAGCGGGTTGGATAATGGATGGATTTACAGGATTCAAACTGGCAAACTTGCGATTGCAGGCACAGATCCCTAGCCTCAGAGGCACCACTTCTCCCCATAAATTGAAATAAGAAGTTTGAGAATGTTATATTTGTTATATTTTATACAAATAGCATAGCATTTCATTTCAAATTACTCACTGACTTTATTACAAATTGTGATTTTTGCTAATATGTGCATTGAGACCAACAAATGTGCCATCCTGGATTGGTTCCCGACTCTGCTCAGCACTTCCAGGGTGTGAAGAAAAGATGGGGACAATGTAAAAATGTTGGGGTACCTGCCCAGTAGTTCCATTTTAATTACAGGTCTTTAAAAAGAAAAAGAAATACAATAAAAAAGCACCACAATAAATCCCAAGGAAGGACCATCAATCTGGAGGCATGCTGAAATTCCAGTTATTCAAATAAAGCCACAAGAGATGTGATCTCTTTGGGACCTCGGTTTAATTTGAACAGCGACTTCCAGTTGTCCTCTGTCTTAACCCTTTAAACTCGGCCTCATTGTTTTGGACCCACCAAAGGCAAATTTTTTTACAAACTGAGCAAAATTATTAATTTCCTCATTGCTATAAGTAAAGTACAATGTTTTGCTGTTAAAATACAATATTGTGTACTCTGATACCAATATTGTGCCCTCAAAGATGGCAAATTGAAACATTTGCCTCCGACCATGACACAAATGGCTTTCTTGAACATCCTGATTCAAATGTGTACAGTTTAATGGACAAATTATTACCGAATATACTTGCATTTAAGTTCTCCCATGGATAAGTCAGGGCTTGATTTTACTGCATAATTTCCAGTATTTTATAATGTCGATCGTATAAGTCGAATGCGGGAAACTCACAATATTGGTCCAAGAGATTATGACATGCTAACCCACCTGAGAGAGTAACCATGGAGCATATGGCCTTTTTTTTTCTATTTCCTGTGCCTATGTGACCACACAGTAATACCTGAACTGTTCTGAAGCAACGTTTACACTGTTTTGTGTTTTTTGTATCTCGCACCCTCATACACCTTTATCGTAAGAGCATCCCTCATCTACGATGGAGCGTTGGACCAGAAGGAAATATGACGGTGTTTTTAAATTAAAAGAAGCGAAATAAATTGGTAACTGTGCTGCTGCAACAAAATTATGTGTCTGAGAAACTGGTACGAGATTGGAGGAGGCAAGAAGAGGTAAAATAAAATAAAACAACTGATGTATTTTTGAATGGGCGTATAAGTCGAGGCCTGACTTTATGTATTTACGGTATCTATTAAATGAGATGTGTCTTTCAACTTTTAAATGACACCACAATCCACTTTCTATATTTCAGAATTTATTTTTTAGTACTAGGGTTTTGCATCATGTTAGCCTTTAGGGATGTAATGAGAAGTCAAGCCAAATGACACCTTTTATTGGCTAAGTAAAAAGATTACAATATGCAAGCTTTCGAGGCAACTCGGGCCCCTTCTTCAGGCAAAATGTAATCGGGGCCTGAGCTGCCTCAAAAGCTTGCATATTGTAATCTTTTTACTTAGCCAATAAAAGGTGTCATTTGGCTTGACTTCTCAGAATATTTGTTTTGTAAAGATGTTTTTGAATCTTGCTACCAGTAGTGTTGTAATTTGGATACACAGTATAATTTCTTAACCAACTATAGTACTAGGGTGTTGTACCGTGTTAGCCATTATGAATGTAGTGAGAAGTCAAGTAAAATGACACCAATTATATATACTCTGACAGTAAGATCTGCCCTTCTAAAAGATCCACTGCCATCGGTCTTCAATTAAGTATATGTAAACTACGGACGCTTACTTGAAAACCGTAAAAGTGGAGAAAAAAAAATCTTGGTATTGATTTAAAATAGTAGAACTAGACATATGACTTGTAGATATTTCATAATTTTTATTTAGTTCATGGAAGTATAAAAGTGAATCTATACCTCAGAAAGTCTGGGTTGTATGTTCATTTACCATTCCTGTTTACGTCAGGTTTTTGGGATGACTCTTGTGAGGTTTATATGGAATTGGAAGAGCTGGCAGTAGGTGATGCAGCAGAGCATTTGAATTACTTGTTAATGTTTGCTGGGTTTGATAATGAAGTGTGTGGGATATAATTGGTGGTCATCTGCTCATGACTGGACTTATATCAGTTATTTCAATTCTTCAATATAAAGGAGAAAAATCTCCCTTTGACGAGCTGCAGAGCTGGAATCTGCAATCAGTAGCCCCCTAAAACTTTAATGTGATGTCTGATTCAAATCTATCCAATGACCCATCTAAGGAATCCAGTAGCACCTTATTTGGGACCACTGCCCTAGACATCAGTCTATTTTGGCTCAAGTGGACAACAACTGAAGTCTAAATTTCTCAAACCTGAAAGCAAACTTTGAGATTTAGAACTCACAAGTAATTTTGGAAACACTGGCAGGTTATTCGACTCCCTGGGCACCCCTGTAGTTCAAAAGCCAGTGTTTTAGCTGCTGGTCAATCCTACGTGCCCATTACAGTAGCTAATTTCAATGCACTTTTTCACTTGATTAATCTGAAGTAGTTTTAATGCTTTTTTTTTCCAAGTGGTTGAACCAGCATTTTAGTAGTTAAACTACCAGGAGTAAAACCTCCAGTGTTTGCTGCACCTTCCACTCCCATAATCTGACCTTACGCACGTTTCTTAACTTGGTTTGCTTCTCTGTGTGTGTTAACTATGGTGAGGTGCCATCCTGCATAAAAAGGCTATTATGAAGACGAGCTTGTGAAAGTTTACACCCTGGTGCGCTTTTCATACTCTGCTGCCTAAGCAGTCCAGCTGAAAACGGATAATAGAAGTTTGTTTAACTGACCCCATAGCTACATTTATGACCTGAAAAAAATAAATCTTCAAACAGATATTAAGAACATTTCCACATCACATGGAGCTACAATAATTAATAATATACAGATCTGGTAGAAAATGCATTGCTTGTGTGGTGATTTCTTCCTTGAGTTGTTGAAGATTATTTTTACTCCTTAGAGTCTCAGGCATGATAATCACTGCTGTGGTGTTCAGGGTTTTTTGTGATTACTTGCAGTAAAGGTGTGAGCTTTGTGCCTATTATGTTAGCAGCGTGAATTTCTGAGATGTGAACAGTAGAGAGGAGAGAAGATATCATGGTGGCACTGCGGGTGGCGTGGCAGCTTTACAGATGCAGTGTTCTTGGTCACTATCTGTGTATTTTCATTCTGTTTATTTTTTTGTCCCAGGAACTTCTGTTTTCGTTCCATTTCACAAAGATACTGATTATTGATATTATTATTGTGTGTGGCTGGCATGGTGAATACTGCTGTTGTCTTATGGTTTTAGCATCCACTCGCATATTGCTGATGCAGAGTTTACCCATTCTACCAGTGTCTGTGGGCAGCATGGTGGCATAGTGGTAGGACTGCTGACTCGCAGTAAGGAGCCAGTTTCCTCCCACATAACAAAGAAATTCAGGTTATGCGAATTGGTGATCCTAAACTGGCCCTAGTGTGTAGTTGAGGTGTGTGTGTGGATGTGTGCGTGCATGTGTGTTTGCCCTGTGATGAACCGGTGCCTTATCTAGGGTTTGTTCCTGCCTTGCTCCCTATGCTAGCTGAGATAGGCTCCAGCAGACCCCCACAACCCTGTTTAGGAGTAAGCAGGTTAGAAAATTACTGACTGATTGACCTGTAGTCAATCTTCCCACTACCCTAAAGGTCATGGATGGATGGATAGATAGGGACAAAAGCTCAAAAAAAAACATAAATATTATAACAAATCACAACTTGTAGGTGGCAGTAAGATGGTCAGACCTGTCCATTTGTAACCCAGGTTTACATTTAAAGGCATTAACATTTGAATAGAGCAGGTTCAGCTTTTAATGTCCACAAATGGAACATGCGGATAGAGGTTTCCTCCTCAGGTTGAAGTCACCAGCATTCTAGTGTCAGAATGATTCATCATTAGACTATTAGTAACAGAATGAATCCTTACTGTTGCTGAGTTAGGAAACATTGATCATTAACCACTTCATCTATGGCATTCTGGACTGAGGATCACTTTGACAAAGTCAACAGTATGGAGGACAACCTATGTGAAAAATCCTGTAATGACCTGAGTTACAAAGAAGAAGAGTTGGTTTACAGATTCAAATAGTGTGTTAGTTGCTCTGAACAGCTGTTCAATGAAAATCACCTCCTTAATTTAAGTATATTGACTATTCATGGTGTTCTGGCTTTGGAAAGTGTCCTAAGATTAACTGCAAAAATCCAGCACAAATAGAACTCTGTCAAACTTGTGTTGCTCCTCAGTATTTTTCTAATTTGTAAGTTCATTTTTGCACTGCTGTTCTTTGAGCTACCATGCTGTTACATTTTGCTGGTTTTACACAGATAAGTTTTAGCCAGTGCTTCATAATAAAGCCCTGAAGGTAGAATTAAAGGATTTCTGCTGGCAGTGGTTGGCTCTGGACATTAAGGTGTAAAATAGTAGTCCTACGTGGTGAAGAGTTTAGGATGGAAGGGAGACCGAGGGATTCTACGAGAAGACATACAGGATCAGAGATGGAAGGAGTGGTGTAGAAGTTAAAAAAGTTATTGTCTATAAGAAAGTAAGACGTGGCACACCGTGGCTTTTAACTTGGAGCCGCTTTGTGAAAACTAATCAGATAAGGGTCTAAATACTCGTCTCAGTGTGATATTTCAGTTTTTGATTTTTAACTAATTTGCAAAAATTCCTAAAATCTTATTTTTACTTTGTCATTATAGAGTAGTAAGTGTCTCCAAATTTGGGAAAAACTAATTTAAGAAATTTTAGTTGAAAGCTGCAGCATAAAAAAATGTGTCAAATGTCCGGATACTTTCTGCAGGTACTGTATATCTAATTTATAATAATACATGCGTGTATGTGTCCAGTCCCTCAGAGCAATCAGAGTGGTTAATGTGGCTTTGGTGAGGCGATCAAAAAAGGACGTGTGAGACACACGAGGAGGAGAAATGGCATAGGAGGCTTCCTTCGAATAAAGCAACTTGTGTAAAAGTGGACAGGAAGTGAGAAAGGCACTTCAAAAATAACAAGAGTCTTAGAGAGGAAGCACCGGTGGTCAAGAGTTTCAGACACAGGCGAATACTGAAGAAATGGAACTGGAGGGACACAAAATAGAAAACATTTTTTAATTTTTCTATTACTTAGACAGGTATATAATATAATATAATATAATATAATATAATATAATATAATATAATATAATATAATATAATATAATATAAAGTGTGTGTGTGTGTGTGAGTATGTATTTAAACAGGTACAATGTAATTAGTGACTGCTCACTCAGTAAACCAAAGTTCCTGATGCGGAATACAGCTACTTATTCCAGCTAAACCCCGGAGAATTTACTTTTAAAAGAATAAACAAAATTAAATATTTCTTTTTCCCTAATTACCAGAATGGAACATGCTTTTTGTATAGATAATTGTTCTGACAATATAGTCAAAACATAGTTTCAACAAGGTTCTTATTAGCCAAACTAAAAGAGAGGCCTAAATCTAGCAATATTTAAAGTTGAGATAAATAATTTAAAAAAAGTCTGGTATAAATCATCCTTTGGAGAATTAAGGAATTTCCCGTGCCATCTTCTGCTGCCCAGTCCTTTACACCCAGGCTAGGAGTCGCGTGATCAAAGTTAGAAGGTCTCCTCACTTCCCTCAGACCTCCATCAGCGTCTCCGATCTCCTCAGTGTAGTGTCTGGAGCAACAGAAGTCAGTGTGTCTCCTGGATGGGTTTTGGGGTGACCTTATCCTAAAGCTATAAATATTTTTATTCCCACATCCCAGATTATTTTTGTTTTTTTATGTAGAACCCTCCATCCAAACTCTTGTTCTGTTATCCTTGTATTTGGTGTTTAAGGATACACAGCCCAGCAGACACAATGCACTTACAGCTGGGACTATGGATTCCAGCTTCACCTAGAACTGACTGTTACTGTGTGACACTTCTCCTCATAGAGGATGTCTTCTCTTTTCTGATGGTAAGATGGAGCAACAAGGAAAGCAAGGGGAGCAGGCAATGCAATTTTATTCAGTCATTGTAGTCTTTATGTGCCATAAACAGATGCAAATAAAAAAGAAAATATACAATCTGGTATATTTTAGTGTAGGTCATGAGCGATGCTGGCTGACACACCTAATGTTTGTGTGACTTTGAGTCTCTTATGGTCACATTGATGGTCTCAATTTATGGGTCTTCTTGGTTGTTCATTCTCCTCCTCGTTCCTCGTCCTTCTATACCTCTTCCCACTTGAAGCTGACTTTTTAAAGTTTGTCAGGGCCAAGGTGAGACACCCCTAGCCCCTCTCTCTGTTAAACGTTATTTTTACAGACCATATCAGTACAGTGTTTGCAGAAATGTATCCAATGGTTCAAAAACGTTGTTTTTGCGCATGTGGAAAGTCCAGAAAAATTACCAATTTACCATTTAAGGTTCTGAACATTTCAGTTTTACAAACTATGGCTTTTTTACAGTGAGTTTTTTTTTTCTTTGCTAGTGTAACCACTAGGGGGTGGTACAGCACCCCAAACTCCACACAAGTCTTGGGTTCAAATCAAAGGTTTATTATAATAAATTTACTTAACAAAGGCTTCTTTTTGGTATAATAACCTTAAGATGGGGCACAATACTTTTCCTCTTCTTCCTTTCTCCTCCACTCCTTCTTGGCCAGCTTTGTTTTCTTCCACCCGACACCAACTCACCTCAGTGAGGCAGAGCAGCTCCTTTTATCCAAGACCCGGAAGTACTTCCCATTGGAATTATTTCCGGGTCAAGTGGAACTCCATGAAAGCAGAGATCATAAATCCCCACAGCACCCCCTGGCAGAACTCATGAAAATGAACAGGGCTGCTCCACAGCACTACAGTTTCCAGTATGCCCTGTGGGTGCCCATTTGGGTTTTCGAGGCACAGGAATGCTACCATCTAAAGTATGGAGTCCTCCTCAATCGCTCCATTATGTACATGATACGATATGATACATAATCGTATTATGTGATATCATCTACTGTTGAATTCTGCTCTGTACTTGTAATATTTCTATTGCACTATTGTATTGAAGATTACTTGTGTTCTCTTCTGTGTATTGTATTTTATTTATCCCCTTTTTTATGATACCCACTGCACACCCAACCTACCTGGAAAGGGTCTCTCTTTGAACTGCCTTTCCCAAGGATTCTTCCATTTTTTTTCCTTACAAGGGTTTTTTTTGGGAGTTTTTACTTGTCTTCTTAGAGAGTGAAGGCAGGGCCTGTTAAAGCCCATTGCCACACTTCTTGCGTGATTTTGGGGTATACAAAACTAAATTGTATTGTATTGTATTGTATTGTATGTTGTGCTCTCGGCCGGGAAAAGGTCCTTTATCCACCACTGCCGGGATGCTGACACACATCACAACTTCATGGCAAAAACAGGAAATCTCTTTGCGATGTCCTCCCATTCGTGACATTAGTTTAGTCCTCGGTCTGTTGCCTCTGCTAACACATCCTGTGTCTGGGTTTAAACAAGCTACACTACTGAGATCAAAAGTAAAAATAATAATCGTAAAAGTTAGAGCTCTATGGTGCATCGTCCAAAATACTTTTAACAAACAACTTCAGAAAGAAAGAAAATGAAAACGCACTTTAACATTAATAAAAATCGCATTCTCTAACAATCGTGAGCTCTCAGACCCATGGGTGCCCCTCTCCTTCCCTGCAGCCTCTTTTTTTTTTTCTCTCATTGCTGTATTGGTTTTCTTAAATAAGCACAAATGTGACTAAACACCTCTAATTTTACTTAACTATGTTTTATGCTCCAGGTGCCACAAATTGCTTTCCTGAAGACGCTAATTATCACAAATTACGTGAACAGTTGTCTCAATATCTAAGGTTTCACAGCACTTGAAATGAAGAGTGTTTACAGAGGCTCGGTTTCCTTTGTTGAGTGTCGTTGGGCCTAACGCATCTGCCAAAAGCAGCTCATCTGCGGCCAAAAGAACAGAAAACCACCTGTCAAATAACTTTAGGAAATTCAAAGCTTGAAAGGTCACGCTTGTTTCATTCTGATTCAGTTCTTATTACTGGGTGTGGAAATGAAGAGATCCCCCAGAAAATTATATATATTTTTTTAGTGGAACACATTTAGACCTTTAGTCATTAATTAAGTCGTTTCTGTTCGAGTTTATTTGTTCATGAAGCAAGGTGGGATGTTTCAAGAGGAAGTGAACTGTGGTGCTTTTTAAATGATTGCTCTGACTAAAGACTCGCATGTGGTTTTAGTTTGTTAAAGGGCGGCAGTGACCAGAGTGCTGCTTAGGTCAGCGTGGATTAATGCACCATTGATGTGGGAATGATAATGCAGCCCTGAGGCGATGCTACATAGGGAACCCAAAATGCACTGCTCCAGACAGTTAAACTGAATGTCATTGATGGGGGACAACTACTGCTACAAGCAGACACAAACAGCCTTTGACAGAAAATGGTTTCCATGCCTCAAAACTGCTAGTTCCTATTAGAACAAATCCATCCATTCGTTGTTTATTTCTACCTCCTCTATTACAGGCAGTACTGGCAGTCTGTCTTGATAATATGTGGTGTGGGGTAGAAACCAGCTGTAGAGGGGATAGCAGTGCATCACAGTCATACATGATGGTTATTAAAAAACCTGACGTGCAACATCTTCAGGATGTACAGTAGAAGGAAATCCGAGTGTTATATCATGGGTACAATCTCTCTATCTTTAAAGCACTATCTCGATTTGCTTTTTCTTTATGCACATCTTTGTTTTCTACGCCACAGACTTGAAATTTGGCAAACAGGTGCCTCTCTCCATAAGTCAGGTTTTTGACATGTAATACTAGTCTTGTGACCCTAAAGGGTCGGAAAGAGTGGCATGAAATACTACAGTGTGATCTATTATTAGGAAAACAGTGACCCACAGGCTGTGATGGCTGTGTAGTATCGGACGCACTTGCCTCTCATACAGTGAATCTGTTTCAGATACCCACAGTTATACAATGCAGTCTCGAATGATCCGAGGTAATGTGGACCGAGTTTATCAAAAACTCAGATAATGCAGAAGGCTTATTTGTGAACATAAATTACGACAAAAATAAAAGATTTCCATGCTTTGCCACTGTACGACATACATACAGGGTGTTCCAGATCTAATTATGCAGATCCAGATCATCTGGATGAGTTTGAGTTATGTGGGGACGATTCCAATTCGGTGCAAAGATGATTCTTCATGTCGTCAGTTCGCACACTTCTCGATGGTCCGGGATTTTTCGGGTAATTTTCTATGTAATAAACTAATCTATCTATCTATCTATCTATCTATCTATCTATCTATCTATCTATCTATCTATCTATCTATCTATCTATCTAATAAGTTATAGCGTAATGAAAATTGCATAATTAAATCTGGACCACCCTATATAAATTACATATATTTAAACAAGTTCAAAAATAATACATACTTTCATAAACAACATATTTTTCTTTTCTTTCATTAACAAAATATTTGTCTTTAATCTATTTGCAGTTCCCACTTCTTTTCTCCAATATCCTGTAGACAGTAACATAATATCCGCAGGCTTGGCATCCTTCTACGGTTTAAACCAATAAAATATTAAATTAATATTTAAAATTAAATCCTGATTAAACAACCAAAAATTAAATACACTACATTTATATCTGGAATAAGATTGTGGCGACCTAACTTTTTTCATACACATTTTTAAAATTAATCTTGTAAAGTTTTCCAAAAAAGTCTCTGACCGTCATTTGTTTAGCTGCTTTTCCTCGCTTCTTTGCCACTGCATTCCATGGGCGCCTCAGCAGGCGTGGTATCATCCTGTTGTTTTTATTGTTTCTCCCTTTTCCAAGCACTTAATTTCACCCCACTTCACCTCTAAGGGCACAACAACACGCTTCCACTTCCCACTCATGATAATTTTTACTTTGTGGCTTAATAACTGTAAAACTTGAATGAAATTTTTAAAATTGCATGAAAAAATTCAATGTACATAGACCTGCGGCTTAGTTAACACACTACAGCTGACAACTGAGGCTACTGCCACACTGAAGGCGATTTCCAGCAATAAGTGGCATCGAGTGCGTGAGTGAGAAAAACAGACACTTTGTATGAAATGATGTGGCCGAACAAAGAATTTTAGGCAGTTATGGATTAATCTGATCCTTGTTAAAAAGGTAATCAGTTTGTGACATGATAAAATAGTGCTGTGAATATGAAGATCATGAGTTGAATTGGCTTGGTACAGCCACAACATAAGCACCTGTACCTCAGTTAATACGGACCCTCAGTAAATCAAGACTCGGATAATCGAGACTGCATTGTATTAAACTTTTTCTTTAATCAATCATTTCCCTCACTGTATTTTGCCATAGTCACAAAATGCCCCATGTTTTTACAGAGCAGCACACAAAATGGCAAAATGATGCGAGACCTTGAAAAACACCCATAAACAGGCCATGGCCCTCCATAGCTTGCCTAGGAAAAGCTTCACCAAAGGCTGTCTGACCTGCCAAATCCACAGGCAGGCTTCAGGTCTGTACAGGCCTCCTTAAATGGGAAAATAGGCTTTTAACATTTAAATGCCTCAAAATATATCAATTTGCCTCTCACCAGAAAGAAAATCTGCAAAGAAACATTTGGGTTGAGAATCAAGTTAATAAACAATCTTTATAAAAGATTAATGTGTTTTTACATAGAAAATAAAAAAAGAATAAAAATGTCAAAAAGGACAACATAAGGCGAAAGTATTTGCCTAAAAGTAATTTCAAAGTAAAGAAGACCAAATCTAAAAAAACAAGAGCAAAATCCGTGTAACAAAAACAACAATTCAAGAAGCCAGAAAAATGAATACTCACAGTAAATAAAGCACACAATCCCTCAAAGAACCACTGAGGATCTTTGGAGGGTGTGGGCGGTCCTTCTATGGTGACATCAGGACAACTCCGCCTCTGGGTGGGTTCCACCCACAAAGTACAAGGAATGCAAGAGAACATGGCATAATACATAGATAATAAATAATAAATACACTTAAGAATATCAAAAAACAGATAATTACAATAAACATGAGAAATAATAATATGAGATAAACATAGAAAGCACAATAAAGGAAAATGAACATAAAATAGAGAACAAACTGTAACATAACACCCCAGACGGGGAACATATTTATTATGTGAATTTTTTTTAGCATGATGATTCCAGTCCTGAGGTTTATTTTTATTTTAACTTTTTTTCCAAAGTTTATTTGTGTTTATATTTTGATTTTGTTTACATTATGTAAATGACTGCTATCATTGCGCCAATGATATCCAAGAATTGACGCTATAAATAATCAGTGATCACATGTGTTATCCCTTGGTGGATACGCAAAAGTTGTCTAGCCATCTGTAGGCCCAGTATTACGTTTGTACTTTTTCCTCTAACTTCTAAATAATGTTTTGCCCTTTTATTTCAATGGTTGTCTGATTCATTTTTGGTCCCTCTGTTTTGAGTCCTTGTATGTGAGGCCTTCTAAAAGGACCCTAAAAACAGGGCCATTACCTAACTTGCTTACCCCAGGAGACCTACCAAAAATCCAGGTAGCCTGACAACTGCTAACTGCAGGCTTCCAACCTGGCAAACCTCAACAAAATTATCAGAAATGTCCCAAAACATAACAGAAGTCCCACAAGAGGATAGGTGACCGTAAACCCTTGGCTTGAGTATTAAAGGGCAACCATGAATCTTTAATAATTAATCATTTCTTAAAAACAGAAAAATACTAGAAAAAGCCCAAAAGAGAAAACACATACAAAAAGGAGTTGCTTAAAAGGCATTCGTACAGCAAACAAGTTTGCCTAGATCTGACTGCTCCATCCTGTGTCCTGCAGTGATGTTTACTTACTTTAGTGCTCTCGACTGCAGGTGCTTCATTCTTTTACCGTCACAAGCAGCTGTTGAACAAGTAAAAGAAAAAAATATAACAATATACAAGTTGAAGTAAACCCTCTTAAGGTAAAATTGAAATAATAAACTAATTCCTAGTTTAAGTTGCCCTGCATTTTTCTCTGCTCTAAGACAGATTAGTTCACAAATCTACCAGTGCTTTTCAATGGACGATTTTAAAATTTCAAAAACATGTGTAGTGTGCTGTATGTGAGCTGTCTTAAGGAAAACTGAACTGTCTTCATAAACTTCCTCTAATAATAAGTGGATCAAAATTTAACAAAGTTGGTCCACTGGGACTCGAATTGTTTCATGTACAAAGACGGACAAACAGTCAGACACATGGCTACCACAGTAGGTGCTTTTCTCATTATATGGAAATGCCCCTAAAAATGTATTATGGTAGTAATGGGAAGGAGAATCAAAAGGAAAGAACATTATAGCAAACAAAAATTACACTAGTAAAGAAAAACTGAAGCTGCATCCATACTAAAACATTTTCATTTAAAAATTACATTTTAAACATAAACGATCAGCATTCCCACTAGCATTTTCACACAATTTGAAAACTTATCTCTACACTAAAATGCAAATGAAGTAGACTTTTGCCAGAGTGGGGATAAACACTTCGGTGGAAATGGGATGTAGATGTATCCTACTGGAAGGGATGGATATGCTGTTGGGCACAGGATTTATCAAAAATTGTAGCGGGCAGTAAGTTATTTGCCTTTTGTGTGTGCATGCAGCATTCAAACTGTATAAAACACAATTTAGATGCATACAGGTAAGCAACACAACAAACGCTATGGACAGCAACTCTTCTGTGCCCACTATGTTGGAATATAGTGCCTTTCTGTGAAGGGTGACCAATCAGTGAATAAGTCATTATAGTAACCTAGATCCAATCAGGGAAGGGCTTCGTAACGAGCACAAGCCAATCAGAGTACAAATAGAGTCTGAATTTTCAAAACTCTTCATATTTACCCGTCAACTTTGAAAAGTGGCATTTTTTCAGAAATATACTCTGGAGAGTGTTTTCAAAAGTCTTCCTTAGAAATGCTGGGGAAAAGTGAAAGCAAAGCGAAAATGAAGAGTAATGTCTGTGTTTTTTAACAAAAATGTGGAAGTGTGGACGTAACCTGAAACATCAATGAATGACATATTTAATGATGTCATTAAAAAGGAGTGTCGTTTGGACTGGATTTGAATGTTGAACCAAAAGAACTGATATGAGGACATCCACCGAAGAGGTTTGTGTGTCAAATGAGATTTTTAGAATCAGAAGAGACCTCTGGTTTTATTTGAGGTAAAATGGGTTGGTGTATAGATTTGTTTTTATTATACAACTGGAGTTTAAACTTTTGAAGTCTTGATTGTCTCAAGAAATGCTCTAGAATGGCAATATGTTTTCCTGTTTTAGTTTCTTAACTGATTAAAAGCCAGTGTAAAAAGTCTATTGTGAGCATGACTGCATTAATAGTCACCATTACAGCAATCGGTTCTTAAAGGGACCTCTGCATATTAATCAATAGTTTAATGACATTACCAAAACAAGCATGGGTTCTGCCTTCTTGGTAGCGTATTTCTCTTGTGTGAAAGCTGACTGTTGGTAATGAGCTGACATAACATGTTACACAGTACATGGTGCAGACACATGATGATATCTCATCTATTCTCTAGGGGTGCATATTTGTGAAAAGCCTCCTAAAGCTTGTTGAGGCACGTGACAAAAAAAGACAAAAAAGATAAAATCAAAGTTAGCCCCTGACTAAGCATGCAGGGTCTTGGTTTGGTCTGTTTCTACTTTCCTTGTCTAGCTTTTATTTCACTGTAAACATTGGCGCATCTGCAGTGTTTCGGGAGAGTTTAAAGGCATTGTATCAATGTACACAGTCGCTAGATTCAGTGCTACCTGCCTGTTTCTATTTGACATTCTGGTCTAGTTACTAGTGTGGCGGACGGCTGGGATTCTTGCCCGGCCAGGGTGCCTCAATGATGGAAGGACCAGGGGAGAGAACATATCCACAACAATACCTCCCCGGAACGCAAGAGGGCAGCTTCCTTCAATTGCATCTGGTCCACTGGCTTGGAGCTTAGAAGCTCAACCCTATTGTGGCCTGTGGTCACTGCAGCACTTCCACCACACTTGGGAGTGCTGCCAGGAGAAGATTAGAGTGCACCTGGAAGACTTTTTTTATTTTCTTCTTCTTTCTTTCCTCCTCCACTCCTCCTGGCATGCTTTGTCTTCTCCCACCCAACTTATAAGGTACCCGGAAATGCTCCAGGTGCTCGTTGACGCATTTCCGGCAGCACTTCTGGGTGTGATGGAAGAGCTGCCCATAAGGGCTCAGCTGCAGCACCGCCTGGCAGTGCCCACAGAACCCAACAGGGTTGTAGCACACTGCAAGTCCAATGGAGCCTTGTGGAAGTCCAAGGCACCACTGCAACCCAGGGGGACTGCCACCTAGCGCTCTGGATATGCTCCCTCCCTCGGTCCTTCCACCATGGAGGCATCCCTGGCTGAGCAAGGGCCCCGGCCATCCACCACAATATGAAATGCATTGTGATGTAAGGTTAACTTTATAGCATTTTTTAAAAGAAAGCTAAGCATTTCCACCATAAATCACAGCACACATACAGTGGATTCAGAAAGTACTTAGACCCCTTCACTCTTTACACATTTCCCAACGTGCCTTTTTTTCCCTTATCTGAGAATGACAAAGTGAAACCATTTGCAAATGTATTATGAATAAAAAAGTGACACATCACATTGACACAAGTATTCAGACCCATTGCTATGACACTTGAAATTTGGCTCCGGTTCATCCCATACTATTGATCATAATTGAAATGTTTATACAAATTGTTTGGAATCCACCTGTGGTCAATTCACTTGATTGGACATGACTGAATATGAACTCTATAAGGTCTCACAGTTGAAAATGTCTATAAGAACAAAATGAAACCATGAGGTCGAAGAATTGCCTGCAGAGCTTAGAGACAGGATTAAGTAGATGCACAGATCTGGGGATGGGCACATGCTTGACTCTTCTTACAGCTGGCCAACCAGCCAAAATGAGAAATCATGGGAGAAGGACTGTTTACAAGAGAGTTAACCAAGAACCTGATGGGTCACTCTAGCTAAGCTCCAGAGAACTTGCATGGAGGTGGGAGAAACATTCAGAAGTGTAACCATCACTGCAAGGCTCCACTGGTATTTAACACAGAGTGGCCAGATGGCACATGAAAGCCCACTTGGAGTTTACAAAACGGCACCTAAACACACTCAAGCTATGATAAACAAGATTGTTTGGTCTGATTAAACCAAGATTGAACTGTTTGGCCTCAATTCCAAGCATCCTGTCTGGAGGAAAGCAGGCACTGCTATACAGGGATAAGTCTTTCCTCAGTAAAAGGCACATGGATATACACCTAGAATTTGAAAAAGGAACCTAAGGGGCTCTCAGATTAAAAAAAAAAAACTAGATTCTCTGGTCTGATGAAACCAAGATTAGCACCACATCTAAAGGAAACCAACCACCACTCATTACCTGTGCAATACCATTCCAAAAACAAAGCACAGAGGTGGCAGCATCATGCTATGGGGTTGTTTTTCAGTGGCGGGGACTAGACAGTGTTGAGGGAAAGTTTAACAGAGGGAATTCCAGAGTTATCCTTAAAAGAAAACCTTGCTGCATGGCATGCTGGACCTCAGACTTAAGGTTTACCTTCCAAAAGGACAATAAGCTTAACCACAAAGCAAAGCCAGCACAGCAGTGGATTAGGAACAAAACTGGGAATGTCACTGAGTTGCTAAGCTGGAACTGAATCAAATATCTCTAGAAAGATCTGAAAATAGCTATTATGAAAAAAACAAACAGAGAAATAGAAAAATCACTTGACTGTGATACAAAAACAGGTCAGAATCTGAATACAGTTGACAAAACATGGAGGACAGACTGAGCAATTAAGGTAGGAAGTAAACAGAGCAGGAAGGAGGTGACATAGATTGATCTTGATGGAGGTGAAGTCATCAGGGGAGGACCGTAGAAATGTGGAAGTTTCTTTGGCTGTTGGGACGATGTCCTCGTGGAGAATTTGAGGTGCTGTACTCTTTTTTGTTCTTTGTATTTTCTGATAAAATAAAGATAGAAGCATTCATACGCTGCCTCAACTCCCTGTCCTGCGTTTTTCTGCACTCCGTCAGGCCCTTTGGCTGCCCCCTAATCTTGCGTGTGTGACACGGTCCACCGATGGCTTCCATCCAAACTGACAGAGCTTCGTAGGATCTGCAGATAAAAATCCCAGAAAAGCTCTAAGTCCAGACGTGCCAAGGTTGTAACACAAGAACAAAGAAGACTCCAGGATGGAATTGCTGCCACACCTAAGTACTGAGGAAGGGGTCTTGAATACTTGTGTCAATGGGATATTTCAGTTTTTAAAATTTTTTTTAATTAATTTTCAAAAATTTTCAGAATCCTTTTGTTCCATATTGTCATTTCTGGGGTGTTGCTTAATGTGGGGAAAAGTGAATTCAAATGATTTTAGCACAAGGCTGTGACACAACAAAATGTGAAAGCAGTGAAGGGGTCTGAATATTTTCTAAGGACACTGTATCAATGTACTGGCTTTGGTAATTGTCCCGTTCACATTGTGTTCCTTTAACCACATTAACAACATTCTCTTTAGAAGTTACAAGCAAAACACAACCATGAGAACAAACAGAGTGTCTTCTTCAGCTTCATTTGTTTCTGTCAAAGCTCATAATCGAGGGGCTCATTTGAACCGGAATAAATCAAAGCACTCTTGCCCAGCAACTTTTTAAAAATGTCTGGTAAAATTACAAAAAGATGCATTCCCTTCTCCCTCTCTGTCTTCACTGATGAAATGTGTTTATGTAATAATTTAGAAACTCTCTTGTTAAACAGGGATTTCAAGCCTTAATTTCATCGAAATGGTTTGTGCTGTCTGATATCAGCAGACATAAGTAACAAAAGGGCTTTTACCTGCTCAGCCTTCTCCCCAACCCTTGCAATGTTTAGCTCAATACGCTAACCGAATGATCTTTTACTAAACCCGACTGCTGCTACCTACCTTGCATTCTTGTGAGTGGAGTAATCAAGACAGCTTTGTGAAGTGTTTTCTGTGAAAGGCACTGTAGAAAATGAGGATTGATTAATTGATTGCTTGATTGATGATGGTTCTTTTTGTAATGAGTTGCCGAAAGAGAGGAACTTTAATGTTGTGGCTAATTTCAGAAACTGTTACTGCTTTCTGTTTTTTTTTTTTCTAGTGCACATTTTTATTTGAACCTGTTTGCCATCTCATATTATGTCTGTCTTCTTCCATATGAAAGATAACCCTGATATGTTTTGTCCTTGTTGACATACAGCTGAGGTAGTAATGGGCTGCAGTCTGAATTATCTTGCTGGATCTTTGTTACAACGTGCACATTCAGATGAGTATCATCACCAAGTATAGAAATGCCTCAGAGTGATAAAGTTTTCTTCATGTGAATGGTTTACAGATTATATGATTAGTGCTATCATTATGAAAACTGAAAGTGTATTGTAACAGCAATGCAGCCAAACAAATCTGTATATCCATCCATTCAGCCATTGTTTTGTATTCAATTTTTCCATCAAAGCCTTAGGTTGGGTGGGATGCTAGCTTTCTATGGGCCACTATTGCAGCAGAAGGAGCAAACAGGAGTCCCCAGATATACAACACAACGACTAGAGGGCAATGTGCAAATACACTCTGGAAATTGAACCCAGGTTGTCTGTGAAGCCATAAAAGGGCGGTCACAGGGCCAGATTAATCACATGGGCAATTATGCAAGTGCTCTGGGGTGCCAAAAATTGAAAAACATAATACCGGGCTTGTGCTTCACAAGAATCGAGATGGCTGCTTGTGCCCTATCCAGGGATATCACAAAAAAAGTTAAAAACATTCCCCAGAAAAGAAAGAAATACTTCTCACATGGGTGCTGAATTGCTAGGCCCCTGCTCTCTGTGCATAACCTGTAGTGGAGCCAACTATGGGAGTTCAACTTAGCACAGGCATATACTACGTGAATTTACGAGTGTCACTTTCAAAGAGGCTTATGTGATTGCACATTGAGATCATTAGAAGAAACTTCATGGTGCCCACAGAATTTGACATTGTGAAGAATGCAGTGATATTTGACTGCCTCTCTCTGGGATGTCTTGGGTACCAGAGCCTAGGCATCATCCATCTTCCAGAACATCAATAGTCATAACTGAGTTGGATTAGGACAATGAGTACACAAGCCACAAGGATGGTGCGAAAGGGCACACTGCTTTTATTCACCAAAAAATTCAAAGAAGTTAAAATTAATCAAAACATAAATTCAGTAAATGCGCTCTTAAAAAATAAAGGTGTCAGATTGGTTCTTCAGAACAATGCCATAGGGCAGGGGTGTCTCACAGTGGTTGCAGGTTTTCATTCTTACCGTCTTCTTAATTAGTGACCAGTTTTATGCGGCTAATTAACTTCTTTTCCCTTAGTTTTAATTAACTAGAGGCCTCTGAGTTGTTTCTTTTTCCTTAATTAGCAGCCAGACAATAAACAGACAAAAAACAAAATGTCACATGACCAGCTCAACTGTGCCCATCACACAATAATTGAAAGGTAACGTTCTCAGTAAGGTTGATCTCTCAGGTCACCAAAACATCTTGACGGTGGTCTTAGAAAAATTAGAAAACCGACAGTTTTGGTAATGTCTGCTGTGGCAGAATGAGAGGAGTTTAATTAACAGCAGGACTCGGCTTCTCATTAAGAGATTGGTTGGATTGAAATTGGTTGGAGTTTGAAGCCCCAGTTTTGCTAGTCATCTGATGGCTTGTTTCATGTCTCATTTCTTTTTAGCTCTCATTTAGCAAAGAAAAGAATAAATTCAGAGGACTGAATCCTTCAAAACAGGACTGTTAGAATGATGGGAAAAGAAGTTAACTTGCAGCGAAAACTGGTCACTGATTAGGGAAAAGGTTTAGAATGAAAACCAGCAGCCACGGTGGCCCTCCAGGCCTGGAGTTCAATATCCTTGCAATAGGGGAACCATTTTTGCATCCCAAAAGGCCCGTCCATGTAAAGGTTCCAGACAGAACTTTTATTTATTTAGATTCATAACAGGTTGCATACAGTAAATACCCGTAAATAGAGTCCCGTTACCCAAAAAGTTTAGTTCCTGCCTTGTGTCTGATATTATTGCAGAGAGAGGCTGTGGCTCCTCTTGACCCTGTGATGGAAGAATCAAGCTTAAAAAATAGAGACATTGGACAATGCTTATAATGCAGCTTTGAGGAATAAAGAACACAAGTGCTTTAGACTTTACAAACAGATGAAAGGCACGTCTGTCTGAAGTCTCTCGTTTTACAAACTGTGGCATTAATGTGGACACTAATTTGATGCGTATCACCTACCTAAGCATCATTGCAGGCCAGGTACACCCCTTCATGACAACAGTATTCTCCAATGGTAGTGGCATCTCTCAGCAGAATAATACTCTGCCACACTGCACATATTAATTGGGATTGGTTTGAGGAACATGATGATGGGATGTGACAGGAAGTCAGATCTCAATCCATTAGAGCATCTTGTAGTGTGGGTTGGAACAATAAGTCCAGTACATGGTGGCTCCACCAGGCAACTTACAGGAGTTAGAGGATGTACTGCTAACGCCCTGGTGCCAGATACCACAGGACACTTGCAGAGGTCTTGTAGAGTCCGTGCTTTGGTGGGTCATAGGTGCTTTGGCGGCATTTGGCGGAGCAGCACCATATTCAATCAATCAATCAATCAACATTTATTTATATAGCACATATTCATACAAAAAAAATGTAGCTCAAAGTGCTTTACAAAATGAATAGAAAAATAGACGACACAATAAAAAATAAACATAAGTCAACATTAATTAACATAGAATAAGAGTAAGGTCCGATGGCCAGGGTGGACAGAAAAAACAAAAAAAAATCCAGAGGCTGGAGAAAAAAATAAAATCTGTAGGGGTTCCAGACCAAGAGACCGCCCAGTCCCCTCTGGGCAATCTACCTAACATTAGTCAAACAGTCCTCTTTGTATTTAGGGTTTTCATGGAAGGACCTGATGATGATGGTCACGTAGACTTCTGGCTTTCAGTCCATCAATGTTGGTGCATCATGATGCTTTGAGTAGGTGGTGGTGGCGCAGGCCGCCATCACAAAGAAACAGAAGAGAGAGTAGGGGTCAGTATGGATTTTGGAGCCACTGTGAATAGTTATTATGAAGAATTGAACATACAGAGTATCAGTATTAGGTAGATGGTCATTAAGTTTTTGTTTAAGCATTACCTTCCTTGACTCGTATGTATGTAGCTAGACCATTAATTCACCTACTGCACTTTTCGGCCAACTTTGGGCACCTCACATGATTTCTGAGTTTCATTTAACATGTTAAAGTGTGCAGCATCATCTGCAGTAGCCTCTATAATGTTTGTGACAAAGAAATATTTTTTCCATGATTTTCCCTTCTGCTCCACAGTTTAAAATTACACACATCAAACACTTCAGGCATTGTAATTAAAGCACATATTGCAGACATTAATTTAAGGGGATTTGCATATATTTTAGTCAAAGCATATAGAAATAACAACACTTTTTCTACATGGTCCTCCCATTTCAGTACACCATATTATTTGGGACTTAGAAATGGCAGGTCTATTAAAGCCGTCATGTTTAGTTTTTTCTCACATATCCTTTGCATGTAATGACTATCTGAAGTTCGTGGTTCAAAGACATCACCAAGTGCTGAGGATCTTGTAGGTGATGCTCTGTCAATCCCCCAATGAAGCCATCTTCAACTCCTGCTTTTTTCCAGGCTTGTCCCGTTACGTTTTCTCTTCAGAAAATGGAAGGCCTGCTCAGTTGGATATAAGTCAGGTGACTGGCTTGGCCATTCAAGAATTTTCCATTTTTTAACTTTGAAAAGCTCCTGTGTTGCCTCAGCAGTATGTGTGACTCGTTACCTTCTTGTAGGATGAAGAACCATCCAATGAGTCTGGAGGTGTTTACTGGAGCTTGAGCAGATCAAATCTTTCTATACAGAAAGAGAATTTCGTGTGCCATTGCCATCATCAGTTCCAATATCAATGAAGATAATTGTACCAGTACCTGTGGTAGCCATACATTCCCAAGCCATGACGCCCCCAGCAAGGTGGGATGCTTTGGATCATGGGCAGTTCCTTTTCATTTCCACACTTTGCTCTTTCCATCACTCTTATCAGGTTCATCTTTGTCTCTTCTTTCCACAAGACCTTTTTGTAGAATTCCTGAGGGCTTCTTTAAGTCCTGTAATCTGGTCAAGCTGTTTTTGTGGCTAACTATTGGTTTGCATTTCACAGTGTGGCCTTTGTATTTCTGCTCATGAAGTCTTCAGGTGATAGTTATCTCTGACACATCCACATCGGCCCCCTGAAGACTTGATTCTGATCTGTCGCACAGGCGTTTGGGGCTTTTTCTTTACCATAGTGAGGATTCTTCTGTAATCAGCAGTGGAGGTCTTTCTTGGCCTACCAGTCCCTTTGCGATTATTGAGCTTACCACCGTGTTTTTTCTTCTTAATGATATTTCAGACAGTTGATTTAGGTCATCCTAAAGTTTTGCCGATGTCTCTATTGGTTTTATTCTTGCTTTTGGCTTCCTTGACTTCCATTGACACACCTCTTGTCCTCATGTTGAATATTTGCAATTACAGACCCCAAAGTGTAGAAGCAAACCAAGGTATCTAATGACGGTACGTATGAAGCAATAAAACACACCTGAGGAATCACAAACACCTGTGATGCCAATTGTACAAAACATTATGGTTCCCTGAAATGTGGGAAACATGTAGAAAAAGTGTTGACATTTCTACATGGTGGGACCAAAATGAATGTTAAATTCCCTTTAAATGAAAGTGTGCAATGTCACAATACCCGAACTGTCTGATTTGTAATTTTAAACTGTGGAGAACAGAGGTCAATCGAGGAAAAAAGTTTCTTTGTCCTAAACATTACAAAGGGCACTGAATATTTTTAATGGTTTTCAAATAATCTAAATTGTGGAGCATTTTGTCCTAAACTACATGCAATAGGACTTGGAAGACTACATTGATGAAGTTAGGGTCCTGTACCTTGTTGCTGTTTTTCAATTTTTTTCTGCTGAGGGGTGACCAAATAAGAAACTACTCCTTTTAATTACTAGAAGAATTGTTACCCTGGGACAATTAGCTCCATTGCATTGTACAAACAAGAATAACAAAAGTCGGCTCATATGGCAGTGTTGACATCTTTGAATTTCATAGTCTTACCAATTCATTCTTCAATTTTTTATGGTCCATTCATTTTTCTTTTAATCCATTGCTTCTAAAATTCACCTGCCAGGCAGGCCACGAGATGACGTATGGTTGTAAAAGCACACATTACTTGACTGTTATACTTTGAAATCAGGCAGTTGTTCTGAAAATCGATACTAAATTAAGGAACTGTATTGGAAAATGCACTTCATGAAACTGCTTGCTACTTTCGCCCGGTCCATCCTTTAAAATGAATTGTTTCTCTCTCTCGTATTCCATGGTGAGGTTTTTAGTTTTCGTTTAAGATGTATTGCTTGAACTGAAATCAATAGGTAGGATCTTGTTGGGGAGTAGGAGAGAGGCGTCAGACTTTAGTAAGCATTTTGTGATGTGGTTCCCAAGTATCTAGAGATAGCAGATAATTATTATTTACACAACCTGCAACAAATATTGTCTGACTTTCACATTCACTGTGTTCACAGTAAAGAGGTTGTCAAGTGTCTGCGTTATAAAGCCAGGGAGATGATGGCTACTTTTAAGAGCAAAGTAGAGAAGCAATTGTCCACTGGAGGTGTAGTGGGAATAGCCAGAGATGGGAGTAAATGAAAATGCTAAGGATGTAGATTGAGCGGGCTTTTAAGGATTTGTGATGATTGTTACTTGTAGCTCAGTGTGTTGCTTGCCCCAATCAATCTCTATTTTTAAAAGTATCATTAAGTATATGCACCCTCTCCTGGGCACTTCAGAGTATAAACAAGATTACAATAAAATACACGAGCTACACACTGAGCTGAACAATGCGTATAAATGTAGCCCTGATATAAATATACAGTGCATTTACAAAATATTCAGACCTCTTCACTTTCTGCACCGTTGATTGTGTTGTAGATTTAACTTTAAATGGATACATTTTCCATTTTTTCCCACTATTCTACACTCAATAACCCATAACGACAAAGTGAAAACATGGTTTCAGAAAGGTTTGCAAATTGATTAAAAAATCAAAAACTGAAATCTTTCATTCATATAAGTATTCGGCCCCTTTGCTGAGGCACTCCAAATTGTGTTTAGATGCATCCTGTTTCCTTTAATTCTTCTTGAGATGCGTCTAGAACTTGAATAGAGTCCACCTGTGACACATGGAACTGACTGGAAGTCGTGTTACTGTGTATATAATGTCCACAATTCACCCTTTATATCAGTACCAAAGCCTAGTCAGGATGTCCAAGGAACTCTCTGTAGACCTCGGGGATCAAATTGCTGTGAGGCAAAGATCACAACAAGAAAACAAAACCATTTCAAAAGTTTACAGTGTTTGCAGGAGTGCAGTGGCCCCAATAACTGTGAATGGAAGACTTTTGAGCCCACTGAGACTCTTCTTAGAGTTAGCCATTTGGCCAAACTGAGTAACCAGGCAAGATGTTTCTTGGTAAGGGAGGTGACCAGTGTGGAAGAATAATTTTAGGGTAACATAGTATTCATCTTAAAGAAATAGCATAAAGGCTTAATAAATGTCAGAAACCTGTTCCGGCAGACCAGGAAACCAGATAAAGGTCATGTGAACAACAAAATGTACACTGAAATATAAGAATTGGTTTAGGAGAAATACTGAGATGGTCAAGTAAAGAAAATACCAGAAGAAAGGTTGATGTAATACACAAAATGTCCTGAAGGATGACTAAGAGATGACTAAGAAATCAGCAGATGTCCTGCTGCTATTTTAATATGATAAATAATTTAGATAGGAATATAAGTAACAAGCTGGTGAAGTTTGCAGAAGATACCAAGATGGGTGGGTTAGCAGATAATGTGGAATCTGTTATATCATTACAGAAGGACTTGGATAGCAGACAGACTTGGGCAGATTTGTGGCAGATGAAATTTAATGTCAGTAAATGTAAAGTATTACACATAGGAAGTAAAAATATTAGGTTTGAATACACAATGGGCAGTCGGAAAATCGAGAGTACACTTTATGAGAAGGATTTAAGAGTCATAGTGGAGTCTAAGCTATCGACTTCCCGACAGTGTTCAGAAGCCATTAAGAAGGCAAAGAGAATTCCAGGTTATATAGCACCTTGATGTGTGGAGTACAAGTCCAAGGAGGTTCTGCTCAACCTTTATAATGTACTGGTGAGGCCTCATCTGGTGAACTGTGTGTAGTTTTAGTTTCTAGGCTACAAAAAGGACATAGCAGCACTAGAAAAGGTCCAGAGAAGAGCTATTAGGCTGATTCCAGGGCTACAGGGGATGAATTATGAGGGAAGATTAAAATAACTGAGTCTTTTCAGTTTAAGCAAAAGAAGATTAAGAGGTGACATGATTGAAGTGTTTAAAATTATGAAGGGAATTAGAACAGTGAATCGAGACGGTGACTTTAAAATGAGTTCATCAAGAAAACAGGAACACAGTTGGAAACTTGTTAAGGGTAAATTTCGCACAAACATTAGGAAGTTTCTCTTTACACAAAGAACGATAGACACTTGGAATAAGCTACCAAGTAGTGTGGTAGACAGGAAGACTTTAGGGACTTTCAAAACTCACCATGATGTTTTTTGGAAGAAATAAGTGGATAGGACTGGCGAGCTTTGTTGGGCTGAATAGCTTGTTCTCTTCTAGATTGTTCTAATGTTTTAAAAATATAACAGGCTTTTATTTTATATAAATCATTTGTATGTAAAGCAATGAACCAACCAGAGTAAAATGTATCCATTGATTGACACTGTATGTAAATTTAGTAGTTTATAAAATGAACCTCTATTCTTTATTTCTCTGATCATTCTGACCATTCTGCTGTAACGGACTACTTTTGAAGAATGCTCCTTACAAGGCATTTTGTTGAGGAGTAATCAAAAGTAATTAAAAGATACAATGAACAGCTTTTCTCCTGCCTGATTACTGAATTGTCCTGTTAGAGGATATTTCTTTCTTTAATAAGATGTTAAATTTCTACCACACCAAAAAGCAAATGGTCACTCAAACAAAGCTTCAGAAGTTCTCAGCTTAGATAGTAGAACCTGTTGGAAGGATGACCATCTCAGTAGCACTCCATCAACCTGGCCTTTAAGGTAGAGTGGCTTGGTGGAAGTCACTGTTGAGTAAAAGGGATATGTCAGTCTGCTTGTCGGTTGCCAAATGGCATTTAAAGGACTCTGATCTGATTAGACAAAAATTGAACCCTTTGGGCAGAACTCCAAGCACTCTATCAGGTGAACACCAGGCACTGTTCCTCACCTGCCTAATTCCGTCCCTATGGTGAAGCATGGTGGTGGTAATTGAGGTAAGGGAGAGAGGACCTTGGAGAAAACCTGCTCCAGAGTGCCTGCAACCTCTGATTGGGGCAGCAATTCACATTTCACAACAATGACATCCTGTAAAGCATACAGCCAAGACAGTGCTGGAATGGCTTTGGTATAGATTTCTGACTGTGCTTGTGTGACCCAGCCAAATTCCAGACTTAAACCCCATAGATCATCTGTGGAGAGACCTGAAAATGACACTTTACAGGTACTACCCATCCAATCTAACAGAGCTTAAGAAGATCTGCCAGAAAGAATGAGGTAAACTGCCCAAATTTATGTGAATACAGCTTGTAGACTTACCCAATAAGACTTGAAACTGTAATTGCAGCCATTGGGGCTTCTACAAAGTTCCAAATTACTTTATATGAATGATACAAGTCAGATTTTGATTTTTAACAAATTTTGCAAACCTTTCTGAAAATGTTAAAAAAGTGAAGGGAACCGTTAGTGAACTGAGATCAGATTCTATGGTCCCTAGTACAGGATAAGGAATGATGGTTTAGAAAAGTTGGATTTGTGGAGGCCGATAGTAAGGAGGCTTAGTTGTGCTAATAAATGAACCTGTGGTCCCCCTTGTTTTGAACAGGATTACCACCATGACAGCCCATCACTAATAGAGTAATACCAAGCTATTTCAGGTTGATTTACTACAGTAATCCCTCCTCGATCGCGGGGGTTGCGTTCCAGACCCCCCCGCGATAGGTGAAAATCCGCAAAGTAGAAACCATATGTTTGTATGGTTATTTTTATATATTTTAAGCCCTTATAAACTCTCCACCCTGTTAACATTATTAGAGCCCTCTAGACATGAAATAAAACCCTTTAGTCAAACGTTTAAACTGTGCTCCATTATAAGACAGAGATGACAGTTCTTTCTCACAATTAAAAGAAAGCAAACATATCATCTTCAAAGGGGCGCTGTCATAAAGGAGCGCCGTCAGGAGCAGAGAATGTCAGAGAGAGCGCTCTCAAGAAAAAAGCAAACAATCAAAAATCAATACGTGCTTTTAAGTATATAGAAGCACCGCATAAAGCGCATTTTGTAGAGGAGCGCCCGTGTCCTCTGTGCAAACAGCCCCTCTGCTCACACCCCCTCCGTCAGGCAGAGAGAGTGAGAAAGATAGAGAGAAGCAAACAAGCACCGCGCGGGAAGCATATCTTATAGCATTGAGAAGTTTTAGTTAATATGTAATACATGCTCTGATTGGGTAGCTTCTAAGCCAACCGCCAATAGCATCCCTTGTATGAAATCAACTGGGCAATCAAACTGAGGAAGCATGTAACCTAAATTAAAAGACCCATTGTCCGCAGAAAGCGGCGAATCAGCGAAAAATCTGTGATATATATTTAGATGTGCTTACATTTAAAATCCGCGATAGAGTGAAGCCGCGAAAGTCGAAGCGTGATATAGCGAGGGATTACTGTATACACATGTGTCGTTCCTTATTTGTGAGTGAACAGTCCAGCTCTTGTTAAATTTTGCATTACAACAATAGGAAAAGTTGATCAACAAGGGACAACACTAACTTATGTCAAATTTCATGCTTAAAACCAAAAAAGCAGCAGAAGGATTGTGATGCTCTGCTTTCACAGTCCGGACTTGTACTGAAATTCAGGATCAAACAAGTTTATGCCCTTCTGCTCCACATCTTAATTGCAAAATGACAGGCGCACTGCCCAGTTAATCTGTCATTTAGCACTGTTGCTGAAGTAGATTGATAATTAATGCCAGAAGTGAGACCCCTGTGGAGGATGACCCCATCCTGCCTTGCCAGGTGAGTTAAAGAAAAAAAAGATAATGAATTGTTCTTATTTTTGAATTCTTTGCTTTAATGCCAGTACAATGCAAATGGGCATCTTTCATTTCTGTCATTGCTTCTCCCACAGAGCTAGAAGTGTCCTTAGACAGCTGCTCAGATTACATACTGTAGTCTTCATTATCACTGCATAGGCAACACCTTACAGACATCAACCCAGCAATGCAAGCAGAAAAAACGAACAGTAAGGACGCAAACCACTTTTAACAAGTCTGTTCAACAATATTACTGACTTCTGCGCAATCATTTTCAGAAGAAGATGGTGCTGGGCACAATAGCAGGACATCATATTGGTCAGATTCCATCTTTTTTGAGCAGAACTTATGTCACTGGTGCTTAAATGTAATGCTCTGGTGTACAGTAAGGAAGGTGCTGTGATGAAAGATGTGGGTTTTGTAATCTTCACATTTAATGCACTTAGAAATTAGAAACAACTAAAATATGGGACAAAGATTTTGGAACTCCTGGATTGGTGTCTGGTCATTTTGTATTGTGTTTTTGTCAACTGTTCTGAACAGACATGTAAGTACAAATTAAAATTGTGTTATTGTAATGGTCTGAGTTTGCTGTTCGCTGCAGCAGCCATTACTCTTTTACAGTCTATAGTCATGACCAGGATGACCCAGGCAATGATGACACAGAAACCAACAAGATGTGTTGCAAAAGTGCAATAGTGTTCTTATTTTTTACAGTTCAGGATTCAAAACCTCAAAATTCAAAGCTCTTCCTCTCTCTATATATAGACGGTCGGGGTCCACGCCCAGCTGGGACGTCCTGTACACTATATTCAGGGGGAGCAGCCCTGGACAGTGCAATACCTCCCCCAGGATGCTAGATGGCTAACCCCCTGGATTGAAGCGGTGCCTCGGTTTCCTACAGGGCTCCATGGGAATTGGAGTTGGGTTCAGCCCTGTTGGGTCCTGCAGGCACTGCCAGGGGGTGCTGTGTTTGGGACTCCTGAGCCCGTGTGGGCAGCATATTCATCACACCCGGAAGCGCGGCCGGAACCTGGTGATCAAGCACCTGGAGCACTTCTGGGTGAACTATGAAAGGGGCCAGCGACCACCACTCAGCAGACAGAGTCAGGTGCAGGTGGACAAGGTTGCTTGGGAGGAGTGGTGGTGCCAAGAAGAAAAGAGAAAAGTGGTTGATGTAACTGGTGTGTGTTAGATAGATAGATCGATAGATAGATAGATACTTTATTAATCCCAAGGGGAAATTCACATACTCCAGCAGCAGTACACTGATACAAAGAAACAATATTAAATTAAATAGTAATAAAGATGTGACTGTGTATTGCCTGTGGGGTTCACGGGGAAGATGTGCCCCACAGGTGAAGAAAAAATAAATATTTGTTACATTTTACACATGCCTCCGTGTGAATCTGTGTCGGGTCGGGTGCTATATAGTGCCTTATTCACTATATATATATACATATATATATATATTGTAAGAAGAAGAGACATGAGGCATGGCAAAGACAGGAGGCTTTATAGGACGGAGGGCGGAAATGATGTCGTCCTCGGTGCCAGAACCGGAAGAGATGTGTCCCTCTTCGAGGTGTCGGCTTCTGGTGGGATTTCCCGGGAAAGACTTGTAGAGAACTCAGAAAGTGCGTTGGCGTACCCCATCCCCGGGCAGATGTATAATCAGTCCTCTTTAAGCCCTTCAGCTGCCTCCCATGCACACGTGTGTGATAATATATATAATCCAACATCTGTCTGTCTGTATGTCTGTCTGTCCGCTTTTCACGAGAGAGCTACTTAATGTATTTAGATCAGGTTTTTTTTCTCGAATTTGCTTGAACATTCTAGTTGATTTCTCTCATCACGCTAAGTATTATAGTTTGGTTGTGGCACCGATTTATTTGTGCGTATCCAAGAGAGATGCTGTAGGCCGAGGGAGTAGGGAGCGAAGTGGGGCCCTCCTCACTCACATGCCAGCGTCTGTTTGAATCAGTCTACTTCTCGCCACGTGTTGGAGCATACCTTGCCTAGCTAGCAATGTCTGTTTGTTCAGCGGACATTATCATCTAGAGATTGTTAAGGAGTAATGTTTGACACTTGTGAGAGAGAGAGATCAGAGCTACGTGTGTTTCAGAGTGTAGCTGCTGATTGGCAGAGATATCCCTGCCATGTGCTCTTCTCCCCACATGGAGGACGCTCTCCTGTCAGAGCTGAACACAATCAGAAACAGTGCCAAAGTTTGACATTGGAGTGTACCTACCTTCCGCTTGGCCAGAGATACCTTGCCAACTTTTTACATTTTTGGCAAAGAGATCACAGCTACATTCTCACCCCTGGTAGCAAAACCAAAAATACTGTATATTAAGAGGCCCTCGGATCCGAAAGCTATCAATATAAATTCTTCTCAATACAAATTATTACATTTTTTTTATTGATTTTTAAAGTTAGCCCTGTTCCACTACTACGCAGGTGGAGCCACGGGGGACAGCTAGTAAAGAAATAAATACTTCAAATAAATTGAAAAATCCAGAGCATATGTGGGGATAGAAATGACAATAAATAGATCCTAAAAAAGTCAAATGTAAAGCCATGCAGACATAGGCCTCTTTCTTTCCAGTCCCTCGTCAGCCCAGCGCATCTCTTTGTGCTTCCATCTCCTCAGCTCACCCAATGGGTCTTGCTGTCAGCTGGAGATGCCGACACCTTTTGGCTTTTGCCCCAACTGCCTCCTCTGGTGTCTTCCAGGACAATTACAGCCAGACTGTGTCAATTCTCCGCCTGCCTCGGTCCCTAGTACAGGAAGAGAAATGGTGGTTTAGGGAAGTTGGATTTGAGGTTGCAGAGAGTAAGGAGGTTTGACTGTGTCAGTGTATCGACCTCTGGCTCCCCTTATATTAAGCAGGATTACCATTGTGACAGTACATCATCAAAAGAGTAATGCCAACTTGTCTCCAGTTGATCTACTATACTCCTGAGTGTCATTCCTTATTCGTGAGTGAACAGTCCAGCTGTTGTTAAATTCTGTTTGACAATGACAGGAAACGTTAGATCAACAATGAACGTCCCTAACTTATCTCGGGTTTCCTGCTTAAAACCAAAGAATATGGTCACCCCTCTGCCTGCCTCTGTGTTTGAAGAATTGCCAGGAATACCCAATTGCTCCCTCTGCTCTGTGGGAGCCACCTGTCCTTGGGGTGTTGTTCCCTTTGCTCCCTCACAGGGCCACTGACCACTCTGCCTCCCCTCCACCATGCTGACTCACACCTCTAGTTCTGCTTTTGCCTTGTTTTTCATTCTGATCAACTCCTCCATCTCCCATGCTCACACTCTTCTTTATATCTCAGTGGGTGTGCCGTCCTAATTGCAACACACAGAAAGTCAATGAGGAAAATGGAACCAACTGCACCCTCAGGCGTAAACCTGATCAACCCCAATCTCCACATTAAAAGACTTGCATGCCCATGGAGCTTTTGTGACCTGATTGTGAAAGGTATGTACTCTTGTGTAGGGTTCTCAACTGGCTAAGTGATTAGTTACAATAAAAAAATTAAACAGAACATTCTAGTAGTAAGTGGAAGTTTCCAGAATATTCGAGTATTAAGTCAGAGTTTCAAGAACATTCTAGTAACATTTAGAAGTTTATATTTTATTTCTTATTTATGGCTATTGTGGCATCCGGCCGGGACGCCCAGGAGGACCGGAGGAGGGCTTGTACCTCCTCCAGACCGCGAGGGGGCGACCGCTCTGGTTATGTTGGGGGCCAGGCGGCGCCCCGGTGCCTGTAGAAGTCTGGAGCCCAGCACTTCCGCCATACCAGGAAGTGCTGGGGGGAAGAAGACAGGGGACACCTGGAGGGCTTCCGGGTGCGCAGCCGGCACTTCCGCCACACTGGGGCGTGTCTGCGGAGGAATGCCGGGAAGCAGCTGGAGCCCATCCGGGTTCCTATTTAAGGGGCCGCCTCCCTTCAGTCAAGAGCGGAAGTCGGGTGGAAGAGAGACGGAGCTGGAGAGAGGACTGGAGGTGGCCAGGAGAAAGGCACGATGGACTGTGACCCCTGGACTTTGGGGGATCGGTGCTGAAGGCACTGGGAGTGCATGTAATGTGAAAACTTGTAAATATTTTATAATAAACATGTGTTGGGTGAACTTAAGATGTCCGTCTGTGTGTGTCCGGGCCAGCTTCCACACTATCTACACAGAAATTTGTATATAAACGGTCAAAAAGTTCACAACTGATAAAACATTATATGTTACAATTGTAACAGTACAAGTGTTTTATTTGAACTAGCATGGCTTCATCTAGTTTAGGATCTGCTCCTGAAAACTGGTTGTTTGGAAAGCCAGTCTGTCGTTATCCCACAGCCCGACTACCACGTGGATTCAATGTGCTGCAACTAGTCCAGGCATTTATGTGTTGAAAACATTCCTTTTTGAAGGTTCAGTTCAGGATGACTGCACGTGAATCCCAGAGTATCACAGATTTTGCTCAATGTCGGTTATGTCAGATGGTGGAATGAAGCACCATTTGCAATCTGAGCTCCTCTCAATGACAAAACGTTTTATCAGTTCTTAGTACTTACTCAAACCAGGCTGAATGCTGGCATTTTCAAGACACCTCTGTGTTTTATCTGAACATTTGACAGGCTTGCAAATTTTGGATGACAGCAACAAAGGAAAAGATGGTACAAAGCCTGCAGTGGCTACCATTACCAGATATTCCTTGATAAATGAAGGTAACAGAAAGAACAACGTCCTTTTTGGATGTCCTTGTGGAATAAGGTATGTGGTGCTCTGAGTTAGCTTCACACTCCCTGGTTGCTTCCAGGAGCCTCTTCAACCCATAACCGTCGATAGCCATGGACCAAGAGGAGCCGGGCAAATGAAGACACAAACATTCACAAGGGGGTGGGTGCGAAAGTGTTCTGTGCGAAAGTGTTCTGTGCTTTTATTAAAATCCAGCAAACAGTGCAGTGATTCGAAAAACAACAACATTTATTCATACAGCACGGTTTCATACAAATATTGTAGCTCAAAGCGCTTTACAAGATGAAGAAAGAAATGTTTATAAAAAAAAAAATAAAAATATTAAAATAAGATTAGGAAATACTAATTAACAAAGAATAAAGTAAGGTCCGATGGTCAGGAGGACAGAAAAAAAAAATAAAACCCAGAAGGCTGGAGAAAAAGAAAATAAATATGCAGGGGTTCTGAGGCCACGAGACCACCCAGCCCCTAATATGGTATTCAAAACATCAATGATCTCAACATGTCTGCATGGTTTTCACACTGGAAAAATTAGACAACGAGGGTCATGTGGATATCTGGCCTTCAATCCATTAATGTATGGACATCACGGTGCTTTGATCAAGTGGTGGTGGCACAGATCGGAAAAAAAACGGAAAAAGAACAGCAGAGACAATAAGGGTTAGTACAGACTGCAGAGATAATAAAAGTAATAATTAAATGCAAATACAGAATATCAGAATTACACTAAAATGAAGCTAAGAAAAAAGCCTTGTTAAAGTAATGTGTTTTCAGCAGTTTTTTAAAGAGCTACACCGTATCAGCCTGGCGAATTCCTATTGGCAAGCTATTCCAGATTTTAGGTGCATAACAGCAGAAGGTCGCCTCACCACTTCTTTTAAGTTTAGCTATTCCAATTATAAGCAGACACTCATTTGAAGATCTAAGGTTACGATTTGGAGTGTAAGGTGCAAGACATTCTGAAATATAAGGTGGATCAGATTATTTAAGGCTCTGTAAACCATAAGCAGTATTTTAAAATCAATTCTGAATGACACAGGTAACCAGTGTAGTGACTTCAAAACTGGAGAGATGTGCTTGGATTTTCTTTTCCTAGTTAAGATTCTAGCAGCTGCACTCTGCACTCGTTGCATTCGATCGATGTCTTCTTTGGGTAGTCCTGAGAGGAGTGCGTTACAGTAATGTAGTCGACTAAAAACAAAAACGTGAACTAATTTTTCAGAATCTTGCAAAATTATAAGGGATATACCTTTTGCTGTATTTCTTAAGTGAAACTGAAGAGTCAATCAATAAATTATCCATTATTAAACAGTGACAGTTCAGGAGATGAAATCCTACAAACAAATGGTCCTTAATGTTCCTTCTCTGATACTGGCACAACTCTCTGTCTCCCTGGCTCATCCATAACGTGCTCAGTTGGCCGAGACTCCACCAGCCATGGTCCTCACCAACGCCCCCCAGGGTCGGTTGTCCTCCTTTCTTCTTACTCGATCCTTGGCATATCTCAGATCCCTGGGGAGACCTCCACAACAATTGCACCCACTCTCCCTAGAGTGCCAACCCTTTGCTCCTCCGCATGGCTAACAACTGCACCTCCTCTCCGTCACTCACAGGCTGGCTCATCCTACTTCACCACCCGACCCTGCTCTCAGCAGCACTCTGTTTCTCTCTCATCTCCTTCTTTTTCTTCCTCTCTGTCTGATCCTCCCCTCTCTGCCATGCAGGCTCCTTTTATATGGCCTAATTGGGCTCCAAGGTGTGAGTGAAGCACCTGACTGATCCATTTGCATTTTCACGTGAGTGCACAATCAGCCAAGCACCCCAATCACCCACAGAGCAAAGTAAGCTGGCGCACATTATCTCTCAGGCCATGATTATTTATTTAGAAACTGTACTTCACCACAGACGTCTCATCCCATGGTAAAGCAAGGTCTCAAGTGTTTCTCAAGAAACCGCCAGAACAGTGGACAGATGATCCGATCTTTGACAAATTTTGTGAGCTGTTGGCACCAATGCCAGTAGTGAATGATGCAGCCGAAAGAGGAATAAGAGAAAACTGAGATATTGACAAGGGCCAATGACCAGAAACAGTTTATGCTTCAACTGGTTGCAAACCATCGAAAGAATTTTCTAGCTTGAACAAAGACTATACTTATGTTGTTAGTCTATGCAAATTCTGTGATGCAATCATGGAACAGAATCTCTAAGGAATCTTTCCAACATCTTGTGGAATCCATGCTATGAAGAGTTGAGGCTATTTTGAGAGCAAAAGCAGGCCCTACCCAGTATTAACCTGGCATCATTGGCCCCTGGATGAAGCCTCGGCTCTTGTTCAGAAAGCGGACACCACTTGGTTGTTTCACAATAATTAGGATTAGGTATATAAGTAGGTTTCACATTTCCGTTATCATTTTAGCCCTACAATAGTGATTTAACGTCAGGGACCTATTTTATTGACCTTAAGTTTAGTGTTTGGGCGAGGGGAAGGCCGTCTCAAGTGGTGTCCGCTTTCTGAACAAGACCCGAGGCCTCAGCCCATTCCATGATACACTCACACATACAACCACAAGTATCCACATGGACATCCAATTAACCTAACATCACGTCTTTGGAAAATGGGAGAAAAAAAATGGAGAATCTGGAGTAAAACCCACACAAACATGGTGAGAATGTTTAAATCCCACAGAAGGCACAAAATGTGACAGCAAGCCATATTTGTGTGTGTTTGTATATGTGTTTAATTAAAAAGGTCCCTTTGTGCTTAAACAATGGTCCCCACCACCGCCCCCCATCTTGGCTGCTGGTTTGACCAAAAAATCCCAAAAGTTAGTTTATTTCCACAAAAAATCCCAAAAGTTAGTTTATTTCCACCGAGACTACATAAGACCAGGTTTAAAGCTCACTTATCTAAATTGACTATTTGCAGCTCATTAAGTCTGCTGAAATACGATCTTAAAAGCAAATTAGTGCTTTTGGATGTCTGAAAGTAACATATACTGTGAACGATCTAGAATGACGGCAATCATTTCTGCAAACAGACCCTTTCATTTCAGCAGTTTAGCTCAACTGCATCTGGTTGCCAGAAAGTCAAAGAGGATTTCGCCTGTCTGGCATTTTATTTCATCCTAATTTTAAGAATTTTCAAAACTGTTTAAGCAGTTATTTTTTATTGATATTGGAGGAAGCTTTTTGATTGTAATTCTTACCAGACAAAACTAAGAAAAGCCAAGCAAAATGACACCTTTTATTGGCTAACTAAAAAGATTTCAATATGCAAGCTTTCGAGGCAACTCAGGCCCCTTCTTTAGGCTTCAGGCCGGAGTTGCAGATTACATCTTACCTGAAGAAGGGGCCTGAGTTGCCTCGAAAGCTTGCATATTGAAATCTTTTTAGTTAGCCAATAAAAGGTGTAATTTTGCTTGGCTTTTCTCTACATTCATAATGGCTAACACGGTACAACACCCTAGTACTACAGACAAAGCTAAGAAATATTTTGGTGTTAGAGTAGTGGCATAGCCTAAACCTGTCTGTTGCATTATAGTGAATTATATCTGATACACGTGCATGAAAGGTAAAGGAAAATATGTAAAAATACAGTATTGTTATAATAATTCTATTTGAGACTTACTAAACAAGTTTACCATATGGACAGTAAGGATCAATCCAAATGCAAGCATTCAAGTGTCTGTGCATCTATCCAGTGTCTATGTCTTTGTCATTCCAACAGATGGCTCTTCACAGACATTAACACTGTTTTTACAAATCCCATGCCAAATGGCATATAAGAGAGACTTATGCATTGTATGGTGCATCTTAGATGGGTAGTGCAGCTAGTTACTGACAGTTTCTCAATGCCTTTTGCTCCAATTAATTAACCCTAAATTGAATAATCAAGTTATCATTATGATTTCTAAAACATGTTGCATTTTACTCAATGGCAGGTGGGAAGAAGTTTATTTTTAAATTTTAAATTTTTAAAGGTATTGGCGGTATGCTCACTATCCATCCACCCATCCATTTTCCAACCCGCTCAATACGAACACAGGATCACGGGGGTCTGCTGGAGCCAATCCCAGCCAACACAGGGCACAAGGCAGGAACCAATCCTGGGTAGGGTGCCTATCCACCGCAGGACACACACAAACACACACTACGGCCAATTCAGAGTCGCCAATCCACCTAACCAGCATGTCTTTGGACTGTGGGAGGAAATCGGAGCACCCGGAGGAAACCCATGCAGACACGGGGAGACCATGCAAACTCCACGCAGGCCAGCGAGCCCGGGCCTCCTAACTGCGAGGCAGCAGCGCTACCACTGCGCCACCATGCCGCCCGGTATGCTCACTATTCAACATGAATATTTTTTCCACAAACTATTGAAGGGAGACTCCGAGTTCCTGATCATTCATGCTGTGCCCTTAGGGAACCATACCATAACACTGTCTAAGCCCGCTTGGAATCATGCTGTCTTGACCCTCACTATCAGGGCATTCTTAAACAAGATGGCCATGCTCTCACTGCCATCCACTTTGTTTTTGATAAGAAACGTCCAGTGAGGCCTGACCTTCATTCTAACTGATCTGATCAAATATCACCTCAAAGTCCTATCCGCTGGGATGTTCTGCTTGTTACCAGACAGCCAGGGTCTTTTGAAAGCCACTGCTTATGTGCTAGCCGCCCACCATGCTCCGTTTCATCATGAAATATTGATGGGATCCCCAATGATGGACCATCTACAAACCTTCCAACTACTGGCGCGTGGAATGTGACGAACAGACCGTTTATCACAAAAGCAAATGTCAAGCTCAGCCCTAGAGTAGAGTTTCACTGCTCGCTCCTCAAATTTCTTCTCAAACAAATCAATCATTAGGTAACGCCATCTTTGAGGCGTCCATTATATGCAGCTATTAACCATATGAAAACATTTTATTTATAATGCTATTACAAATTATTATTAAAAACATTGAATCACTTGAAATAATTTAAACAGCTTAATGAAAGGATTAGTGTTTGTGTGTCTGTCTGTGTCAATAGAGTATAATTGTAGCCCGCAGTACCAATGAGGTCAGACACGTAACACCCCAACATCACGAAATGCCCACAGTGTCACTCATGAAACACCCGTCACATGCCCGCTTACACTACCATTAAGATTTGGGTTGTGTTTCGTGTCTGACATTGCAGGCATAACTGACCTGCGTCATCGGTCACAAACAATAATACTGCTTTACGGACCCAATCTCAAATGGTGTATAACAGAGACATGCATTGTATGGGATACTTCAGACATTAATGTTAAGGTTCACATTGATTACTTAGCTCATCTTTGATGGGTAGCACAGCTAACATATTTTATATAGGTTATTTATTTTTAACAAAAAAATGAATGAATTTAATAATATAAAGTATGCAATAGAACACATTGCTTACTCCAAAAAAAATAGAGAACAGCACACCAAATGTTAAATTCATCCAAACTCGGATAATATCATTCATTGTGCATTCGACCAGGGCTGAAATCCAAAGAAGGCTTTTGTATTATTAATGAGAGAGGACGGAGAAGTTGAAGGTAGTTAGAAAAACCAAGAGTTTGTTAATCAGATAGTCAGAAATATTTTGTTGATTCTAAGTTGCTAATCAAAAATGAACGTTACTAAGCTAGAAATATTTTTTGTGGAGCCAAAAAACTGGACTCACTTTGGTGTCTCTGCAGATAATCCTTGGGTACCGCTGGTTTGACTTTGTGTCGTATGAACGGTAGCTCACGGAGTCCCGAATGAAGCACATTACTCTCATTGTGAGGGAGCGTCAGTTACGGCACTACGGTCATGTGGCGCGATTACCCGAGGGTGATCCTCATTGCTGAGGACCCGAGTGGCTGGACCAGGCCAAGGGGATGCCCACGTAACGCCTGGCTGTGGCAGATAGATGGTCATTCCAGAGGGTGGGACTGGAACTGCATGTCTGCCTGGAGGGTCCGGTTCATCATGTGATGGATGCGGCAACGTGATATATCAGTATACGCTCCCCAACCTGACCTGACCTGAACCAAAAAAACACCAAAGAATCTCTAATATCCACACAGCTTATCTCAGATCTCAGATACTTAAGGAATGTTGTCCGGCAAATTTTATGCAATCACTCTGGTGCCATCGCACACCCAATGCCTATTTATGTCGAAGCCATCAATGCTAAAGTTCAGAAAATAGCGGTATCAATAATTATATAAAATGGCTATGTGCTATAACAATTAAAAATTAGGACTTTCTCCAGGAGACATTTAGAAAAAAAATGTAAAACTGAATTCCTTGTGTAGAAAAAATCGAAATTGGATGCAAATAAATCAAAAAAGTTAACGAAAATACCAGATTATAACATTAACATGCTGCCAGGATTTTAGATTTTTTTTTTGTTCACACAGTGAACAATAGATATGTGAAGTGAATTAACATAAGTGACAGCAGCACTTTAGGGACCCTCAAAAACTAACTGGCTGATATTTTCCAATAGTTGGGTGAATGGAGATTGACAAGCTGTGTTGCGCTGATCTCATCACAAGTGTTCCTGTTGTGTTGAAATCCTAATTCAATCTTCATACCTACTAGTGATAAGTGAAACACACTCAATTTGCTTCCTCTCAAGTTCGGCCGAATTGTGGAAATGTTCAGGGAACTTGTTGAAATAAATTGAAGTCAATGGGGAGGGAGAAACTGGCTTAGTTTTGAGGGGATTCTAAATGTGCAAAGATCTTTTAAGTGTTCCTGAGGATTAGAGGAACATCTGCCAATTATGTTGGACTGATGATTGTAGCCAACTCGTGACTTGAGCTGTGAGGCAGCAGTGCATACCACTGCGCCACTGTGCCTCCCAAAGATGAAATTAACTGAGTTAAATGTCAGAAGAGTAAAATTTTATGCAGACGGGAAATGGGAATTCACTTAGACTTGTTCTCCACAGACTCCATAGCAGGTTATCACCTTTCTCAAATGGAAAAGTTTTCTTCTTTTATCCCTGACACGTTTGCTTGGTCAGTGCTGCTGCTACCAAAGAACTGCAACAGTAAAGATCGGAGATTCTTCACTCCTTCCGACTGCCATCAACTGCACAGCACTCTGGGTAATACTATTAAAGCAATCTACACAAAAATACATTACCTTTAAGACACAAATAAACCAACACACTTCCATGTTTGTGCTGTGTGCACATTTTGTGTTCAAACGTATTCTCAGTTCATTTTTACTCCACTACAGTATTAGGGTCAGTGTTATATACTTCGGGAGATCTGTCTCATTCTACATTGGCTGCCACAGCTCTACGATGTCATGGAAGGCCTGGCAAAGCATCATTGACTTCTGTTAAAAAAACATTTCTTTCATCTGGCTACATGGCAGTTAATACGAGGAAAATATTGTGAAAATCTATGTTTGCTGCAAAACAATGCTTTGGTGAATGTCACTAAATTGTCACTAGATAGATAGATAGATGGGCGGCATGGTGGCGCAGTGGTAGCGCTGCTGCCTCGCAGTTAGGAGACCTGGGTTCGCTTCCCGGGTCCTCCCTGCGTGGAGTTTGCATGTTCTCCCCGTGTCTGCGTGGGTTTCCTCCGGGCGCTCCGGTTTCCTCCCACAATCCAAAGACATGCAGGTTAGGTGGATTGGCGATTCTAAATTGGCCATAGTGTGTGGGTGTGTTTGTGTGTGTCCTGCGGTGGGTTGGCACCCTGCCCAGGATTGGTTCCTGCCTTGTGCCCTGTGTTGGCTGGGATTGGCTCCAGCAGACCCCCCGTGACCCTGTGTTCGGATTCAGCGGGTTAGAAAATGGATGGATGGATAGATAGATAGATAGATAGATAGATAGGTAATACACTATATACTACAGACAGATAGATACTTTATTAATCCCAAGGGGAAATTCACATACTCCAGCAGCAGCATACTGATAAAGAACAATATTAAATTAAAGAGTGAAAACAATGCAGGTATAACAGACAATAACTTTGTATAATGTTAACGTTTACCACACCGGGTGGAGCTGAAGAGTCACATAGTGTGGCGGAGGAACGATCTGCTCAGTCTGTCAGTGGACAGGATGGTGACAGCAGTCTATCGCTGAAGCTGCTCCTCTGTCTGGAGATGATCCTGTTCAGTGGATGCAGTGGATTCTCCATGATTGACAGGAGTCTGCTCAGTGCCCGTCGCTCTGCCACGGATGTCAAACTGTCCAGCTCCAGACCTACAATAAAGCCTGCCTTCCTCACCAGTTTTTCCAGGTGTGAGGCGTCCCAATTGTTTATGCTACCTCCCCAGCACCCCACTGCGTAGAAGAGGACACTCGCCACAACCGTTTAACACCCACATTAAAGAGTGACTTTTAGGTCACGGTCTGCCTGTTGACAGTAAAGCATCACTGAGGTCACACTGACCCACATGTCCCAGTCAGTCACCAGCATTAGAAACAAATCCTCTCCTGTACTTCATTAGATTCTGCTTTGGGGCACACAAGTACATAATAATGCAGTGAGAGCGGATGTCATATTTGGAACAAAACTACTCAAGAGCAAAATTTTTCGTAAATGCGATGCACTTCTATAGCATTCTGAAAATGCATTCTCCCTGGACTGTGATTTGCACAGCTACTAAGAGCAGCATGAATAAAAATGGCGTGTCTCAGGAGAGCTGTAAAGGTCATTAGTCAAAGTTAAATCGCTAATGTAGTGGCCTGGATCTCCACATAATTGGACTGCCGGTCATTTCCTCATTTTTTGCATACAACATCCAGCACATTTTGTTTGAATTATGGATTTATTTGTATTGTGGGTTTTACAGATTATGCTTTGTATGATGATTCGTGTTACCTATTTCTTTCATTTCTTGAATCTTCTGAAATGATGGAGCAATTGAAGAGCCATTGTTTCCCTGAACTTTCAGAGATGAGTATTACGGTGCCGGATTTCAATCAGTCTCTAAAAGTCAGTAGGCTTTAACTGACCTTGGCCCTTGCTTTGCTTTTCTTTTCTTTTTTTCTTTGCTTTGAGTGAAAAGCCAGGGAGTTCTTAACAACCAACATGTCCTACAACTTTGATCTTGCAGCTGTCAACTAACTCTGTCCCCCGCCACAGACCTTTTATTCCCCACTTCCTTTAAACCACAAAAGAAGAAGGCTTGGTTCAATTTTCTTAGGCATGTGCTTTATGTTAGAAGTTTTGATTGACGCAGGTGTAGGGCTCTTGGTGAGGTGCCCGCCATAGACGGCCCTAACTGCAGGACTTTATGGAGCAATTAATGGAGGGGAAGTGTGCTCGGGGAAAGATTTTTTTTTTTCCTGAATTGTTTCAGTGTTTATTGCTTGCAAGAGCAAAATGTGATTTTCGTTTCTTAAATTATTCATGTTTTATTTTCAAGATTTAAATGCCAATTTTTGTCTGCATTGATACTGTGGATTCAGGAAGAATTAGATTAGATTAGGTTAGATTAAATTAGATAAACTTTATTAATCCAAAGGGGAAATGTAGATGCATGCAGTAGATGAAACATAAAACAAAGGTACAGACTCACAGTGTAAATAATGCAATTGTAGCAAAGTGTAGTATGTCATTTATAATTTCGTTTTTTTTTTTAGTTATGAACTTCCAGAAAATTAGTTGGTCCCTGTAAATAGTTAATAAGATACTAACAATATAATCTGTTGTAGCGCGGACGTTAATTAGCGTCACACCTCACAACCTGCATGCACCACGTTTTTTGGCTCTAATGGCAGAAGCGCGGTGGACGCTATGGGGGTAGGTTGTGGTTTCAGTTCTATCTAAGTTTTTCCCGATTTTTATTTAACTTATTTTGTATTAATAATTTGTAATTTATTTAAATTGTTATTTCATAGGTATAGGGGAGAAGATGCTTATGTGTATATTTTTTTATTTAATTTTTATTTTTTTTGTTTGTTAAGAATATGCAATTATAAAATTAGGATTGTTTTTGTATAAAGCTATGTGTATTGTAAATAGTCAGTCAGTCATTCATTATCCAACCCGCTATATCCTAACTACAGGGCCACAGGGGTCTGCTGGAGCCAATCCCAGCCAGTACAGGGTGCAAGGCAGGAACAAACCCCCGGGCAGGGCACACAATGGGACAATTTAAGATCACCAATACACCTAACCTGCATGTCATTGGACTGTGGGAGGAAACTCACACAGACATGGGGAGAACATGCAAACTCCACGCAGGGAGGACCCGGGAAGCGAACCCAGGTCAGTGTGAATTGTGGAGAAAGAAAAGCCTGTTTGGTGCTTTTGTTACTGGTTGGAAGGTGAATAAAGCAACCTTTATTTGAACCCGGGACTCACTGTGTGTTCGTGTTTGGGGGTTTGGGCTTGCTGACGCCAGGATGTCCATCACAATGCAATATTCAGACCCCTTCAGTTTCTGCACACTTTATTGTGTTGTACATTTACCATTAAATTTTCCATTTTTGCCCATTAGTCTAGACCAGGAGTCTCCATCTCCAGTCTTGGAGTGCTGTTGCGGCTGCATGTTTTCATTATAACTCTTCTCTTAATTAGTGATCAGTTTCTGCTGCTAATTAACTATTTTCCTTTATTTTAATTGACTTTTCTTGAGACTCTGATCACTGAATTGATTCTTTTTTCCTTAAACGGCACCTAAACATAAATTTGATATGAAGTAAGCCAACAGATGACCAACTAAGTTGGGTCCTCAAACTCCAACCAACTTCACTTCATTCAGTTTCTTAATTTGAAGCCAATTCTCATTGCTAATTAAACCTGTTATTTAATTCCATGGTGCTCATTCTACCATGGCAGACATTTTCAAAACTGTTGGTTTTCTTTTTTAAGAGTGCTGTCAAACTGTTTTGTGGACCTGAGCAGATGAACATTACTGAGGCCTTCACCTTTCTTTATTTTCAGTTATTGTGCGATGGACACAGGTTGTTTTTTTTATTTTATGTGTTAGTTCATTTTGTGTCTTAATATTATTTGGTTGCTAATTAAGGAAAAAAGAAATAATAAAGGGGTCTGAGTCTTAAGTTGTGCATCAATTAAAATTAAGGCAAGAGTTAATTAGCAGCAAAATCTGGTCACTAATTAAGGAAAGGGTTAGAATGAAAAACTGCAGCCACAGTAGCTCTCCAGGACTGGAGTTGGAGACCCCTGGTCAAGACTCTATAACTCATAATGACAAAATGTTTTCAGAAACTTTACAAATCTCTCATTCATATATGCATTTAGACCCTTAACTCAAGTTAGAAGCCCCTTTGGCAGCAGTTACAGCTTCAAGTCTTCTTGGGTAAAATTTTACAAGCTTTGCACACCTGGATTTTGGCAGTTTATTCCATTATTCCTGGCAGATGTTCTCAAGCTCTGTTAGTCAGGAGTGTGTGAAGGTTGTTGCAACATATTCACTGACAGAGGGGCTTCAATGAAGTACTGAGTAAAGGATCACAATGCTTGTGTCAATCGGATATTTCAGTTTTTTATTTTTAATTAAAATGTGATGTGCCCGTAAAATGGCCATCTTCTGGTCTCCCCAAAGATGTTCTAAGGGGTTTAAGTCGGGACTTTGGTCGATTCATTCAAGGACAGTCAGACACTTGAAACGAAGCCATTCCAGCATTGTCTTAATAACAATAATTCAATTTATTTATAAAGGCCCTTTCCCATTCTCAAGATGCTTGGCTGTAATGCAGATTATTGTTCTGCTGAAAGCTGACCCGTCATGACGAGCCTCTGATAATTTCTAGGTTTATTTGTATGTGAACCACTTTATTATTGTTCTTTTTTACATGTGAAATCATATCTTTTTGTACTCATACCCTTCGAATGACAAGTTCTCTTTAAATAATACAAAATTGTAGCACAATCAGTAAACTCTGCCTTTTTTTAGAGTTACAGAATGTACTTGGCTATACACCCTGGTGAAGTTGTAGACCAAATAAGTCAAAAGGTGGTGCTGCCATTGAGGAGAACGTCTGGATCAGTAAAAATATTGTGGGCGATTTGCTATTGTATGCCATGAGAATTTATAGTGACTTACTTAACTTGTTTCTTTCCTAAAGTATGTTAAGAAGTAGAAAACCCTTGGGCTCTTATAAGTACTCTCTTTGTGGGACTTTAATATTTTGAAAGCTTCATTTTCATTCTTATAATTGCAGTAGGAAGTTAATGAGTCACTAGAAAGCACTGAATGGTTGCTAGAGACCACCTCGCAGGAGGGGTCACCATTTCACTTCACATAGAATTCCTTAGAAATTCCAGCACGGCAATATTAGTCGTTTGTTATACAATCAGAGATAATACGCATATGATATTATTTATCTTTATTGTGAGGAGGTTTTTTGCAAGGTATCACATGAAAGGTTAGTGATCAAGCGAAAAGAAGTGGGAATTCAGGGTATGGTCCATGTGTAGGTACAAAATTGGCCCAAATACAAGAAGCTAAGGATTATGGTGTGATAAACTTTTTCAGAATTAAGTGATTTTACATGTGGTGTTCCCCACTGCTGGGGCCATTGCTCTTTGATCAACTCCGATTGAGTCAGAGGGTTCTGGGCGACTGAGGGCTCATAGGGCTTTCTACAGGTAACTGATGGAGGTGGCATGGAACGAGAGAGCCAAGCTTGAGGTAACCCTGTAGTGACTGAGTGAGGTGACTGGGACAGAGAGCCAAAGGTGAACGGGTTGGCTGCTGTCTCTGGCCTGTTGACAGTACCTTGAGTACAGAGCAGGGGAGACAATGGAGAATGAGATCGTGTGGACGGAGATTTATACTCTAAAATTATTTCTCAGTTCTAACTCTTTATTAGGTTTGCTTTGATTTTCTTCACTGCACTGTTTTATTGAACTATTATTTATTAAAGAATTATTAATGCCCCTCACTTTTCGCACTGTTTGTTACCTTGTAATGAATAGACACCGTGCACTTTCCAACTCAAACTTGTTGTTTCCTCACTTATTCTAGCCCGGTCCAGCCTTGGTTTCTAACAACTAGGAGTTATGGAATATGAGTGGTGCCCATAGCTGTGGTTAATGACGTACGTTCTTTACAATAATAATTTTGTTCAGTCAATTCACTCTAATATACGCTTACATAATTGCTTTCCCCTTCCATTTATTTCCAGAGAAGAGACTTTTTTTGTATTCGATTAGTCAACTTACATACAGCTGCAGGAGAAGGAGAAGGGCACTTCTGCGTGAGCTGTTTGCATTTGCATTCTGCCCAGAGTTTGACTTGAGTGCGTTGGGCATCCGTGTGGCTGTTAGACGAGTAACAGCAGAAGTTATACAAAAATACACAAGTTGAAGCAATCACTTTCAAGGTAAAATTGAAACAGTAAACTCATTCCTAGCTGAAGTTACACATAGCATTTTTAATTTTTAAGACGAACGAGTTCATAAAAGTGACGCTTTTCAAAGAGGGATTTTGAAATGAAAAAAATTTCGTACAGAGCAATATCACAAAGAAAACTGAACTGTGTTGACGACTTTCTTTGAAGAACAAATGTGCCACATCTAAACAAACTTGTTCCATTGGGGGCTTGAGCTGTTTCATGACAGACAGACAGACAGACAGATGTGGGCTTTCGCAGTAGGTGCTTCATGCATTATGAGCCAACGCACCTAGAAACAGGTGAGCTAATTAAACACTGAGGTCAATTAATGACTGACTGATGGAGAAACTGGTTGAAACAAAAACCGATGTTCTCATCCCATCTTTTGTAATGTTCTAATATTCTAGTTAGCCCTTTGTGAAAGAATATGGATTTGAACTGTAAACTGTGAACACATGTTGGTTAAGTGCTTTATGTTCTGGTTTTCTAGTAATGGTTTTACTTAACAGAAAATTTCTAAGTACTGGTGTATTTTTCTTGAAAACTCTTTTCACTTTACCAGCTATTTTATCTCATCACTTCTGCATGCTGTTGAGGATCTGGCTTTAATTAATATGTATTTATGTCTACAGTAAGCAAAGTACTTGGTATTCTTGTAACAGGATCAATCTGTTTCAAAAATGGAAGTTGTCCAACCATATTAATTATTGACTTTTCTTCACCTCTGGCTACAGCCAGCATCAACTAACCAACAACTAGCAAAGTGTTTTATTAACATCCATAGTAAAATTATGTTATCAACATCCAGAGATATCCACAATTAGAAATCAAAAAGGTGTTGTTCCTAGCTGTCATAAAAATAATTCCTTATCTTCCACACGGTCTCTCATTCTTTGTCTCTAACTGCTTAACTGCCTGGGTGTATTCTAACTGACCAGTAACCCTTTTAAATTTTGGGGGTACTGGACCTGAAATTTACACATCCAGTCACCTGAAGTCCCATTTTATGAGACACAAGTGACTTTATCATAACCAAATGAAGCTGTTTCTGTATATTAACAGTTAAATTGTGGAAATAAGAAAGAAAGAAAGAAAGAGAAAGAAAGAAAGAAGTCTGAGTAAACCGACTGAGAACACTGCAGGCGGTAAAGGTGAAAATGTTTTGTTTGCCTTCACAAAGTGACTGTCAGTAATAATAGCTTAACCATTAAGCAAAGCAAGAAAACATCTGAAATAAATTGTTGTTGAATTGACTTTTTGGAAATGAATAGAGCGTTTCTTTGTGTGGCTGATTTCCCGGTGCTCCATTATATGCAAAGACACTTACAGTAAATTAGACTGTTGCTTTGTTATATGGGCACCGACAATACGACAAATGGAAAAATCGAGACTCACAAGAAGGAGGTGCCCTTGTCCACTCAGATTGACCTGCTTACGTTGTTAACATTCAGAACTATAGGCTGACTGTTTACAATATGTTTCTACCCTCAACTGTTACTCACTAATGAATAAAATAATGATTAGAAGCATAAAGTGTACATTTATCATTTTGTATCATAAGGAAGATGTACTCAGAGTTCTGTGCAGTTGGCAGCACTGCACCGTGTCAGGTGTAAAATGTCACAGGCCCAATATGACACGTCTTCTCACAGCTTGACACAGTGGATTACAGATATTGCTGTGTCCTCATCTAAATGTGGCATTTATGGCTGAAAAGACCAACATGTTGTTGCTGGAGCGGACGTCAACACTGACGCCTCCTCTTGAACTTTAGGAGTGCCATAATCATCCAGTTTTCCGTTTTGTAGTGTGGTATGTAAAGGAAACCCAACAGAGCAGTGTCCATTACATTGATCACAAAACAGACCACAGCATTTAACGCTTAAGGTATAATGTTCTTGCCCATAGGAATGAAAAATCCAAAAAGAGATCTTCTTAATATACTTTTCTCCTTAACAATAATGAAATCAGAAAGAAATAAAATGGAGTCAGTGTCTTTTTTTCTCCTGCTTCTCAGATTTTTCCCCTGAGACAAAACACCAGTGTCTCCTCTTGAGTCTCAGATAAGATCTCAGCAACATCAAACAGTGGACTCAGATCTTTCAAGCAGTGTGACGTTTGTGTTGTGTGCTCAATAATACAGTATATGGGTGGTAATTAGAAAATGCTTTACTATAATTACAAAACTGTAGTCCTTGCTTCTGAATAATACTATTAGTTGCTGTAATTTATTTTGCTGTGTTCCAGTTAGATCATAGTCACTCTGGAAGAGAAGGCAGGCAACATGGCATAGTGGTTTAAACCCTAAGGTTGTGGGTTGAAATCCCACTTCTGACACCACTGTGTGACCACAAGCAACTCAGTTTATCTGCCTGTGCTCCAATTGGAAAAATAAAAGAAATACAGTATAACCAATCATATCTGGAATGTTGTGAAACACCTTTGAAAAAGGCATTAGTCCAATCACTGGTCTACAAAAAATATTTTTTGTTTGCTACTGGGAACTTCAAAGCAGTTCTCTATTAAGTTTTTTACACTGATTTCATATATGAAATCAGAATTAAGCTAGCACATCAGATTTTTAAGATACACATCATTGCCATTCTGACACTTTTGAATATCAATATAATATATCAACACAATATCTGGAGTTTGAACTCTGCCCCACCAAAATTGTTTGAATGTTTTTATTCTGAAAACAAACCAGAAGACGATACCAGAGACACTTTAAGACATGTTTATATCAATTTACCTCAATATAAAAGTGAGCTGGCGCCCTGCCCGGGATTTGTTTCCTGCGTTGCCCCCTGTGTTGGCTGAGATTGGCTCCGGCAGACCCCCGTGACCCTGTAGTTAGGATATAGTGGGTTGGATAATAGATGGATGGATGGATAAAAGTGAGGTAAGTATGCTCAAAATTTTCTGAGGCAATTGCTTTTGCGCTTGTACTGCACATCCGTTTCTGTTTGGAAGAACCAACAGTAGTCACCCATCATGCTCGGAGTAAATTTTCCCTGATATCAGTTTTCCATCACCTTTGTATCTTGATGAAATCTTTCCTCATGCTCATCTCTGACATCACCCAGATGTGGTGGAAAAAAATGCGTCTTCAGTGACATTCTGACTTTCGTAAGCTAACATACTTTCAGCAAGTTCTCCACGAGCTCAGCATAATCCTCTGCTCTGTGACAGTCAAGAAAATTCTGGACAACCTGCATCAACGAGGGTGCTGATTCAGTTGGCTTTAGATTCCGTTTGAACTCATTTTCAAGCATCACTTCACGGATTTCAGGGCCAACAAAAACACCTTCCTTAATTTTGGCTTCAATTTTCTCGAGATCAAACTTATTTCTTAAATGCTGAAATGTATCGCCTTTACTGTCCAGTCACCCTAGTGGACGTTGTGGATGAAAACGGTTTTCAGATTTGGAGTCAGCAAGTGAAATTTGTTAAAGTGCAGGTGAAAGAATCCCAGGAACAAAATGCTTGTTGACCATTGATACGTAAAAAAAAAAAATGTGAAGACTTAAAAGAGATCTCACAAAATATACCCAATTCTTAATTTTGACTTCTTTTGCCTTGGATGTGTCTTATGTCTCTGACAAAGCTGATTCTTAAATTAAACATAAATGTGGATTTCTGTGAAGTCTCATGAGCCGTCAAAGATCAACATTTGAGCAGTGTGGTGTAGTGGCTAAGGCTCTGGACTTCACACCCTGAGCATGTGGGTTCAAATCCCCCTACTGACACCACTGTGTGACCCAGAGAAGTCACTTGACCTGCCTGTGCTCCAATTGGAAATCCAAAACAACTGTAACCAATTGTATCATAAATGTTGTAAGTTGCCTTGGATAAAGGTGTCAGCCAATTAAGTACAAAGTAAATGTAAATGTAAAGGAGCAGTAAAATTTTCCTATGGGTGGAACAAAACATTGTCAAACAGTATTAACTCAAAACGCACTAATACTCTACAGAAGTTGAGAACTTCATTTGCAGTGGTATAATATTTCCATATTTTTACAATATTATCACGATTATTATAATAACATAATATGGCAGATGCAGCATAATTAGCTTAAAGGACACCAGTTTTCCATTTATAAAATGTCACAAGGAAACACATGCAACATGTGCATTCCTCAGCTTAACTGGGAAAGAACAATTTTTGGACAAATTTTCTGCTTCGTTAAAAATAAAAAAGGCAACATGATGGAGCACAGCTCCAGAGACTTGGGTTTGATTAACCAGCCCGGTCATTCTATTTGCATGTTCACGTCGGACTGCATGTCTCTTTAGAATTTCTCCATATATTTCACTTGTGTTTGACATTTTGAAGACATGTCCCATTAGACCACTTTTCCAGTGATTTTCAGTCATTTACATAATTTTGGCGAGTTCGAGGCAGTAACCAGTTTGCTCCTTCCTAAAAGGGTTAGTCGCGTAATGTAACACACCCAGCGACTCACTCCAACTAGACCACCACGTGCTGTGATAAAATGTAACAGGTTTGATTTTTGGAACATGGCTGATCACCAATCAAACAGAAGTACAATGCATAGAATGCAATGAAAAGAAATAAGGAATGCAGGTTTTGGAACTCTCAAACAAAAAAGAAGCTTGTCCATCTGGTGTCTCATATGGTACTGCAATAGACAAGAAAAAAGAAAATGAGACTCCGGCTGAATTTGCTGAACCCATTAACCCTTCGTTTCAGTTTTATGTTTCAGTCATGTAAATTGACATGGCCTGATTACAGTGTCAGCAACTGTAGTCGACATACCTTACAGCTAGAAGGCACGCAGTGTATCACATCAGCTTAAGGTTGATTAGCAACTTTAAATTATGATTGAGCGCTTCCATAAGTGTTATACCGTACTGCTGTGTCTTTGAGTGTTAGTTCTGAAAAACATGAAGTTAGGGTTTGTAAATGAAATATTATATTCCTTGATTAGCCCAGCCCCGAGTAGTAGTGAAACAGGGCAGTAAGGAGGGCTCTTCCCGGCTTCCAACTTCTGACGTCATGCTTCCCCCTCCCCTCAGCTCACAGCCTCTGTCTCACATTAGCATGAATATATCGCTCCTGCAAGCGAACTATGATCCTTAGTGCGATGAGAGAAGTTGTAAAATCATCAAGAATGTTCAAGCAAATTATAGAAAAAAACCCAATCTAAATCCGTTAAGTAGTTCTCGTGTGAAAACCGGACAGACAGACAGACGTTGGATTTTTTATATATTGTCAAGCTTGGGTCACAAAGTTCCACAGGAGAGTTCAAAGAGTAGAAACCTTATTGCTGTTCTTCCAGTTACAAACACAAGTCTCTTACAGAGACGAACCGGCAACACAAGGAACAGCTGTCAAACGTGACGCTTTGGCCCCAACTCCCACTCTAAAGAACACAAAGTCTTCTCCATCAAGGAGATCCAGCAGGCCGGCAGCAGCGGCCGGAGCAGAGGGAGTCTGGGGGAAAAGAGACAGGAGAGTGAGAGATCTCAGGATGGCAGCGGCTTGATCTTTTAAATGTTCGTAACTCTTGCACGGCAAGCCAGTAAGCCGGCAGCTGAACCTGCAAAGAGGTACTGAGAGAGTGTATTTCTTTTCCATTGAAAAACTGTTTAAGAGGGGGTTTCTGAAGGGCCACCGCATCCCCCAGAGGCAGCAGTCACAATATAGAGATGATAGTGATGTGTGAATTGAATTCTTAGTGAAACTCTGGGATTCACTTTGCAGGAAAAATTATGAAATAAAATGTGTTTGGCTTCCTGAGAAATGTGTACCATTCACATAAGTAGAAGGACATTTAATTCCTGTCTGGAAATGTCTTGTCGCATTAATTTTGCGAGCGTCTGCCTGCTATTTAGTAGTTAAATATAAATATATCTATCTGAGAATAAATATATCTAGTGGAAAAAAATGAAGAATCACCAGAACTGTGCATATCCTCAACTAGGTTAAGGCAATTTTTTTGCTAACAGTGGGAGAAAGGTTTTGGTAGAGGTGAATTTCCATGTAGAGGATTTTTTTGTGGAGAAAGTACAGTCATGTGCACCATGGTTTGTTGTAGTTTATCTTCATTTGGAAAATATGTAGGATGCCACATTTTTAAGAACTCACTGCACTCCTTCATGCCAACTATAGTAATAATGGGCTGTTGATGTGTCAGTTTGCATTTGTTTAATTATGTAGAAACTAGTCATTGGTATTTTAAAATGTTTTTATTTATTTTGGCAACACTTAATTTTTATTTTGTATTGATTGTGTTTAATTTACATCATGCATAAAGACGCATCTTGTGTCCACAATAAGTGTATCGGTGATGTCAGTAGAACTTCCACTATAAATATAACAATGGCTCAATGCAACTTTATCCCTCACGTAGATAACACAAATTCTAGCTTATTTTTCAAGTAAATTAATGGTTTGGCTCGGTTCCATTTTCAGCATCTGAACTCTTTTGCTCCTGACTCTGACTTTTTCTTTATTCTCATGTATTGTTAATCGTTCTGGTTTTGACCTGAGCCTGCCTTCACTACATTTTGGTCCTGCATGGGTCTCTTGGTCAATCCTCCTCTCACAATTATCATTGGAGACTTTTCACTATGATGTGAACGAGAAGCATAAAATAAATTGATTTTACTGGTGTGTTGTGGATTTGTATGTGTTCAAGCAGTAAAGAGTCCAACAGTTCTCCAAAAACACTTCCAAAAATGACCACTAGAGGAGGGTATACGACCAAACCCCAGCTGAATATAAGGGCAAACACAGAATCTTTATATTCTAAATTATATAAATTTCCACAAAAATGGTTGTAAGAAAAATGAAATTTTGTGGTGCACAAAATGCAAAAAGGAACTGCCTACACAATGAGGCACAATCCAATGCAAACATAGTCCCAATACGATATGCAGAAAGAGAGGTCTTGAAAAGAGCAAGACAGTCAAAAATCCAGAAACGCACAAAAGACACAAGAACTCACCAACTCCAGAGTGCAGTAACAACAAACCACCAGGAACTGTGGGAGAACTTCCGGTTTTACAGAGCGGAGGGCAAGTGTCTCTGCCTCTTGGGGGACCACCCACAAAAAACATGAAGCATAAAAAAATGCTGTTCACATACATAGATAAAATCAAAAGTAAAGAATGATGCACATGATCAACATAAATGAAAGAATTAGAATGAACAAAAGAGACATTAAAAAAATAACAGTATGCTTTGTGAAGCTGCAGAAAAGAAAACAGAAAAACATGGATGTGTGAACAAGGCCTTAGGGAGCAGCATTCCTCATTATCAACCCAATAAAAACTTTGAAAACACTTTAGTGAGTTTTTCATTCTACAGTACAATTGCGAAACTATCTGCAAAATTTTAGTATCAGTTTTGCGAGTGTATGTGAATTGAAACTTGTTTCACTCATCATTGCTTGCTGTTCTTAACTTCACTTCACTGTACTTCATTCAAAAAGTGTAAAAAATAATTCAAATATAGTTTCTATTCCTGCAGTGCCCCAGTAGTCCAACTTTCACTACTACCTTATATCTCCAAAGACTTGGGCATGATGCCCAGAACATTTCATTTCTATGTGCAAGTGAGCTTCATTTGCAGCTCTAAATTGGCCAAATGTTGGTGTGTAAGATCTCTGCAGTGTTTGTGTGTCTCGTTCTGGGCCATTTCTTACCTTGTCTCCAACATGACTCCCCATGAACTTCTAATGAGAAAACGGACAGATGGCTGGAATCCAACTGATTTAATAACCTCAGGACCCCCCATATGTTGCTCCTTGTCTAATGAGTAATTGTTTGGTGTGCCCAGATGTTGGGCAGCAAGGCCAAATGAGTGCCTTAGACTCTAAATTCTTTGCTGAGCAAAAGCAATTTGCATCCAATCAAAAAGAAAAACATATGTTAACTCAAACCAGATTAGCAACATTCAATAACATGAACATTTACTTTCCAAAATTTACTAAATATCATTGACCACAGGAACTTGTGCATCTTTTTAGTCTGGCATAGTGGGTAGTGAATCTTAAGGGTGGAAAGTGAAGTATAGAAAAAGTAACATTCTTTCATTTAATGTTGTTATATTTCTTTATTTTTTAATTAACAAAACATTTGTATTCAAAGATAACATGACATTCTTAAAACATTCTCAGTCCACTCCATTGTTTTTAGAGATGGAGCCTCTCCTAGCAGCACTGAGCAACTATAAAAAAGGAGCCAGTCCACCACTGGAATGGCATAAAAACACATTCACATGGGGTCAGTTTAGAATCGGAAATCAATTTAACACGTGTGTCTTCATCATGTGGGAGGAAAACCTACGGAGTCGAGGGAATAAGATGTTATGAGCACAGGAATTGGACCCAGTATGAAGGGTCTGGGAGAGAGTGGTGCCAATCAGCGTGTCCTAAAAATTAATAAGAAAGGAAGAAAAAGAAGTCCCATTTATGTTATATTGGCCTGTTACCGTCATGAATAATTTTGAGTAAATCTTCATTTGAACATTCTCCCTCAGTTTTCATGACACTGTCATTTTCTTTGCAGATCTTGTAAATAAAGTCCACTCAAAATACGGTGCAGATGAGTGCAACAGCTCAAAAAATAATGGTGAGAAGAGTTTATGGTTGAAAGATCTTGTACAGTATGTACAGATTTTAAGATGAATTAAATTAGTAAGTAGCTCAGGTAAGGTGCCATGTAATCCCAGGACTACATATTGTCACTCTTGGCCTTTCAATGCATCTTAATCTTTCTGATATACGTTCAAAGGCCATGCTAACTTTACCTTTTGTCTTAGTTGACAGATTTGGAGCCTGGTGTCCACTTTCGCTTTAAGGTCTGATACGTTCTTCATAGACAACTTCTATGAAGAGCTGTTTTTGGAATGTTGGTAACTCTCTGTTAACTGGATGGAGTTAGGTCATTCTCCACTAACCTCTCATATTCAGCCACAGAACTGTCACTCACTTGATGTTGTTCTGTTGATTGGCCCATTCTCTGTAAACTCCATCCATCCATTATCCAACCCGCTATATCCTAACACAGGGTCATGGTGGTCTTCTGGAGCCAATCCCAGCTAACACAGGGCACAAGGCAGGAACAAACCCCGGGCAGGGCATCAGCCCTCTGCAGGGTTCACACACATACACACACACACACCAAGCTCACACTTGGGACAATTTAGAATCTCCAATGCACCTAACCTGCATGTCTTTGGACTGTGGAAGGAAACTGGAGCACCCAGAGGAAACCAATGCAGACACTGGGAGAACATGCAGACTCCACGCAGGGAAGACCCAGGAAGCGAACCCGGGTCTCCTTACTGCGAGGCAGCAGCGCTACCACTGCGCCACAGTGCCGTCCTCTCTGTAAACTTTACACACTATTTATAATTCATGAAAATGGAAGAATAGTAGATGTTTCTGAGATGCTGGCACCACAACATTTGGTACATAGATACTGTGTCTTGTCCATTTTAATGCTTGGTTAAACAGCAGCGAAACTCCCTGACTGTGACTATTTGCTATACACTATTTGGTTGCAGTCACCCTTGGTGCTTTATTCTGAAAGGATCCTAGAGTAGCCCTCTTCTCACTTCCAGATTCTTTATTATGTAGACCAGAGGAGAGTGTCCCAAATCTCCACTATAGCCCTCTTACGGTTACACTCACAAGCCTGTCACAAAGATTTAGCTGCCATCATCAGCTTCACATATGGCTGCCATCGGGGACGACTGCTATTGTGGTTCAATACTTCCCCATTTCTCTTATACTCATGGCATCAGTCAACTAGATAGAGCAGCAAAACAATTCGGGAGAGAAAGCTCACACTTATATTCATGCATTATAGATTAACTTTCTCTAACTTAAGATTCTTAATGTGTCTAAAGCAGAAGCAAAGTAAAATCCATCCATCCATTAACCAGCCCGCTATATCCTAACTACAGGGTCACGGGGTATGCTGGAGCCAATCCCAGCCAACACAGGGCGCAAGGCAGGAAACAAACCCTAGGCAGGTCGACAGCCCACCACAGGCAAAGTAAAAAGTACCAGTGCAACCTGGATGGATAGCTACTTTTTTTTTTACTAAGAGTCCAGGCACCCAATGACCCTATTTAAGTACATTTACTTCATAGTAAGCTGATAGGCTCCAGATCCGGCGCAGTCTCTGGACATAATCGATGGAGTTAGAAACATTAAGCTTCTGTATTAGCTCTAAATTGATGCCGGTCGTCTATTTTCCTGGTGCATGTCCTGGACCAATGGGACATCGTAGTGCAGGGGCCTGCTGCTTTTTCGCATTTAGGTCTCATGTCCTTTCACCAATCCTTCAATCCTGGCTTGGCACAATTTATGTTTACCAACTCAGTGTTCTACTGTAGACCTTGGGCTCAATCCAACTTGTTGTTTTGCCCTTACAGACTCACAGCAGGCTCCTATCTCATAGTTTCTCCTGGTTTAGATGTGGTGTTCTATAGAATAGCCATAGCAAGATCTTATCCATTCTCTGGTACATCAAAGGTTTTTCTTCTGACTAGTGAAAGATTGTCTATATGCATACATTTTCACTACAAATGTAAATATCCTAATATATTAAAAATATAAAAGCAAATTGCACCAAACAATTGTTTAAAAGTTCATCTCTATATCACTTGGCTATTGTGTTAATAATAAAATGTTGCTAATAAAGTTGTATGTATAGTTTGTGAGCTGTAGGTGGGCATAACACACCCATAAACAGTAGTCCTGGGTTCAAATGAAAACTTCTATTATAAAGAAATACCTTTAACTAGGCTTCTTTTTCCACAATTCACAATACAATTCAATTCTTTTCTCTTCCCTTTCTTTTCCTCCTCCACTCCTTACAAGTGAGACATCCTCAAGATGCTCCTGTTTTGTCGGACCCAGGACTAGTTTAGATGCCTGAGCATTGAAGCAGGACGTACTTCTGGGCCAGACAGAAGAGCTATGAAACATGGGAGACCTCTTCCCACAGTGCCCCTTGGCGGTTGGATATGAACCCAACACAGCTGTCTTTCCATAAACTGGTGGCATGCTAGAGGTGCACTGCCACCTAGCATACTGGGGGAATATTTGCTTATAAGAAGCAGTCTCCCTGTGTCCATCCATTATTCCCACAATGCACCTGATTCAGGGAGTAACACACATACTAACTGGGGGGGTGGGGCCCATGCATCTCAGCTGTCCACACATAACAGCGGCGTCCTGGCCAAGTAAGGCAAGACCTTTCATCTCAGTAGAGGGGTCAGTCCATCTGTGTCAATAACAAGTTATATCATAGCAGACGTATTCCATACATTCCATAAGTTATTCCCCAGGTGGGCTTGAACCCAGCAACCTCATGATGGTGAAATAGTAAAAGAAGTAGCTACATAAGGCAGGAATTGGTGTGATATCTATAATAGAGACCACCCAAAGAGCAGAAGTTGGGCTTACCCACAACTCCCACCTGTTAACGTTGTTTATGACTGAGGTGGTTTACCGTACATAATGTGTCCCAGTTAGAGATCTCTAACAGGGGCAGCTCAGGAGGTGACAGTTGGTGGGTACTACGCAATGTCTGACTATCACACCATCTTTGATAAATTTGGCTCAGCAGAGGACAGTGTGGCTTCATGTAATGTACACCTGTTTATGAAAGAAGCCACTTAGCAGCTGGCAGAGGGGACACACATTGTCTTAACACCTAAACAAAATAACACACATATTTTAAAAAGATAATTAGAATAGAAATTCTCAACTTTATAGCCATTATTAGACTCTGCAAGGCATTGACACACAGCATGCGAAAGTTTAAAGAAGATGCAGAGATTAATTTGCCCTTTTTTGTGTGATGGAGACTTGGAAGAAAGAGAAAAACACATAATCTTTAAATCTGTGTATTTTGCGTACCTGCTATGCTTTGTGCTTTTGATGTCCACAGTTGGGGTACATTAATCTATTTTCAGTTCCTTTAACAATGCTTTGTATGTTACATGCTGTTCAATATTTTGGCACAAGCTTTCCCATAAACTTTCATTTGGGATGTTTATTTCCCTCTCCAGTTCTTTATATTATCTCTGAAATACTTCATGCTGTTCAGACCATACTGACTGCATCCGGCTGTTAATTGAAAGCAATAGAAAGCTTCCATTGGCACCAAACTTTAAACATTTTATTCTGTGGTAATCATAAACCAAATGATTCATTTAACCCAATGGGTAATTTAAAAATTGACAAAGAAAATTCTATTCTCTTTACATAATGGTGACCTGGAGGGGTGCTCTTGATGGATTCTGAAACCAAAAGAATGCCAAGGTGGCCGAGGCACACCCCAAAAGGTGCATCTTGTATATAAACGTCTCCGCATGGAAGTGTGTGTGCCTGTATGTCCGGCCCAGAAGTGCGAGGCTACAGCATGAAGCTCAAAGAAAGCGACTCCATCACCAAAGTGACACCGGTGTGAGAAGAGAAACTTGCTTAGCCGCTGATAGACAACAGAGGTGAGCACTTCGGCAAAACGAAATCCCCAAGGAAAGAGAACCTCACATAGCTGCTAATGCACAACTTATGCGATTTATTGATTGAAGTGCCAGAATCCATGGTTTCATTGACACTCCAATGCTTCTCCATAACCCTATCAAGGAACTGCAGCAAGGCACAACTGCCAAAATGAGAGTAAATGGCACCACCTCTTAGAACCTTGCAACCTCATTTTGGGTTAGATGTGGCTCAGTTCTAGCATCTATACTCTTTCCCAGGTCCATTGAAAGGATCCATATGCCAGAACATTTTTCAGATATCCACTGTGCTGGTGCATTCATAGATGCCTCCATAGTAAACTTACAGAGATTTCTCAACCAGCTGGCATAGGAGGCATCCAACTCTGGACTTCATGAGCCTTTGCAGAGCTCATCAGCTGAAATTTGCAATCAGGACCAGTAGGTTGAGGCTGTCAGAGTATAATTATGTGGGTATTGTACAGTGTTCTTCTGATGTTGTACATAGAATGTATCTGGCTGCTATTATCATGTGTTGTTTTCAGATGTTCTGACAGCAGTAGACAGACCAAGTCAACACCAAGGTCAGAATCTGTCTAACCTGTATTAACTTTACTGCTTCAGATATCTCTCAATATACAAAGACTTCTGTCTTTTTACTTGTAATGCCACATTCTCCTGAATCTTCAGATTTAAGAGGTTACTGCCCATGTGGGGTTAGAGTCCATTGTAGCCACTATTGCCCACAGTCGACTTTCACTATTTGATCATGTTGCTTGCCTGAACAATTCCACTTGGAGCACTAGCATGATGATATTCTTTTCACTCCACTAGTTGTAGCCATAACGGCTACAGTGGGACACTGATGCCTATGTGTTCTGATTGAATGAAGGGGAATAGACTGATAGGGCACCAAATATTAAAATTAAAAGATGAAAAACACTCATCTGCCCCACTGGGCCTAACTAAACAGGCCTTGAACTTCTCTGTGAGTGAAGGGGTGCCTAAAACACCTACCCACCTTCAATGCAATGAAGATACAGTATCTTCTCTCAAACATTTCAAACCATTTACTCTACCTATGGCATCTCTACTTCCCCACCAGCCAAGTGGCTTTTCAAACTCTTCATCCTCACTTCACACTCTTGGTCGATTTGGTCGGAAGCTGGCATTTACAGTAGATCTGGTAAGAAACCAATTCCTGTAGCAGGCCAATACTGTAGACAATCCCTAGGTTCTTGAATGGATTTGAGAATGTCTGAGTCGTCCACTTAAAACTCCTCCTAGCAGCCCCAGGTAAACCAGAAATCCTGAATCATTTGTCTTACTTGGAGGGTCAGGCCGCCACCAGGACATTTCTCCATAGTGGGAATTAGGAAACCACCCATTAGCTTGATGGACGTTCAAATTGCAGTGATCCCCTATTATCTTTTACCCATATTTATGACCTAGGAGTAGCTAACACCCGGGCATCCTGCATTATATTGAAGCAGAGTGTCCTCAGTTGGTGGTCTTTTTACATTGTGCATCTAAAACCAGGTAATCATAAAGCACAACTCCTGTCCTGCACTTCAACATATTGCCTGCAGCTGTAATCCCCACCAGGCCTTCTGTTACAACAGCTTGTTTTTATGTAGCGGTCTTCACCACAGGATTGGCCCAGCATGCTGCATAGATATTCAAGATAAATATAACAGGACACACATTTAGTAAATTATACAGTTACAGAGTGTGCTAAAGGCCAGAAGGAGGAGGAAAAACAAAAACTCTAGGTAGTCATAAATTTGGAAAAATAAGTAAATCTCAGGGGGTTCAGGTCCAGCTGGCTGCTCAACACTTCTTAGGTATTTGAACATTACACTGTAACAGTGAGAGCAGGAGCCTCTAGGCATCCTTCCAACCTGCAATAAAGTACAAAGTTATCACACATAATGATTTTATTAGCCAGACGAACAAGAAGGAACGATTGTAAGAAGAACACAAACCAGCGCACACCTGAAATTTTAAACAGTTTGTTGCCACACTGAGCCTATTTTCACAAGTTGTTTGCCAGGGTGGATGGTACCCACCTTCCCTTCTTTACCCATTATACGTTCAGACTCTCCCATTTAACTATCACCTCACTCTTTCTCTCTGCCTGTTGGTGAGTTATTATCTAATATCAACCCCCTGTTATAAACTCATAGTACTATCTGAGTTGGCCTTCAATCTACATTCCAGAGTTTGTTCTAGGCCAAGGCCTGGAGTCACTTAACAAGGTCAAGAGTATTCCAGGCAGTTCAGGAGGTGAGAGAACTTCACCCCTAAACCTTGAATGATCTTTGCAAGAATTAGAACTCCTATACTCTTAAAAATTAAGTTGCTAAAGTGGTTCTTCAGAGCAATGCCATTGAGCAGTGCTTCTCAAACTGTAGGCATACAGCAGCCCAACCAGAGGGCCCACAGAAGAATTAAGTGCTAAAATAGAGTCTCTATATCATAATTTTAACATCTGAGGTGTGATATGTTTGTCACACCACTGCACATTATAATAATGGCTCTTTACTATGAATTATTATGCATGCTCGATGCCATTTATCTGGTTTGGTTTCATTTCACTACTTGATCAATGTCTGCATTTCACGAGAGAACTACTTAACGGATTTAGATCGGGTTTTTTTCTAAATTGTTTGCTTGAACATTCTATTGATTTTGCAACTTTCTCATCTAGCTAAGTATCATAGTTTGTTTGCGGAACCTATTTATTAACGCAAATCCAAGAGAGACTCATCAGGCTCTGCTCCTCCTCACTCACACGTCTGCCTCGGGGCGTAACCTCACAAGAGAACTACTTAATGGATTTAGATTGGGTTTTTTTCTATAATTTGCTTGAACATTCTGTTGATTTTGCGACTTTCTTATCGCGCTAAGTATCAAAGTTCGCTTGCAGTACCGATTTATTAGTGCAAATCCGAGAGAGACTCATCGGGCTGCGGGGCCCTCCTTACTCACGTGTCTGCCTCGGGGCGTAACCTTAACTCTGCTTAGATAGCGAATGAGAGAACTACTTAACGGATTTAGATCTTTTTTTTCTATAATTTGCTTGAACATTCCAGTTGATTTTGCAACTTCTCTCATTGCTCTAAGTATCATAGTTCGCTTGCAGGAATGAATATATTCACGCTAATCCAAGACAGAGGTCGCGGGATGAGGGTAGAAGGAAAACTGACATCAGGAGTAGAGAGCTGGGTGGGGTCCCTCCTCACTGTCCTGTTTCACTTCGATGCAGGTGAAGCTGTGGAGAATGGCTAATCATATATAAAAAAGGTTCCCTAAAGAGACCCCTATAACAGTGCAAGCTTCAGGGTCCCAGTAGGGCCACCACTGATAGTGCCATTAAACATTACTGGCTACTTACAGTACCTCTTCCCATTATACTAAATAATGAGTCAAAACAAGGCACCACGTGTAAAGCTGGCAGGTGTTGTCACAGAAGCCTTTTTCAGTTGGCTTAATAAATAAACCACAACTACACAAACTTAATAATTAAGCCAAAAGCTCCTTCATGTGAAAAGTAGTAATTTGAAGACCTTCTTTTTACAGGTATGCGCCACTTAAGGTCCACCATACATTCTGTGAAATAGGACGTTGTGTGAACACCATTTTGTACACAGTATTTCATAAAGGTTTATGGGATACTGTTGTGTACCTGTTTTGACTAAATACAGAATGAAAACGCTACAATACTCCAGAGATATCTGAAATGCAAGGCCGGGTGCTGCCGCCGCTGCACGTGAAGTGAAGCATATGCTTTTTATTTGTAAGCAGGGATGGTTGATGTTAAGATAATGATAGGAAGTACAGTACAGTACAGGGCAGTGTGTGCAATTGCTTTGCATACAAGAGACATGAGACACGTGTTGCATGTGGGAAGCTGTTGCGTTTGCTATGTCCGTTAACGTCCTCTGCGTTCCATTCTCCGGCATTTCTGGTCTCTTTTATAACATGCGTTGCCCGAACAGATTGTATGCAGTGCATAGCTTCACTAAAATGAACATTCAAATCCTTCTAATGAAAAATTCGACTTTGCTTTTAGTGGATCACCGCATAGAGAACTAATTATCAGATGTTAGCTCAAAATCAACTCTCCACCTTTAACTGTGGAGTGAAGTATTCTGTGATTGTTGGTTATTTTTATTTATTTTTAGTGTTTCAGTATTTTTGATGTTTTTGTGGGATACTTACAGTGCTATAGAAAAGTATTTGCCCCGTCCTGATTTTGTCTATTTTCACTTAATCTTAAGACTTAATTGTTTCTGATTTCCAAACACATTTAGAATAATACAAACAACCACCTGAGTAAACACAATTCACAGTTTGTTAATCATCATTTGATTTTATTGAAAAAAAAAAAAAAGTTCACCAGTACCAGTATCACCTATGTGAAAATGGAATATGCCAAATCTTGGCATAGCCATGTGGCTTGGCAGACAGGACAACAACAAGTGGCACGGGCATTGCTGACAGGAAAAGAACCATGCGCGATGGCCTTGGCTGACAGTGAAGCACATTGCACAGGTCGACCGACTGTCAAGTCATAAACTGCAAGCTCAACAGAAAGTTATATAAGAGCAAGAACTGCCAAGGCAAGCTTTTTCTGCCACATTATTGGGTTTGGGTCCTTCTCATGGCACATGGGCATGTGACATGGCTGACAACTTGCAGTGAGGGTTAAGCACAATGTACTTTTAGCTTTAATCACGTTTTCAGCGTGACAGAGAGACTGGGCTGCTTAATTTTGTGCGAAACTTTGGGTTTTTTTGGCCTGGATGTCCTTTTTTTTTTTTTGAGCCCACAACCTCTCCATGTCCTCCTCTCTTATTGTTCTACTGGCCCCTTGGTACCACTTACTGCATGACCACAGCCTTTGGTTAAGATCTTTTTAAGATGATGAACTCCTAGGGTTTGACAGACCTGAAGAGAAGGAACTCTAACTTGGTGGCCTTAAGGTGTTTTAGACTTTTGAGACCCTGCCTATGACCCCAAACCTCAGTCTCAGGTAGTTTTATGGAGCACTTAGTGTCAGTTGAGCATTTTGTCAAGAGCTGAGAGGTGAGCTATGCAGATCAGCTCTCATTGGTAAGGAAATAGAGAGATGAGTGCGTTCTAAAAGGTTTGAAAGGGAAAGTGACAACTTTTCTGACATTTTGAGAGGTGGGAATGTCGGCTGCTCAAAAGACCGACAAAGACATTGGTAGTAAAACTCAGTGTCTGTCATTTCTTTGCTACTATATCTTCTCATTTTGTTCACCCTCCCAACATGTGTCGTTTAATACAATTATTAACTGTGATATTACTTGGCTTCTCCATGGCACCTGACTTTGAGGTAAAACACCAAAAAGTGTTAACTTGGCCAAGTTGTAGAGATAGCAGCACCAAGCATTGCATGTTGCATTTTCATTCTTTACATTTTGTTTATTACACATTGTTGTTCTTTTAGCCCCCAAGTTGTTTTCTCCACCATAAAAAAGCAATTAACCAATTTTACTGTTCTAAGTCCCTTTGCTGACAGATGCCCCATGGGCTTTTATTGGCAGTTTCACCCAGCCACATATTACAATTGCTTTTTCAGGAAACAGCCACTGCTTTGGTGTCCTGGAACCCTCAAAGGCAAAACTGATTCTCGCTTAGACTGTTCTACCACCGTTAATAAATTCAATAGTTTTCCTGTCTCGGAAACAAGGTTGCTGCCCTTGCAGACAAATGTCAAGATTATACAGGATTCTTGCAGCTTTACTTAGAAAGGGAAAAGTGTTTTTTTGGCTTACTGAGTGGTAAACTATGACGGCACACCATTAAAACAAAATGCAATTCTTTCACAGAGCACAGTGAAGCGGAAGACCATTTACGATCCTTATTAACCTTTCGGACCTTAAGCTTTGCAGCTCCTGACTTGTTCATTTCATATCTATATTGAAATCAGTAGCAAAATAAATACCGCTTACAAACAGCTTAGAACATGAGATATTACAATTTCCCAAAATTCCTAAAGCTTTGGAAGTAAAAGGCTAAAACACGGATGTTCACAAATGGGCTTTTTCACTGAATATTACTTTTATTGCAGAGATTCAATGGAAATGTGGCTGAGCCTGAATTAAACTCGGCTAGTCTCATATTAACAACATATGCATACACTGGATTAGGAAAGTATTTAGATCCCTTCATTTTCTGCACCCTTTACTGTGTTATAGATTTAAGTTTCCATGGATACATTTACCAGTCTACACAATATAACCCATAAAAACATGTTTTCAGAAAGGTATGCAAATTTATTAAAAATCTAAAACTGAAATCTCTCATTCGTATAAGTATTCAGACCCCTTATTTTAGTACTTTGAGGGAACCCCTTCGGCAGCTTTAAGTCTTCTTCAATGCCCACCAGTAAAACAGAAAACTGAGCTAATGGTACATTGCACAAATATTCCCCATAGAGAGACGCACTATTGTCAGACTCTAGAGGTCTCCAGTATCATTTTTAGAGTGTTCCTTATTTCTCCTACAGTTTTGTTGCTTTCTTATTCATTTACTTTGTTATTTGCTTATTCCTTCTAGTGGCAATGCCACTAGACCTGTTTTAGTGGTTGAGCTGGTTGTCAGGCTGGTACGTTTGCACATCCTCTTGTACATAGCACATGCATGGGAAAGACACTATATAAATAAAATTTATAACAACAACAACAACAACAACAATAATAATAATTATTATTATTATGCACATCAGGACAGATCATCCACCTGAAACTAAGCATGTTCAGGCCCGACCAGTATTTGGATGAGAGACCAACCAGGGTAAGCTTTGGTTGCTGCTGGAAGAAGTGTTGGCAAGACCAGTAGGGGGTACTTACCCTGTGGTCTGAATGTGGATCCTAATGCCCCAGTTTAGTGACTGGGACACTCTGCTATAAAAATGGTGCCGTCCTTCAGAGGTGATGTAAAGCCAAGGTCCTGACTTGTGGTGGTCATTAAAGATCCCTGGGCATCCTTTGTAAAGAGCAGGGTGTATTCTGATGTCCAGGTTAAATTGTCTTCCATGGCCTTGTCATTCTGGCCCCCTAATGAACCACTGTCTCTAATTGGCTATCTCTCTCACCACTTCACCACCTAATAGCTAACGTGCGGCGAACGTAATGGTGCAAAAACGGCTGCCGTCACATCATCCAAGTAGATGCTACATATAAGTGGTGGTTGAAGTAGTGCTCTGAGTAGTGAGAAAAGCACTATATAGATGTAAAGAATTATTACAACGTTAAGTGCATCAATGGGAAGATATATCACATAATGACATTTGGCATCACTATTGCACCTGGTATATTTAAAAAAGTAATAGATTGGAGTGATCATGGAGTGTGTGGCAGTAGGGGGCACTATCGCTCCCTTGAACCCTCAGGTACCACGCCAAACACCAGGTAAAAATCAATAATTATTATTTATTATAATAATAAAGTGCACCAAGCACCACCACTCCACACTATACTCACAAATAAACAATTATTAATCAATAAATCACAATCCTCCACTCCCAGACGCGTTGCCCTCCTACCACCCAGCTCAGCTCGCCGTCTGGGAGCTCCCACAGTCCTTTTATAGTACACGACCCGGAAGTGCTCCTTAACCTGCAGTCCATGTGACTTCCTAGCACTTCCGGGTCAAATTAAAAACTCTTCTTTCTTCTTTAGCCCGGAAGCACTTTATTCCTTCTGTCCTCGTGATCTGCAAGTACTTCCGGGCAGTAGGAACACCAAATGTCTCTGTGCCTCCCTGCAGCGTCCCCTTGTGGCCCCGACATTATCCAGCAGGGCTGTGTATTACAACTCCAAAGTCCATGATGCCCTGCTGAAATTCGGGGCATCTCCACATTGCAGGGAGGGCTCCATCTGACGGCTTGGGGGTCTTGGCCAAGACAAACTGCCGGGCACAGTCCACAAGTGATACTGCAGAAGCCATGCAAATCCTAACAATTTTGGTTTGAAACTGAGTAGTGAAAGTAGCCTCGCAGCAAACACAACTGGAATACTGCTTTAAGAAGAAAGGTATCTACACAAATAAAATAAAAATGAAAGCCTTCACTTTTTACAACCATCATCAGCCATTTATTGTCTGTCGATAATACAAGGAACATCCCACACTCTTGGACCCCGTCTCACAAACCATTATGAAACCGCCTTCACAAGTTTAAGCCAAAGTTTAAACTTTTTATCTCTCAAGCACTTGCATTTTATGATGTCACAAACCTGACATTGTCAGCACAGATACCAGCTGCTGTAGTCTTGGTGCACTGCTAATGCGGCAATAAGGGAAAGAGTAACATTTTGTTCCAGAGTGCTTACAGGGGCAGAAACACATTCTGCTCAAACTGACTGGGAATGTTTAGCAGTCATTTGAGCCTGTAAAATGTTTTACTTGTATTCTAGCAGGTATCCGGTCCATGTAGTTGTTGGTATTTTAAATTTCATTTCAGAAAATATCATTAAAAAAGGTAAAGGAGACACTTATTTGATTTTCAACTTAAAAGGGAAAAATGAAAAATGCAAAAAAAAACTTTGTTCTTTTGCACATCAGAAAAGAAAAATGCAAGAAATGATAACGAGAAAACGCCCTTTGTTTATTTAGCAGTAAGTAACAACAATAATATTCATAAAAGAACTGCTACATCAATGAAGCAACGTTTGCAAAGCTTGTATTTTTACCTGAAAGATGTGACTCAGTTTTTCTGCAGTCATGTCCTCCTCCCGAAGTGTCACTCTTTTACTATTCCAAAAAACAACGTAATGGTCCATCCTCTGCTGATGCCAGTGTAACTTCAAGGCCATCGATCGATGTGTTGTGAGGAGGACTGTTCGCACATGTCGTCAAATATCGTGCAGAAGAAGTACTTCCGGCTTCAGACAACGAAAATGAGCCTGTTTTGTTGTTTTTGAGCGATTACACTTTCATTATTTGAATCACAAATAAATCCAGAAAAGTATGTGTCATTTTAAGTTTATAACTGCTATTTATTACCATAGATTAGATTTATTTAAGTAAGCATAAAAAGGTGTTATCAGGTAGCTATTTCGTAGCACTTTCATTTTACTCAACAGTTTTGGGTAACAAGAGATTATGAATACTTGGATGGATTCAAGAAGGTAATCTTTACCATGTTCCATTGAACAAAAGTTTTCTCATCAAGTTTTCTTTTATAAATTTCGACTATTGCATTGAAAGATGCTTACACACTTTTTTGGGCCTCTTTTTGTCCGTACACATTCCAGAGTCTATGGATGAAAATCATCATTATCTGAGGCAGTAAACATTTTATAGTAGCATAACATGCACTCCCTCCAGATATTCATAATCTCTTGCTATCCAAAACTGTTGAGGAAAATAAAAGTGCTAAGAAATAGTTAACTCATAACACCTTCTTACTCTTACTTATATAAATCTAGCCTAACACCACCTTATTCTATAACATGTCATGGCTTGAAGGAGTGTCCCTGTTTAAACTCAGAAGTACTTTTGCTAAAGAAACAAACTTTGTATGTTTAAAGTCCTGAGGTCAAACTTATGTACGTGCTAAAAGAGGCCCAAAATGAAACTTAAAAGAGGGTATAAAAGAAAACTTAAAGGGAGACTTATGGGGGAATGTACATATATTTACAGCAACTCTGGCACTGGAGAAAGAGGGAAATGATTACACCCTTGATAAAGTAAAGAAATGCAGCCTATTGACCTAACGACGACTGTTGGATATTATAATTCATATCACTGAGCATTTGACATAACAAATGTATTAAACCTCAAAAGTGATGAATATGTGTAGACTCTATTGTAGTTGCCTTTAATGGGCTAATGCTTCGTATTTGCACTGAAGCTCTTGGTTTTTTAGTTATATCAGCATTGCCTCATTTCTCAGGATTAGAAACAAATGCAATCCCTTGTTGTCAATAATTGCATTAAGTAAAAACACAAGTCTGATTCACTCCCTGTCACTAAAGAACGCTCTAAATCTCATGCCCTATGGCCTTTCCATAGCCTGATGGTTTGACATGACATGGCTTATTTGGCATTGCAAATGGTCATTTATGAAAGGAACAAGCTTTTAGGATTTTATTGTCCAGTTTGATGACTGGCTTATGAGCAGGTTTAGCTTCCCGTGAGCCATTCTCTTGGAACTATATGATGAATTGGGCAAGGCATTAGAAAGCCAGACAGCCCAAAATCGGGCTGCACCTGTTCATATCCATTTTTTAGCAACAGTTGTCTTGCTGGCAGCTGGCACCAACCAGGGAGAACTGGTCGACAGGTTGCAAATATTTCTGCCAAGCTTCAACTCTGTCATGCCAACTAGTGCTGGAAGTTATAAGCCGACTGGTGATGCATTACATTCAGTTTCCATTTCATATTGGTGTACTTAATGTAATTAGCAATACTGACTGCACTAATATAGCAATAAGGGCACCTAGTGAGAATGAAGCTGCTTTTATTAACTGGAATAAGCAGTGACATTCTATTATTGTGCAAGTCATCTGTGATGACTGATAAATGTCAGGTCTGCTCTGGCAGTTTGTTGCATAATATGGTATATCCAGTTGCAGATGCCATTTGCGGTGTAGTTGTGCTTTTTCTACACCCCCCACCCAATTGCACTCACACTATGCTGGTGATATGTGATCTGCTTCTTCGCCAGAGATCAGACCTTTTGTTTTTCTCAGGCATGTTGTGGCTGGCCAAGCTCATCAAATTCGTAACATGTTGGCATTCAGTACATTTGTGCTTGTTGGCGATACCAATGCTTAGGTGACAAAATAAAGGTTCTTATTGTGCCTCTACCTTGAAGACAAGAACTTCTAGCTTGCACTGTTCGAAGCTTTTGCCTCTCTTCACCTTACAGATAAGTCTGTTTTTAACATATGTATACAGTCATATGAAAAAGTTTGGGAACCCCTCTTAATTCTTTGGATTTTTGTTTATCATTGGCTAAGCTTTCAAAGTAGCAAATTCCTTTTAATATATGACGTGCCTTATGGAAACAGTAGTATTTCAGCAGTGACATTAAGTTTATTGGATTAACAGAAAATATGCAATATTGATCATAATTAAATTAGACAGGTGCATAAATTTGGCTACCCCAACAGAGATATTACATCAATACGTTTGCAAATATAACAGCCTCTCGACGCTGTCTTCCTATAGCCTTTGATGAGTGTCTGGATTCTGGATGGAGGTATTGTTGACCGTTCTTCCATACAAAATCTCTCCAGTTCAGTTAAATTTAATGGCTGCCGAGCATGGACAGCCTGCTTCAAATAATCCCATAGATTTTCGATGATATTCAAGTCAGGGGACTGTGATGGCCATTCCAGAACATTGTACTTCTTCCTCTGCATGAATGCCTTTGTAGATGTCGAACTGTGTTTTGGGTCATTGTCTTGTTGGAATATCCAACCCCTGCGTAACTTCAACTTTGTGACTGATGCTTGAACATTATCCTGAAGAATTTGTTGATATTGGGTTGAATTCATCCAACCCTCCACTTTAACAAGGGCCCCAGTCCCTGAACTAGTCGCACAGCCCTACAGCATGATGGAACCGCCACCAAATTTGACAGTAGGTAGCAGGTGTTTTTCTTGGAATGCGGTGTTCTTCTTCTGCCATGCAAATCGCTTTTTGTTATGACCAAATAACTCAATTTTGTCTCATCAGTCCAAAGCACTTTGTTCCAAAATGAATCTGGCTTGTCTAAATGAGCATTTGTATACAACAAGCGACTCTGTTTGTGGCATGAGTGCAGAAAGGGCTTCTTTCTCATCACCCTGCCATACAGATGTTCTTTGTGTAAATTGCGCTGAATTGTAGAACGATGTACAGATACACCATCTGCAGCAAGATGTTCTTACAGGTCTTTGGAGGTGATCTGTGGGTTGTCTGTAACTATTCTCAAAATCCTGTGTATATGCCGCTCCTGTATTTTTCTTGGCCTGCCAGACCTGCTGAGTTTAACAGCAACTGTGCCTGTGGCCTTCCATTTCCTGATTACATTCCTTACAGTTGACAGTTTAAACCTCTGAGATAGCTTTTTGTAGCCTTCCCCTAAACCATGAGACTGCTTTGTTTTCAGATCTTTTGAGAGTTGCTTTGAGGATCCCATGCTGTTACTCTTAAGAGGAGAGTCAAAGGGAAGCACAACTTGCAATTGACCACCTTAAATACCTTTTCTCATGATTGGACACAACGAGCTAATCCAACCAATTTGATGTTGCAAGTAATCAGTATTGAGCAGTTACATTCATTCAAATCAACAAAATTAAAAGGGGACCCACATTTTTGCACAGCCAGTTTTCACATTTTTGTTATTGTTGTCGTATGGATCTTACTTTGTTTGGTGTACACATATTTTTACGCTTAGATCCACACAAAGTTTTATAAATGAAACCCCTGGTGTTGTAAATAAAGAGGAAAACCCCACTACATTGCATGCATACTGACTCCATGATGGGCTGTAAGACATAATCAAAAGGAGAGAAGAGGATGTCTGGCAGACTAGCATGTAGGGGCCACTTATAGCCATGCCAGTACTCCAGGTGAATAGAAGAGGGTCAAAGCATATACCTGTACATTTACCTTAATTGATTGCTTATTATTTTTTATACAAAATGTTCATCTCACACAGCCAAGAAATAATATTAAGTTTATTCTCTTAAACGAAGGGCATTCTGTCACTAACAGGCATGTCCTTCTTTGACAGGTTAAGGTAGTGGTCTCCAACTCTGGTTCGGTAGCACTTGTTTGGCTACATTTTTTTTTCAATCTACTGGTTATTATCTAATTGACTTGCTATTTAAAATTCAGACCCTTTAGTTATTTATTTTATCTTAATTAGCTGGCAAACAAAAATGACATACAAAACAAGCCAACACCTGACCAGCAAATTCTGTCCATCATACAATATCTGAAAATAAAGAGAGGTGAAGGTCTCAGTAAATGGTGAATGAAAGAAAGTCAACAGTTTTCTGCTGTGGCAGAATGAGAACACCCACAGGCTATGGAATTAAACAACTGTTTTAATTAACAGCAAGAATCCACTTCTAATTAAGAAATGGGTTGGTGTTTGAGGCCCTGTCTTAGCTGGACATCTGTAGTCCCACTTCACATCTCATTTCTATTTTGGTGCCATAAACCGAACCAACTCAGAGGACAGAATCTTAAAAAACAAATTAAACAAAATGAAGAGAAAAGGAGTTAATTAGCAACAAAAACTGATTTCTAATTAAGAAAAGGGATTATCATGAAAACCTGCAGCCACATTGGCACTCCAGGACCAGAGTCAGAGAATCATGAATTAAGGGAATTAAACATCTTCAGTCATAAGCAGAAGCCTTTGTGGAGACTTAAACCAGTTCTTGGCAATTTAGCTTTTAGATAACTGAATGTGCTTGATGCTGAATAATCTGTTCTCATTTGTGAAACCATTTACATTCTTTCGCTTCTTTGTTCTGTGTGAGAAGATGAAATAAAGATGAGCTTGTGAGCTAGCGAAAGGCTGTGTAAGGCATGCATTAGCAAAGGGAAATAAAAGAATCAACACGTTACATAACTTCTAGTCAGAGAGCATGTCCGAATTAATAAATGTACTTGCCTACTCTTGTGGCCTTGAGGATGTCTCATAACATGATTAGAAATTGCAAGGGTTGACAGACTACATGACTGCATCGTGACTTCTCGGCCCAGTTATAAATTTCCAAAGTTTACCAATCACATTTTGACAGCCAATTAACATGCTGCTTGATTGTGTCATTACCTGCACAAATGTTTTCTAGTTATGGTGAGTTCACCTGCAGTCTCTGTCCATCTTTGTCAATTTTACCATTCTGTCATATTACAATAGACATGAACTATGGGATTGAGAAGCCTATCATTTATTTGTGCTACGTAAAACACCCACTTAGCTTTTTTCTTTGCAGCCACGTTGTGTGCAATGACTGGTTTAGCACTTATTGGTTATAACCTCTCACACCAGTCCACCCCTACAATTCAAGACAAATTAATCCTGGTAGATTTTGTCAGGGTAAGTTACAAATTGGACTGAATGAGTTGCTGGGATGTCAAAGTAGATGACTGGGGGTCAAAAGAACCCACCAGGACTCACTAAGATAATGTAAATGAAGGGTACGACTAAGTTTTATAATGTACAGTAACAGCTGCTTAAGAGACATTACAAAGTAAAGTTTTCATCAAGTGTGTGACTAAAATGGAAAAGCAGACTAGATATACAGCAGGGGAAGGAGGGAATAAAGTCAGGGGAAATGAAACTAGTGGAAGGCAAGGGGCTGTGAAAAAAGCTGCATTTGACAAGATGAAGGAAGAGATAAATAAGTAAGTTCTGGAGAAATATATGATCCGAGGCTGAGAATGAGCTTAGCTTCTTCTGTTTTTCTTTAAAAGGTTTCTTTGTAATTCTGTGAAAGAACAAAAACTGAGAGATCAGTGTGGCTATGATCAAGGGACATGAAATAGGCTTTGTAAGTTATTTAATCGTAACAGCTCGAAAGCTTTTCCTGAAATGATTTCCTCTCTCACCTATGTAGATGGCTGCACAGTTTTACAAGAAATGCAGTAAAAAAGTTGTTTTGGACTGGATGGAGGCCAAATATAATGGTTTTGTTCATGACAATTTTACAACTGAAAGTGTTTTGTGAGGAATGTGGTTCTGTTTTGTGAAATGAGCTGCAGACAACACGTTGCCATAGGTTAGGAGGTCAATAGGAGAAGATTAAGGAACAATTGGGGAAAAACGTTCCCATGGGAGGATCGCTCAGCAACATGTGGACATTTTTATTTGGGGAAGAGAAAGTGTGTTAGGATGGAAAAGGAGGACCCGCAGAGTGCGGGATCGGTTACTGACGTACCTTTTAGGATGGATGTTCTGAGGCTGACTTCTGGCTACATTGAGGGCTCTGCAACATGAGAGGGGTATTCAGTATTGATGAAGAAAGTTCTCATTCTGAGTGCTTCATTACAGACGTTAGAGATGATGTTTTTGCACTTTGTCATTCCATTTGGCAATCATTCAGGTAAAACATTTTGCCATAGAAATTGCCCTATTTTTGGATCACCAGTTAGGGCAGGGGTCCTCAGTCACGGTCCTGGAGAGCCGCAGTGGCTGCAGGTTTTTGCTCCAACCCAGTTGCTTAATAAAAAGCACTTATTGCTAAAGTAACACTTCTGCTTCACTTTAGTGATTTTGAGCCCTTATTGCTTAATTTTGTCTTAAACAGCTATTTTAATTGCTCCTTATTATCAATAACATGCAAATGACAAGAGAGAGCTGCATTTCTCCATTTAGCTTATTTACATTTACACCTGTGTGTATTTATCTGCACTATTGGGTTTAATTAAATACTTGGAAGAAAAATGAAGAGAAAAAAGTGAAGGACTGAGAATTACTCGTCCATTTTAGCCTTCAAATCATTTGCATGATAGAAAGGGAAAGAAAATCTAGGATATGAGAATGACCGGACATAGCAGAGTTAATTTAATTTCATAGCTTGTTAGTGCTTTATTGGCAAGAATTGCTTTCTAATTAAGCAACCAGGTCAGAACAAAAACCTGCAGCCACTGCGGCTCTCCAGGACTGGGACTGAGGACCCCTGAGTTAGGGGAAAGAGAGAGGACCAGCACAGGAAAAAGAAAGGTAAAGAAGAAGGTAAGGACCAGCATAGAGCAGTTGTCTTAACTTGTGTACCTTTTAGGGTGGATTTTCTGAGGTATGCTCTTGGATTAATTGAGTGCCCTGATGATATTATGAGAAGGATATCTTCTATAAATGAAGAAACTCCTCATTCTGAGTATGTCATTACAAAAGTCATCGCAGAGAGCTGTCCTCCGTTTTGCAGTCAATCAGATGAAAAATGTTGCTACACGATATGAACTTTTCTACATCGCCACTAGTCTACATTTTCCTCAGAGAAAGAGAGACCCTTACAAAGCAGTGTAAACAACTTAAGACATCCTTTTCTGGAAAGAATCCATTTTCTGCACTGATGATGATCTACTGTTTAACACAACAGGGTACCACTGACGTCCTGTGCAAGTAATTCCTGGGCGTCAAACCAAAGCAAAGAGAGAGCTCCATCTTCAAAGTGGTCGTACTTCAAAATTGCTGCAAAAATCAAATAGATGGGAATACCAAGAAGAAAAACAAATCTATGCATTATATATAACTCTCTACCATCGTTCACTCATGAAAAAATGGTCATAATGAATGTTATGGGAATATCTGGCTGCACAAAATCATCAATCATCATATGACATTTGATTCCAACTACTTAACTAAACCACAGTGGTGAAAATATTCTCCATTTAAAACACGCATTACCTGTCTTATTCCTTAGCCTTATATATATATAAAATTGCTAGAAAAAAGGGGGCAATGATTGTAAATTCTATATCCTGCAATATACAGTATATATATTTTTTTGTTCTTTATTTCATCTTATACAATTTCTTGTATTAGGAATGTGTTAGTTTTCACATATCCCTGGAGGTCAGAGCACAGGGTCAGCCATTGTACAGCACCCATGAAGCAATTGCAAGTTAAGGGCCTTGCTGAAGGGCCCAGCAGAGTAGGATCTCTTTTGGCAGTAACAGGGATTTGAACCGGCAAACTTCCGGATCCCAGCGCACAATATGTCAACTGTATTAAATATTTAACCGTTTCCTAAAAAATTAATACGGGGGACCCACCTAGCAGATGGAAGTACTTGCTGAATACTGGGCTCACTTGATGTTATGCCATGTTCACATCAGCACAAATCTGTATATTGTAAGAATAATACAAGGACAGGTCGGGATTGGGGCACATTCATGATCCTTTTATATTCTCAGGAGAAAAGAAAAAAATCAATAAACAAGTGATATGTCTTTGTAGCTGCGGTGGGCTGGCACCCTGCCAGGGGTTTGTTTCCTGCCTTGCACCCTGTGTTGGCTGGGATTGGCTCCAGCAGACCCCTGTGACCCTGTAGTTAGAATATAGTGGGTTGGGTAATGGATGGATGGATGGATGTCTTTGTAGAGAGGAGTCCAAGATCAGACTGGGGTGATGTGAGGTACAAGGTACTTATGTCAGAAGTGATGTCAGAGGTGGAATTTGTGTCAATCTATCATCAAAAGGCATCAAGCAACAGCATCAACCCTGTTCTAGAGGAGAATTACCATCGTTAGAGCCCTTAAACTTTCTCCAAAACAAAACACGTGTGACTGTGTGACTATATATTAATGTTAACTGACTGGCTAACTCGTTCACTGACTCATCAGCAAATCATTACTTCCTGTTTAATTAAAAGGCTGAAATTTGGCAAGGTGGTATCCACTAGAAAAGAAGATTTAGATGTATAAATATTTAAGACCTAAAAAAAAACATACAACACTAAAACAAAATACCCCAAAAATCTCAAAAATGCTTTGATGGATTTGATTGAAATTTATCTTACGTGTTTTTATATTTCTTGATATTTTTTAACATAATGGTAACATACACTCTGTTTGCTCTGCTGTGCACGTCCTTTATTTAAATGAAGGACACAGCAGAAATGATTGAAGAGCCACACCAGTAGAACCAATAGCCAACATGTTGGACAGACAACTGAAGATGGTCCAGTGTCCTGGACAGGAAGAAAGAGACACAATCACATTTTAAAATGGATTGAGAAAGTTTATCAAAGCTCAATGGCTAGCAATCTCTTTTTTAGCTGCTGTCTACCAACACTCTTTGATGTGTACCGGCTCTGATATTGTTTGTCTATTCCACTCCATCGACATTAAGTTCCCAGTTACAGCGCTGAAAACTGCCTCCCTCCTCTTAGATCATGGTATTTAAAACATTACGGGAGAACCCCCCCAACCTCAGGATTTGAAGTCCAAAGCCTTAACCACTACACCACACTGCCTACCAATAATATTGGCCATTGGTAAAAAAAAAAAAAAACAAAACTACAAAAACTGCATCTAGAAATGCACTTGCAATAGTTAGTTACATACAGTAGTAATGATTAATGACACATTCAATTAACCAACGGCACTAGACTTATTCCAGTAGTCTTGCCATATTTCCCAGACAAAGATAACGCAACTATTGTGTATGTTTATGAATGGAGAGGCCTAATTCATAATTGCATATATGTTACAGTTCATACAGCACTGATCTTCCTGCACATGTGAATGTATGTCAGGTGGAGGAATAGAGAGGGTCATCAAGTCTACTTTAAGAGACACAGAATATGACATGTTTGTCTGTTCTCTCCAGAGAAACAGTGAACCGTAGAAGAAAACAAGCAGCCACATTCATCCTGACTGTGTCCAGCAATGCACCTGAAAGAGAACAATGAAACACACGGCTGAAGCAAAGAGATCAGTGTTGAGAGACAGAGAGAGAAAGCATTTGTTGTGGGTTGGCCAATAAGAGCATTAAGATGGCTGCTGGCAGTTTGTTAGCACATCTTTATCCGTGTTTTATTTCTCTAAGTAACTTAAAAACCCCGAGTTATATTCCAAAGTTTTACTTTAGTATTTCTACACGTTTAATGCCAAAATAAGTATATACTTGACAAAAATACACTACTAGTCTTTAGTATTTATGCATATAATGCATTATTATGATGATGAATTTCGAGTCTCTTAATTATCCATCAGATGACAGTAGTTTAATTTCAATGCTGTCAGTGATGCTTACCATTGTGTGGCCTTCTGTTCAGATGTAACAAAAACTGGTGAGTTGAAATGACTTCTTTCTCATGCAATAATGGTAAGATGCCATTAAAGGTATTTTGTTCAGTAATTGACAATGTATGACACTCTGTAGTTGTCATAGAATAAAATCTCAAGCCAATAATATCCAAAGCCAGGAAATCTGTATACAGTGTCCAGATGCCCTCGGGATTCGGCTTAGATGTTAACTCTTCTTCTTTTTCTTCATCTTGTTGTTGTTGTTGTTGTTATTATTATTATTATTATTATTATTATTATTATTATTATCCCTCTGCAGAGGAGGCCAATGTTCCTGAGCACAAAGACATTTTTATACATACCTTAACATAGGTAATGAGATATGAAGTAAAATGACACCTTTTATTGTTTAATGAAACAGATTACAATATGCAGGCTTTCGAGGCAGCTCAGGCCCCTTCTTCAAGAAAGTTGTAGTACAGAAACTGGAGTTCTCTGTGTGTAGATAGACACTAGGAAAGAAGAAAAAATTAAAGTGGGTCATCGTCAATGTCAAAAATTAAAAGACCTCTCCAGCCTAAGATTCATTTAGCAGAAGAGGAGAACAATGCACAGATAAGGCCTTTATAAGACTACTGTCCACCAAAGTCTTTTGAAGATTTTGATTAGTTTTCCTTACAATGCAGATTTGTAATCAGATTGTCTTGGTCAGTCAGAGAAATGTAAATAGTCCTCATATCTGGTCATAGAACTCTTATCTCTAATTAAACCCATGTTGTAATGTGTTAAATTTTAGCATCACTTTAACTTCCCATTCATTCCTCTCTTGCTGTATTCTGAAGTTGCCCATAAGTACTGGGACTTTAAAGTCCTTCTCACAGTGTCCATGGCTGCTAAAGTGAGCTCTTACGGGATCATCCCTATTGCCATGCTTGATGTGGAACTTGTATAAATTCATTGTTTGGCAGGGTGTTTGTCCAGTTTCTCCCAGTTAGTGTGCAGTGTTGGGACATTTCATACACAGAATTAGGCAGACCACATTAGATTATCTGCAGGAAAATGATCTCTTTATGCGATGTTCGTGTCAGCAGTGTGGTGTAACTACACGATCTGTACTATAAATGTGAGCATGTGTTTTACATCCTTTCTGTAGACAGGGAGATGTACCATCATCTGTTAGTTCACTCAGGGAGCTTCAGACAATTAGTTGTTGCAGGTTTGGTAATTGTCTGTATGTCAGGGGGGAATTTTTCGAAATATATCTCATCATTGTGTCATTATTATTTAGTTTGGCTGAAGTTCTTTTATAACTTTGCAAAGTACTTCAAGATGTGTGTTATAGTTGACAACATGGGGAATGTGGTTTTTGTTGTGTCTGTTTTTTATATTATAAGGTTGTTTTATATTTATAAGGTTGTTCCTGGGTATGGCAGTAGCTCCTCTTATTTGAGATTCTGTTGTTTTGGGAGTATATCTTTGACTAATGAAGTCTCATCTGAGCTCCTGCAGTTGTATATCAAGGTCTGTCGGGTCTGAGCAAATACATTTCTAACATATTGCTTGGTTGAAAATGACAGAGTGCCTTATATGTTTGGGGTGGAAGCTATCACTCCTCAGTTATATCCATCTGTCTGTTAGTTTGTGAAAAATTTGATGTCACAAGGGTGTTATCTTTCAGTTGAATGATGGTGTCAAGAAAGCTGACTTCTGTTTTTGAGTAATTCAGCTTCAGCTTTATGTTGGGGTTGAAAAAATTATATTCATTGTGAAAATGGACGAGGTCCTTCTCACTGGCAGTCCAGATTATGAAGATGTCATCTATGTAACAGAGGTACAACATTGGTTTCTAGATGCACATTCACATAAAGTTCCTAATTTTGCCATAAATAGTGAGGTACGAACTGAAAGCCCATTGCAGTCACCATTTGTTACAAGTAGAGGTCTTGTCCAAATGAGAATACTTTGTGTGTCTGAGTGAATTTTATCATTTGTATAACTGACTCCGTTGCTGAATCGTGTTGTTTTAGGAACGTTTCACATGCAAATATGTCATCATCATGGGGGATGTTTCTCAAGATGTGCCTCAACACAGGATAAGAAACTTTGATACAGCTGCTATGGCTAATGCGCAACATCTAGAGGCATTTTGTCACCTTTGTGTTATTTCCTTTCAGTCATGCCCACTGTATTAGCTTGTGAAGTATGAGTCCCTGTCTTGCACCCTAAAACACAATCATGAGTCTCAGTACTTTAGCAAAACCAGCTTTATTCCACTTGAAACAGGAAGAGCACGGTTATTTATTGCAGCAGGATGGTCGTGGCCAAGTAATCCTGTTCCCTGAATTTATAATCTTCCTAGCATCATCCATCTATGACAGGCACTTATAGCTCGACGGTGGTCAGCTCAGATTTGCTTTTCCTGTGAGCCGCTACAGCACTGGGAACCTGTGGTTACCCCAGCAACTGATATGCTGTCTTCGGGATGCTCTTCAGCGTGCCGTCCCATGGGGTGAGTCCTAAACGAGTTTAGAAACCTTATAAGCTTGTGCCCATTCATGTTCATTATTCATTATTCTAATAGCCAACACTTGTTTGGCATTTTGTCCGGTCTGCTTTTCAGCCACCCCTCCTTATTGATAATCCTCCAACCCAGTTTCTAGCATCGGTTTTCAGGGTGTAATTTTTATATTGGCGGAGTGGATACATATAAGACTCAGTGCATCTCTGTACATAGCTGTGTTTTAATTATCTAAGACTCTATGCATATCAGTGCTTGAACCATATTGGTGGTGAGATTACAATATACTTTAAAAATAACGTCTTATAACGTACAGAATCACATAGTAAAACAGGTGCTTAATTATATTATACATTCAAATTTCTGAGCATGCTGTATTCTAATTATTCAGATATTAAATATTCATGTACATATAATTCCATATAATCAAAAATTCCTGCCTCTTAAAATAGCTCAATTTTGCCATTCACAGAAGAAAAATGGCATTCATTTTCTGCCTGGAAGCATTTTCATTTAATAATTTCTCATGTGTCTGCCTGTCATTTAGTCTTTCAGTTAAACAAATATCTGTAGTGAAAAAAATCATCGGAAGTGTGCAGTGTCAGTTGATAGGTAACGGTGGTTCAAGTCTGAAAGCAGAGATTTTCAGTATTGTTCATTTTCCTGTGGATCATATAGAAAATATACAGCATATCATAGCAATGTTCATTACGCTATAACTTATTAAGTTTATTAAACAGTCATCCAGACGATGCTGGACCACCCTGCAGGTTACCCTTGGCCCATAGGTGCTTGCTAAGAATTAATTTTGTCTACTTTGAAAACTACTTAATGGATTTAGATTGGGTTTTATTCTATAATTTGCTTGATTTCTTATTATCACATTCAAAACATTTCAGTTTCTGAGCATGCTGTATTCTAATTATTCAGTGTGATTGTATATAAAAATATCCATTAAATATTCATGTACATATAATTCCATATAATCAAAAAATTCCTGCCTTTTGTATATTTTAGAATAGTGTGACTATTAGTGATTTTATTTGCTGCAACAAAAAAAAATTTGCAAAATAAATTTCTGTTCCAGCTTACTTATCAGAGTATCTTCTTTATAAATCAGCACAGTGCAGTATAACAATTTAATTCAATCCATTGTCTTTCTTCTCTTCTCTTTCTTCTCTTCTTATGCTCCTCTTTGGCAAGTCTTTCCACCTTCTCTTGACTCCAAATCTCTGAGTGAGATAAGGTGGCCTCTTTTGTACTTGAACTGGGAGTGCTTCTGGTGCCATAAGATTACAACCTGGATGCACTTCCATCCCAGGTTAAAGCTCCCTAGAGCAATGATGTCCTATTCCAGCAGTACCCCCTGGCAACCCACAAAGTGCCCACAACAGAGCTGTCTAGTTGAATTAAACACATCGCAACTAACTCTGTGGGTGTCCAAACTGGGGCAGCTTAGGAGAACACTGCCACTTAAAAGACTAGGGAATGACTGTTCTTTATATGCCATGTCCCCCAGTCCATCCATTATTTCTTCACCCCAATTGGGAAACAGAACAGGAACCATCCCGACTGAGATCTGCATCCAATCAAATTGTACTTCTGTAACGGCCTCCCAGCCAACCCTCAATGCCAGATGGGATGCCAGTCCATCCACTACAATCCCTAGAATAGCTCCCCCTGGTGGTATCCAAGGACTCCAACAAGGCTGACCATTGGGACTACAATTCCCATTCTCCCTTGTGGATGCATAAAATGGGGGATACTGCCACCTAGTGTACAGAGGGAATTCACATCTCAGGGAGAAAATCTTCTATTGTCCTTCCATTATAATTCCTCCTTGGCAGCCTGATCTTGCCTTCTGTAACAATATCTATCTATCTATCTATCTATCTATCTATCTATCTATCTATCTATCTATCTATCTATCTATCTATCTATCTATCTATCGATACACACCGCCTGCACCTGAATCTCAGTTTGATTGTTCAGTACATGCAGTATTTTTAAGATTATTGGGGATGGCCATTTCAGTCATTTTTCCCTTTGTTGTTTGAGAAAGAGCAGTGGAGTGATAAATGTAATTGAAAATAAATCATCTGGAGATGATAATAAGGTGCCTGCTTTTGTGCCAGCCTCTAAGGGAATTATTAGTCTATTATTATTCTTGCTATAACCTGCACACCGAGTTATGATGAAGGCTCCCTGAGAGGCATCTTAAGCACACTGTTTCAAATGAAGGATTGAGCAGTCTACATTTGTTATCCTTTGAGGGATGTACTCTGAGTGAATATTACAGATTAGAAAGGTTAAATCATACCTAATTACTAATAAGTTAGCATTTATCAATACTTTCCCTGTGCAAGTTGTTCTGTGTGGATTTTACTACTTTATATTGTGCCTTTCCAAAGTTCAGGCTCTTACAAATTATTGTAACTGCAGGCCCGTATACCCACAGCCTGGGCACTGACAGATAAAGCGACTTCCTCAGAGCCCACATGACCTGAACACCTGCTGCCTTAGAGATTGACATCCAGAAGAGAAGCCACACTGCCTTATGAATTGGCCATTATTTTGTACGTTGCCTTTCATACTATGCAATGCCACAAAGCTCTAACTTAAAGGTTCTTAAAATAGGCTTCTCAACCCATTTTGCATTGCATGCTGTGTTTGCTGAGTCATGATTCACAGTAGTACTTAATGGGAAAGGGTCATGAGCAGTTTGCGGAGTGTCTTGCGATGGGTACTGCGTATTTCAAGAGGGGACACCCCCCCCCACCAAGTGATGTCTGCCAGTGGTGATTCACCAATGGGGAATGGTGGCTGCCGGTGGCAATTCTGGGTCTTGAATATGGAGGAATTAAAAAGATTTTAGTCTGTTTACTCAGTATTTATTATACAATATTTAATCCTTGGTCTTAAGCCTCCTGAGTTCTTACTTGTTAAGATCCTGGTGTGTTCTCCACAGGTCTGACATTTATTTGTTCTCTTTCCTCAGTTTTTTCCTGATGATTGCCCACAAATTCATACATTGCTTTGGCCTTTTATCATGTCTTGTTTCTTGCCTGTCTATCATAATTAGGAGAGTAGTGGTAAAGAATCAACAATGTTTTAATGTAATTATTGACATTATATTCATGTGAGTTCTGTCACTGTTTTTAACAGACTGATACTTGATACAAAATAAAATATACAACATTTCTGATAGAAAGGTACAAGGTGGAACCCAACACCAAACTGCCTCAAATGGCATACTCACACATATATTCTTATTTATTCAAACTGAGTAAAAATTTACGAGTTGTCAATTATCCAAGCTGCGTGTTTTTAAGTTGGAGGAGGAAATGTGAAGTTCTTTGAGAAAAACCCATCCACACTCGGGGTTTAAACACAAATACAGGTCAGAAACCCAAATACACGCCAGGACCACTGTATCACTTGTGGATAGAAGGACCAGGGGGAGAGAGCACCTGTGAGGCACTACCCTAACCCAGGGACGTCAAAGGGCAGCCCTCCTGGGCAGCTGTGGCACCAAGGATTCCCGCAGGGCATGGTGCGACTTGGAGTTTGGTACAGCCCTTTTGGGTTCTGCAACCAGGGGAAACCGTCTCGCTCCATTCAAGGAGCCAGAGTCGGGAGGAAGTGGGCAAAACCTGCCAGGAGGAGTGGAGGCGGAGAAAAGAAAGAAAGAAAGAAAGAAAGAAAGAAAGAAAGAAAGAAAGAAAGAAAGAAAGGAAAAGGACTGTGCTTTTGTCTTGTAGACATTGTGCTCATGTGGGGAGTGAGGAAAGCACTTCCTCACCTATAAGTAACAGTGTGCTGTGTGACAATTTGTGTCCTGCCTGTCTGTGTCTGGGTTAGGGTGGCTGTATACGTCCTGGTGGTCCACACACTATATACAGTAGACCAATTTACCTGGCCCCTCTTCCCCTCTTTCTTTTCTATGAATGAGAGATTTTTATGATCATATCCATTTAAAATTAAATTTACAACTCAGTAAAATGTGCATAAAGTAAAGGGTGCTGAATTCCATCATTTGTCTGACATTTCAGATTCCTGTTAAAAAAGAAAAGAACTTAAAAGATCATTCTTATTAGCATATTCTGATTACAAATTATTCTTCTTCTGTTCTTGGAGTTTGTTTAACATCTGCTCGATTTGGCTGTGATTTTGTGTCCCCTTTTGACTACGTAATCCTGCCCTGTATCTTGATTTCGATCTTTGATTCACATCCTGAGCCGTGTTAATTTATTTCATTGTTTTTGACCTTGCAACTTCTCCCAATTCCCTCATCATTTAAAACATTTTACTACCCGGTTGCAGGTGGTACACCAGGGAACTACTTCTCCACTCTAGGAACGGAAATGGATGACAAGTTAATGGCTGTGTAAAATTGCCCCCCCAGCCCTCAGTGTTTTCCTTCACTAGAGTTCCATGAAACACTTCCCTTGCTCATGTGTTTCTACATATAATACAGACAGTCCCCAGGTTACGTACGAGATAGGGAGTGTAGGTTTGTACTTAAGTTGAATTTGTATGTAAGTCAGAACAGGTACATTATTTTAATAAATGCTATTGTTGACCGACTGTAACCAATTGCTCTGCCAATGAATGATGGAGTTTCACCTCTCTGACCTTTTATTATTTCTACTTTATTTTCAATGGTGATGGTTTTTCTCTTCTTTACTGTATCAGCAGCACTTGCATCAGATTTGAGTTTCAGAGACACTGTTGAAGGATGAAGATAAAAGGTTAAGATAAGCTCTTCTGCAAAGCACTGTACACGCTATCACAGCAGGAAGGCACCCGTCGTCAACACGTCTGATGTACTGACAAGAGACAACTTCCTGCTATGTGCGTAACAGTACAAACAGGCTTGCTATTGAGAATGAATGGGAGTAGCGAGGGGCGGTTCACCACCCGACCACCACACAGTCATCTCCACTACAGTATGCTGCCTGCAGCGTCCGCCCACCGAGAACAAACACAGTGCAGCCAAAGGTGGGTAGTGAATCGCCCACCACCACCCCCATTCAACAGGCAACCATCCGAGGCACACTACAATGCTACCCCCCCGCCACCCCGTTCACCCTCAGTGGCCTCCGTTAAGCTTGCAGGATCACCAGCCGCCCACTGAGAACAAATGGGGCAGCTGTGTGTGGTGGGCAGGCAGTGAAACCACTTGCTGCCGGGAGCCGCCTGAGTGACACTACAATGTGCGAGCAGCGAAATCGGCCCCCTCCAGCCTCCGTCCAGCCACCACTTGCAGCATCCCCAGGCAGAAGATGACGGAGTGACAGTTACTGAGGCGCATGCGTCACAGCTGCAGCCCCGTTCGTAAGTTGTAGGTCGGATGTCCGTAACCTGGGGACTACCTGTATAGACATGTGAATTGGCAAATTGTTAAGAATGGCAAGGTGCAAAGGGGATGTGCAAGAAGAATATGGCAGTACAGGACTTTTAAAAGTCACACCCAGGACAAAAGAAATAACAAGAAACTTATTGGCTAGAATTTTGGCAAGCAGAGCGGTCAGCAACCGGATGAAAGGTACAAGAGTTATGACAGTGGCAAGGAAAAATGAGCATTAAAACAAACATCCCCAAAACCTTAATTAATGGCAGCAAAGTGGGGAATATTCAGACCCCCGGTATAATTACAAGAGTCAGAACACCTGGGAGCCACAAAGAGTGGCGGGCTTCAAGAATGACTTGAAGCCGCAGGGATACGGGGAAATCTAGGACAAGCACCAGAGCAAAGTCAACCCCAAGGACTCCAATGGGTCCTCTTGACCCAGACATAGTCCTGGGGGTTGCCTCGAAAACCCCCTGTGTATTTTTTAAGGGCCTCTCCCTACCTGGGGAGCGAATGGCTCAGTAAAGAATAGCATGAGGGAGAGTTGAGAGGCTGAGAGAATAGGACAACAAGAAGGTGAAAGGAGAATATGCTACTTTTGCCACAGTACTTTGAGGACAGATAGGGTTTAAGACCTAAACACCGTGAGAACCCTAAATCCAAAGAGGACTGTTTCATTGATGTGAGGTAGAATGCCCAGAGGGGACTGGGCGGTCTCATGGTCTGGTATCCCTACAGATTTTATTTTTTCTCCAGCCGTCTGGAGTTTTTTTGTTTTTTCTGTCCCCCCTGGCCATCGGACCTTACTCTTATTCTATGTTAATTAATGTTGACTTATTTTATTTTCATACTGTGTCTTTTATTCTTCTATTCTTCATTATGTAAAGCACTTTGAGCTACATTTTTTGTATGAAAATGTGCTATATAAATAAATGTTGTTGTTGTTGTTGTTTTTGTAAACAGGAAGACCCCCATGCCCCGAGATGCAGGAAGATTCTAGTTTTAGATGCATTTATTAGCACTGGTGTGTTTTCTGTCTGTACTAATCTCTCTTTCTTGCTCCTTTTCTTTAATAAATACATTGTTTTGTACATTTTGTATTCGTTGGTATCATTTTTAGACACTATTAGAGTTTTCCCTCTGGTTACTCTGGTTAACAAAAGATTCTCATAACTGCTTATTTGAATGCAGGGTTCAAAGGGCCTGGTGCCTTTTCCAGTGGATCACACGTAACGTAGGAATGAACGTTGGACGTGAAATTAGATCATGGCAGATCAGACTCACTCACACTTGACCGACTTAGACTTGCCAGTAACTGCCAAGCGTACCTGGTGAAAGTCCACACACACAAGGGGAGAATGTGCGAAATCTGACCTCCGGTGCTTGGTGCTGTGAAGCAGTTGTGTCCCGCTCTCCTGTCTATAACTTGTTTTTATTTTTTATATTTTTTGCCTTTAAAATATACGTGCCTTCAGGCTTTATTCTTCCTGACATATTTTTTTTTTTTTTACTTCAGAAAAGTAATACACTTCAGTCAGGAAGAACTGTGTGCCCGTCGGTTTCTGGGTCTCGTTGAGACACGATCGCGTGCCTGGAAGCAGCTGTGGCCCTGCCAGCGCTTGGCTTAGTTCAGATAAAAAGCTCAAAAAAAAAAAATCTGTTGAATCCTGCTGGCGTGTCTAGCCAGTTACTCAGCTGTGTCAAAGCCCATTATTATGTTTGTAGCTCGAATTTTCCTTTGCGTTTTTTTGCACAAAAGCACACTTTTTTTTTAAGGTGAAATTTCATGGTAGAATTTCATGTAAAGTCTTTACTTGTGTGGCGGACCTGGCCGGGATGCCCCCTTCACTGAATATTCAGGGGGAGCAGCCCTGGACAATGCAGTACCTTCCCCTGGACGCTGGATGGCCGCCCCCCTGGGTTGGAGCGGTGCCTCAGCCTCCTGCAGGGCTCCATGGGGGATGGAGTTCTCCACGGTCCTGTTGGGTTCCGCATGTGCCACCAGGGGGTGCTGCAGCAGGAGCTGCTGGACCCTTCTGGGCATTAGTTTTGCCACACCCAGAAGTGCAGCCTGATATCGGCAGTCAAGCACCTGGAGCACTTCTGGGTACCCGAAATAAGGGGCCAGCAACCACCATTCATGAGCTGGAGTCGGGTGGAAGAGGACGAAGCTCGAAGGAGAGGAGAGGAGTGGAGGCGGTGAAGGAGGACAAGACTTTTAAAAGGCCCAGACTTGAGGGTGTTTGGAGCAGGGCACTGGGTTGTGTGCGGGACTGATTTCTGGAAATAATTGTAAATAAACGCGTGGTGAGCTGAACATTGGTGTCTGCCTGTCTGTGTTGAGGCGAATCGTCCACACTTGACATACCTGTTGGATGGAGGTTGTCAGGAATGCCATGCTCTGCTCGACAGATGCTGCCATACCTGTTTCTATTTTCTCGCTAAGCCTAAAAGCAGACCCCCATTCTCTATGAACATGAAATGCTGATGACTTGTGTGCTGTCAACTGATTACATGTCAGACCCCTACCTGTTGTATTTACTTTACTCGAATTCCCCCACAGCAATTTCTGATGATTTCTAGACAGTGCAAATGTAGTCAAATAAATTGTGGGGCATGGTGTTTTAGATGTAATTTTGTAAAAACTCAAATCCATTTAATCTTTAAAAGTACACTTATACTTATGAGTCCGTCATGCTAACCAGCATAACAAATATTATGAGAACGGCAGAGGTTAAAGGTTATTTCCATACTGAAATGAAAAGAATGTTAAAGACAATGTTTCAGCTCTATAGCCTTCATTAGGTGTGCAACTGAAAAGGAAAAGTAGGCAACATGTATAGGAGGGGAAGGAGGAAACAAAGCCGTGGCAGATGAAAGGAGAAAGCAAAAGAAAAATCTGCCATTAGCCAAGATGAAAGGATACATTAGAATGTTAGTCAGCAATTAAGACCTGAGGAAATATGTGACCTCAGGCGGAAAATGAGCTGAGCTTCTTCTGTTTTTCTTTGACAAGTGTCTTTGAAGCTCTGTGACAGAACACAAACAGTGTGACTATGATCAAGAGACTTGAAATGTTCTACCATAGGCTGTGTAAGGCCTTTATTTTAAAGTATGAAACGGTCTGCTAGTGGCCTTCCTGTTTCACCTATGGACAGGGCCGTCTTAATGCATGGGCATGCTGGGGGTCCCCACGCTAATCTATGTATGTTGTGACTTGCTGTCAATAAAGTAATACTATGCTATACTAAACTATAAATATATGTTATTGTGTTACAAGTGGACATTGGCATTCGTCTCTGATTTAGTATCACGGTCACCTCTGCAACCTCACGTGCCTGTCTGTGTACAGATCTCACGCACTACATAACGTAAAAGTGTATATGCTAACGTCACTTCTGCTCAATTCTCTGCAAAAAAAAAAATCACAAATGCTTGTGCTGAACACTTGATTAATAATAAATAATTCATAGTAATTTCCTGCGGTGGGCTGGCGCCCTGCCCGGGATTTGTTTCCTGCCTTGCGCCCTGTGCTGGCTGGGAATGGCACCGGCAGACCCCGGTGACCATGTAGTTAGGATAATGGATGGATAGTAATTTCATACTGTGCCATCGCCGTCTGTATGGTTTACCAATTGATATTTTTGTGTTTTTCAAGGCTCACTGTTCAGATGTTTGTGTTGGTTAATCTTTGGTGTACAGCATATTTTTCAATGTTTAAACACTGATTTTGTTGGAAGTACCAATACAATAAATATATGTTTACCCAGTAATGGCACACTACATGATAACTTGAAGTGAAAACGCTTGACTTGAGCATTCCTAGATGTCATGCTCTTTCTCTGTATGTTTAGCATTTGTTTGCTCAGAGGTTGATGTGCTTGGTGCTTCCTGAGCAGATCTTCTTTTCTCCACTCTAGCAGCCATCTTCTTCTCTCTATCATTGGCATTATTTGGCATTAAAATCGATTAAGATAGTGTTTGAGTTGTAATAACTTTGCATGTTTTCCTTAATTTTTCACTTAAGCTGACACTTAAGTCTTAAATCTGCCTCAAGAATGATTTCAGATATGAAGAGGTAGAGGAAGTGACAGCGAAGGTGGTAAGGATGAGAATGGCGCCCATAAGCATGCACCGCATGGCAGCCCTGTTGGCCACTGCAGGCAGTCGATTCTACAATAAAATAAAATAAAAATAAAAAGAGGAATAACCTTGGAGGTCAATCATCACCCTGAAAGCGGATAGTAGACATCATGTAGTATATGTGTACCAAATATCAGGTCAGTAGCTCAAACGGTTTGCGAGCTACAGGTGATTTAAAATCCAGAGCAGTTATACGGACAGCCACGGTAGAGTATTATATAAGAAGGTTTTATCGACCGTTTACATTTTTATTCCTGTGAGTGGTTGTGTAGGTAGGGAACCCAGTGCACTGCTTTGCCCAGGGGCCTATAATGCTGTTAAGACAGCCCTGCCTATGAAGATGGCTGGACACTTCCTACAAGAAATGCAGAAAATATATTTTTTACAATGGCAAGCAGCCTGTTGTTTAATGTTGAATTTACCCGAGGGACCAGATCCAAGGGTGTTATTGGTGAAGTATTTGCAAGTGACATGGCAGCTCCTGTTACGGCTCAAAGTGCCTAAGTGGGGAATGTGGCTCTCCCCTGTGAAATGAGCTGTGGATGAGAAGTTTGCGTAGGTTGGGTGGTCGACAGAAGAAGATCGAGGGAGGATTTAAAATGAAGGCTCCTGTGTAAGGATCAGTCTGCAAAATGGGGAAAATTTGTTTAACGACCTGTGGCAGAGAAAAAGTGATAGGGTGGAATGTGAGGACCAGGGTTCACCTTACAGTGAATGTTACGAGGTCGGTTGGCATGATTTTTGTCCTTGACCACACCATGAGAAGGGTATCTTCTATCAATGATGAAACTCCTCATTTCAAGTGCTTGATCTTAGAAGTCATCCTCACTGCACGAGCGGTGGAGTCTAAAGAACTGTGAAAGAGTTAGAGAGTTGGAAGGAACTGTAGAGATAGCGACTATGTTAGTCAATTGTCTTGGAACAGATGGAGGTTTTAAGTCTTGGAAAGCTGATAGTAAGTCTGATATCTAAAAAGGGTAGAGCTGGGCTGGAAATGTCGAATGTAAACTTGAGAGATGGATGGAAACTAGCAAAATCATTAATAAGTTCCTGTAGCTGGTTTCTAGAACAAGAGGCAACAATAAAACAATCATTGAAATGCCTTTTGTACAAATATTATATACATATCCATCTATCCATCCATTATCCAACCCGCTATATCCTAACTACAGGCTCACGGGGGTCTGCTGAAGCCAATCCCAGCCAACACAGGGCACAAGGCAGGAAACAAACCCCGGGCAAGGTGCCAGCCCACCACAGTATTATATACATATGAATTCCTATAATGTGTGCATATTTTGTGGGCGAGTAAAAAATTGCAGATCCCAAGCAAAGGAACGCTGAAGTGCCAAATCGTTTATCCTTGTTAAATATCATTATGAAAAAACAGGCGCAAAGGCAACAAAATAATAACAGCTAATTAGCCGCAGTCGGGCTTAGTTCAGGTTAAAGTTCAGGTTACGTCAAGTTGCAGGATCTGTGACGTGCTCTTCTCGCAGAGTCACATCTCCTTCTCCCATCTTTTTTTTTTATTTTTTTTTTTTATTTTTATTAATTTTATTACAATCCATACAAAGCAATCAAGTTTTTACAAAAAGAAAAACTGAGTTAAGAACAGAACGATCCCCATACCCTTTCTTCTCCCATCTTTCAAAACATCACAGAAAAACCTGAAGTAGTGTTGTCAGGTGCCCTCAGGAGGCATCTTCTTGGTGTTGCTGGAGGAAGAGGAGAAGACGTGGTTAGTGCCAGTACCCCTCTTGCCCCAAGGTGGAACTACATACCTTAGAACAGAAGAAGAAGATAAGAAATCTGACAAACGAGAGGAGACCATTCAGCCCATCAAGCCCGTTTGTTTAACTAATACCTAAGCTGTCCCAATATCTCATCCAGAATCTTCTTAAAGGTTGTCGAGGTTTCTGCTTCAACTCCAAGTCTCAGTAGTTTGTTCCAGGGTCCCTCAACTCTTTGCATAAAGAAGTGCCTCCTGGCACTTTTTGAATACACTTCCCCTTAATTTCCACCAATGCCCTAGAGTACGTGATTCACCCTTATGCTTAAAGAGTGTTGCTTAGAGGGGCCTGCAGGATGATCCTCAGATGCATTCTTGTGACAATATGTATACTGTATATATAGTGAAAGAAAGAAAAAACATTACCTTGGTTAATGTCAACATTGAAAGAAATTTAACTGAAAAGACACCAATTAGGCTGTATTGTTACAACTCCTGGAGCTGTCAAAAGATGCCTCAGTTCTTAAAGAGATGGAGGTTTAGTAATGGCAGGGGTCCAACTGAAAGCAGAAGGTGGTTTGGGTGAGCACCTGCCGTTAAGGTGGTCCACAGAACCGAACTTGACTTGTAACATTGAAGCAATGGCTCTGCTTTAACATCCTGTTTCATTTGCACCCACGTCTTTATTGCTCATCACTAAGTGTTAGTTTAATTTAAAGATATGGCAAAAAAAAAAATTTTTTGAATTTTGTTTACAAGTAAATATACTAGTACAAATTTGTGAATGCAAAATAAGAGAAGAAAAAGACTGTTAAACAATATGATCATTTAGAAGTAATTTGAAATGTAGTTTGAAAGTAGTTTGAAATGAAAACCCACAGCCACAGTGATACCCCAGGTGTGAACTTGGGAACTCCTGATGTAGGGGTTAAATCCCGCAAGGTTTGTGTAATTTAGATACTTCGGAAGTCAGATCTGTCCATATAATGTGACATGCCTCCAGGAATTTCACATAAAGATGGGAGATTTGAGTCATTAGCAGCCTGCTGCACATTAGATGTCTACGCATCTCTTATTGTGCTTTTTACATTGGCATTCCAGGCTGGCTTGTAATTCGCCTTTTTTCACCCCAGGTAATAATGGTGATGGGTGTTTGGTTTCACTCTGCAGTGTGTTTTCCCAGTATAGGTTGTCGCTGTTCACATACTAATGAAACTCCTCAGCATAAGCTGCCAAAACTGTGTGTTTTGTGAAAAAAAAGAGTTTGAAGCTTAAAATAAATAACCTAATTTTGCCAAGATATTTACATATGGCCTTTACTTTGAGTGGCATTGGATTTTTTTTTTTAAATTAGAAACAAAACAATACCATAAACTGTTTACAAAACTGAGTTTATATTTAGATGTTAAACATTTGATCAACCAGTAGCAATATAACTGCATACTGCCTCACTGTGACTGTGACAGCATAGTCAGAAGTTCTTCTTTTTTTAATTATCTTCCTTTTTATTCATTCTGCTATGTGTTCAGGGTCTATCTATTATATAGTGCCTTTCACGTCTATCTATCTATCTATCTATCTATCTATCTATCTATCTATCTATCTATCTATCTATCTATCTATCTATCTATCTATCTATCTATCTATCTATCTATCATGCTCTTGTGCTGTAATGTAATACACTTTTTATCGCAGTTTGATTGTGCATTGGTTAGCTTTACTGTTTTATAGATCCACAGGTTGGGTTCAAATCCCAGCTTTGGTCACCATACTTCTATGGAGTTTGAATTTTTTCACATACCTGTTGCGTAAATTTGTTTCCCAGGATCAAAACAATGTGCATATTAAGTTAATTGCTTCCTGGAATTAGCTTGGTGTTAGTAGGAGTGGGTTTGCCCAGTGATGGACTTGAACCCACGCCAGGTTAAAATCACTGAGATCACATTTTCTCCTAATTCTGGCATTTGATGTGATCATTAACTGAACCTCCTGACCTGTACCTGCATAACGCTTGCACTACTGCCACATGATTGGTTGAATTGGTAACTGTATGGATAAGCAGCTGTACAGGAGTTCCTAATTCTACTTGTTAACTGACTGCGCAGTAATTTGATTATGGCTAGGTGTTTGGTAACCTTAGGACTTGTGGATCGATTTAGTGATGTGAGTGTCAATAGCCTGTACTGTTAGCCGATAAGGGAGGAGTAAAAAAAGTGACTGTGTAGAATGGCTGAGGTTATCAGTTACAGTGTTCGTCTTTCTAAGGCAGCTTGCGCCATATACTTTATGTCCTGGAAAGAAGGCAGCTGGTTGCTAGTAATGCTGTGCGTCACCTTCACTGCCCTCTTTAGTGTTTTACTGTCTGGAGCCAAGCAGGTCCCTCACCAAGAGGCTGTGCTGTCAGCGAGAATGGACTCTGCTGTGCACCTATAGAAGTTAGTAAGAATGCATGGAGATATTCAAGCTTTCTTTAGAAGATGTAAAGGTGTTGGTGTTTGATAGCCACTTCAGTGTCAGTGATGGTCACTTCAATCAATTTAAGGCATAGCCATTCTTGGTTGCTTTAAATTGTGTGTTTTGGCTCATTATCCTGTTGGAGGATCCAGGACTTGAGACTGATGACAGAGCTTTCAGACATGTTTGGCTCCAGAATGTCTTGATAGTCTTTAGATTTCATTGTTCACTGCTGCCCAACAAAACACAGCAACCCCAAAACATAACCAAGACTCCTCTGTGTTTCACAGTAGGTCTGGTGTTCTTTTCTTTGAAAGCTTCATTTCTTCATCTGTGGACATAGAGCTGATGTGACTTGGCCGAAAGCTCCAGTTTTGTCTCATCTGTTCAAAAGACATTCTCCCAGAAGCATTGTGGTTTGTCAATATGCATTTTAGAAAATTCCAGTCTGGCTTTTTTCAACAGTGGAGTCCTCCTGAATCTTCTTGCATTGAGCCCACTGCCACTCAAAAAGCGGCTAACTGTGCAATCAGACACTGCTGGACTGTGACGATGTGGGTTCTGGCTCCACGCTCCCATGGCTGTTTGGGAACCCTTGAACCCAACACCGTCGATAACGTAACCGAGTGAGCTAGTCAGTGAAGGCAAATAAAACACTTAAGCAAGGTGTTCAAATAGTGCAGTTCTCAAAGTTCTTTAAATAAATAAATAATCCATTAAAAGAACATGGAGGTAAAACCAATAAATAGAAAAAAACAATCCTTAAAAACCAGAGGTTAAAATCTTCTCATGGAAGCAGTCTTAAAAACAACAAACAAGCTCGGTGCTTCTTTTCTGTTAGCGTCTCACCTGCTTATCCCGTTTGGGCTTAGCAGCAGGCAAGACGCTCTCTGCAGCTGCCCTCCTCTACACACTCGAGACTGGACACCTCCCGATCCCTGGCTTCGGTTTGGCTCTCATTCCAGTCCCCGAGACTTGATTACCCCAATGGCCAGGACGCACACATTGGGGACTCCACCACCAAGTCTCCCAACTTCCGCTGCCTTTCCGCGGCCTTCTGTGGCTCATCGCTTTCACCAGGTCACTCCCACTACATGGTCCCTCAGCGGGAGCAACATCCACTCAAACACCCGGGTGACGGCCTTACACCCAGCTTCCTCACAGCTGCCCTCGATCGCGCGCTCACCACACGCACGCACCGCCTGCTTCCTCGCTCCCTGTAACCCCCGTCCTCTTTTCCTTTCTTTCCTATTTTCTTTTTTCCATTTTTGCAACCCCCACAACCGACTCGCGCTTCTTTTTAAATGACGAGGGCCACAGCAGCTGCAGCATTAGCCACGGGACAATCACGAATGTGGGCAGTTCCTAACCTGTGCACTCGGTGAGAAACGCCCACACCCTACGGATCTCCCCACGGCTCGCTATGGCCCAACGTCCCCTCGCTAAGCTGCGAGCGCGTCGATTATTTATTTAAAATGAATGGCCTTTGCTCAACGAGCATAACACCACATGGACCTTGACCTTGGAGTTCAGCTTGTATCTCTTTGGAAGTTGCCCTTGGCTTTTTGTCTATCATTCTCACTATCCTTCTGACCATTCTGGGATTAATTTTCTGCTTGCAGCCTCATCCAGTCAGGTTGGATACAGTCCCATGGACCTTAAACATCTTAATAATATTTGCAACTGTTGTCACAAGAACATCAAACTTCTTGGAGGTGGTCTTTAACCGTTGCCTTTAACAAACTTGTCTGACATTTTCTTTCTGATCTCCTCAGATAACTCTCTCCTTTGCTTTTTCTGGTCCATGTTCGGTGTGGGACACACATTGACACCAAACAGCAGAGTGTCTGCTTTTCTCCCATTCAATAGGTTGAATGATTGGTTACACGATTAGAGACAGATGTGATACTAATTTTAAAAGAACAGCTACTTTGAAAAAATCACTCCATTCCAATTGTTAGGATCTCATCTAGAGGTACCAACACATGTGTCCAGGCCATTTTAGAATATATCTGTTGTGGAAGATCAGCCTTGACACAGACAAACAGACACACAGACTCAGAAGTCCCAAAAACAAGCATGTTTATTTTACTTCCGCCTTTTACACAGCACCACACAGTGCACAAACCCACAATGCTCAGTCCTCTGTTTCTCGTTTCCTTTTCTCTTCCTTTTACTGCCGCCTCAACTCCTCTCTCTCCAGCTCTGCCCTCTGCCTCCCAACTCCAGCTCCCTGAATGGAGGGAACTGGTCCCATTTATAGTGCACCCGGATGTGATCCAGGTGCTCCGTGATGACCTTCCTGTAGCACTTCCTGCTTTGGTGAAAGTGCTGCATGGCACCCGGAAGCACTCTGGGTATACCTGGTTCCTGTTCCGGCATCACTTCCTGGTGTGGCAGAAATGCTGGCACCCCCGGCATGGGCCCCAACAGGGTTGAGCTTCTAAGCTCCAATCCTGGGCCCCTGATGCAAACCAGGGTGGGCGCCCTCTCATGTCCCGAGGGGAGGTATTGTCCCTCTCTCGGTCCTTCCACCTTCCAGGCGTCCCGGGTGGGCAGGATCCCCAGCTGTCCGCCACACTGTAGAATAAGCAATAGCTGATCTCTTTGTCACACTTGCTTTGCTTTACTTGATGACCTATCAAAGGCATGCAGGTATACAGGGGACGATTGCTTTTCATGTCATCACTTTTCAGGAGGCAGACAGCACTTCTTCAACAAGCTGTAAAGGTACCAACAAATTTGTCCACGTCTTTCTAAATCCAGTGTACGTTATAGGTTTTCAGGCCAAGCAGTAATTAATCTGTGTAGGCTGATATTCTCCTGGAACGTTATGGCTCTGAAATATACAGTATAGTGATATGATGGCTTCTTGGGACTTGCATTGGAGCAAAAAATGACTGTTGATTATCTAAGACTTGTATAGATGATGCTTAGTTTTGGGGCTGTTTAAACCTTTCAATCTCTGCACAAGTGCTATAGCCAAGTGGCTTCTTCGGGATTAAAAAATCGCATATGGAATAAACAACCATACAAGCAACACTGTTGTGACAAAAAAGAAGAATGTGCCACCTCCACTGTTGGTTAGTTGTTCAGTTGTGTTTACTGCTCAAGCTGTGTTTCTAAAATCTATTTATAAACCATAAAATATTATGATACAAGCTTTTAGTGGGCCTAAAATCAACGTAAAGGAACAGCAGGATGTTTCTCTCAAAAGTGTACAAGAAATAAACATACCCAGCGACCTCCCAAGTCAAGACATTTTTATAGTTTTCTCTTTCTCTCAACAAAAGGCACCATTATTTAGAAGACGTCCAGCTGTGTACAGTTACACTTTGCAGGTTTTGAAAGCAGTGCCTTAAGCAGAGACAGGCGGAGTAGGCTGCAATTTGAATGCTTGGCACAAAGTTTCAAAGATGGAAATGCTAGATGCACTTTACCTATAAAGCTGTCAGGTCCTACGTTCTGCTGTTCTCTGACCCGGTCATGATGTTTGTCCTCTCAGGCTATTCCGTTTGTTTGATCTGCGAGTGTTTCTTGTCTAGCATGGGCCTAACCGTGATATCTCCCGATTCTTATTTTCTCATTAGTGATTAATTTTAAAAAGTAACCTGAAAATCTCAGTGATAAGAGTTGAAGATTTGAATAGATTGTAATAGCGCAGGATCATTTTTAGTAATTTTGGTAGGTGTTCAGACCCATAGCAAGTGGCATTGGATTTTATGGCATTGAGTGGAGTTGGAGAAATTGGTAACAAAACAATAAGCTAAACTATTTACAAAATTGAGTTTATGTTTATATATTTTAAAAAATTCCTTTCATATTGTGAGGGCGGCACGGTGGCGTAGTAGTAGTGCTGCTGCCTCGTAGTAAGGAGACCTTATTTTGCTTACCAAGTCCTCCGTGCGTGGAGTTTGCGTGTTCTCCTCGTGTCTGCGTGGGTTTCCTCCGGATGCTCCAGTTTCCTCCAACAGTCCAAAGACATGCAGGTTAGGCGCATTGGCGATCCTAAATTGTCCCTAGTGTGTGCTTGGTGTGTGGGCTGGTGCCCTGCCCAGGAATTTGTTCCTGTCTTGCGCCCTGTGCTGGCTGGGATTGGCTCTAGCAGACCCATGTGACCATTCGTTAGGATATAGCGGGTTGGATAATGACTGACTGACTGAGTTTCATATTGTGGATTCATAATTCAGCAAAGACAAACAGGTCGATCAATCACTCATTCACAAAAATGTCTGTATCAATTACAAAAATATGTACAAACATTTTTTTGTATTTTCTGTTTCATGCTCACTTCTGTCTAGGTTTGTAGTTGTTATGATCTTGTTTTATTTTTAAAAAAATTTCCAAGGCTTTCTTAGAATTTATTTTCCATTTAGGGGTTTTTGTAAAATATAGATTTTGATTCTGATAATTGTTTTTGTATTTTAAATGCATTCAAATATTTAGGCCTCTTCATGTGCCATGGTCATTATGCTCATGTCTTGGTAACAACAGTATCACTACACTCAGGTGGCCAGAGGTGCCAGATGGTTTAAAACAGGGGTTGCCAACTCTGGTCCTGGAGGAACGCCGTGGCTGCAGGTTTTCATTCTAACTTTTTTCTTAATGAGTGACCTGTTTTTGCTGCTAATTAACTTCTTTTGATTTAATTTGAAATGACTTCTTAATTGTTTCTTTTTCCTTAATTAGTAGCTGTGGAAAGACAGCCCCTGGACACAGACAGACAGACACCGAATGTCCAAAACACGCACTTTTATTATAAACAACAGTACCACAATGCCTTAATCAACAACAGTCTCTCCTTCTCTTTCTCTTGCCTCTAGAGTCCTCCTTACAAGCTCCGTCTCCTTCCTCCCAACCCCGGCTTGTCTACAGGAGTGAGGTGGCTCCTTTTATAACACTCCGAATGTGCTCCAGGTGCTTCCTGATAGTTTGCTGACAAAACTTCCTGGTGAAGTGCCATCCTGGAATTAGTTCCAGCAGCACTTCCAGTTGTGAAGTGCTGTATTCCAGGGCTCTTTCATCCTCTGGCACCCCCTGGCAGTAACCATGGACCCCAATAGGGATGAGCTTCCCAGCTCTGTTCTCGTGGACCCTGTGCAGAACAAGGTGGCTGCCCGCTTGTGGTCCTTCCAGGCATCCCAATTGGGTAGGGTCCCCAGCTGTCTGCCACACAGCCAAACAATAATGAGATACAAAATTTGCCAAAACAACTGGTGTCCATCATACAATACCTGAAAATAAAGAAAGATGAAGGTCTCAGGAATGTCGATCTCCTCAGGTCCCCAAAACATTTGACCAGTGGTCTTAGAAAAGAGAAAATCAACAATTTCGGAAATGTCTTCTAATGCACCATGAGAGCAGCCACAAGCCACGAAATTAAAGAACGAGTTTAATTAACGACAAGAATTGGTACATCATTAAGCAGCTGGTTGGAGTGAAACTATTGGAGTTTGACGTCCTTGCTTAGTTGGTCTTCTGTTGGCTCCCTCAATTCACGTTTCATTTCTGTTTGGGTGTCATTTAAGGAAAGAAATGAAGCAATTCAGAGGAACGATGAAGAAATTCAGGGTAGCAAATCTTAAAAAAGCACTTCAATTAAAATGAATTCACAAGAAGTTAATTAGCAGCACAAACAGGATACTCATTAAAAAAACAAAAAGTTAGAATGAAAATCTGCAGCCATGGTGGTCCTCCAGGACCGGATTTGGCGACTCCTGGTTTATAAGGTCAATGCCATGCACTTCCTGGTCATCCGAGATTACGGATTGAGTTTAAAAACCTTATGAGTGCATCTATTTAGTTTTCTCTGGCAAAAGTCTGTGTGCTTTGATTTTTTTTTTTTACTTTGATTTTTGGCTTTCATTTAGGGTTGATGAAAGATAATACTTTTCTTGTTAGTGAACCTGGCACATTTTCTCACAGACATCTTTTTTTCTGGTCCTTGCTAATATGATACTGCCTTTCTTATTGAGTTAGTACTGCATTTGGTTTCTAATTCTTTCCATTTGAATAAGTATATGAACAGTTTATGTGCATAACAGATAACATGGTGGATCAGTAGGTAAAGTACAGTACTCTTAAGGCCAAGGCCGTGTTCAGGTGTTAGAGACTGGAGTGCCTGTCTGTCTCTGGGTCTGTATGTGGTTTTTGTTTGTTTTTTGTTCTTTTGTCCTGCTACTCAATTTTCATCCCACAGGCTCATTTTGTTGGGGATTCTGAATTTGTCTCTTGTGGGTGTGTGTTTGAAAAGATCCTGTGATGGACTGGTGCCTAGCTAAGGGTTGGTTCCCACTTTGCTCTGGCTGCTGGGGCATGCCCAGGCCTCCTGAACTAGATTAAGTGGGTTCATCAATCATGCTTGGAATGGCTAATAAACTCACAGAACATGTTAACGTTTGTCCTGATTTACTGGTTTGATGACTCAACCATCCTCATCCATATGATATCAATTTCAAATTCTTTTTTGAATGCTGTAGCCGCTAATGGACATGGTCCTGTTTTGCTAGTGAGCTGTCATTCCACTCTACTCTACCTCTGAGGTTTCATATCTATATGGTGAGGTTCCTCCAGTGGTCCTGCCCTGCTCTAACTCCAGATGTCATTGCACACCAGACATGTCTTTCACCATTACACTAGAGAGCGTTGATGGTGTACTGCTTACTCTTATCGAGTTGCAAATGTTTGTATTTTTTGAACCTTCTATCCAGGTCTTGTTCTTGCTTTTGCACTCTCTACCAGAATAGGTTCTGGCTCCCTACCATCTTGATTTGCATAACGGATGAGAAATTCAACAGAAGCATGAATTGAATATATAAAATATTTCAATATTCAACGCATCCCAAAAGTATAATTAAAAACAATTGTTGTATTTCAATGAAACAAGCAGAATGGCATTTGCTGAAGGTTTGCCAAATATTAAAAAATTCAAGGTCTACTTCTGTTACTGATGCTGATTTTCTTTTTGAATTTAATTAATTCCTGAATGTTCCCTTTTGATATATTTGCTGTCTTTCTATCATCTTAATTTGCAGTTTTATTATCATTTCTACAGAGAGCTATGGCCGATATTTAGCTTTCTCACATTTGTGACAGATGTCAGAAAGCCATTGTTCTCTTTAATAAGCACCTGTCAAAGGAAGGAATGTTACAAATGGCCTCTCTAACCCAAAAGAAAGAGCCGAAAAGGATTTACCAAATTATAGAAATAAGGCCTTTTATCAGAAAGGATGGAAAAAGAGTGAAAACAAACATAAGAGGACATATTTGTGCACCACACTCTCAAAAATAAAGCTGCAGTTCAGTTCTTCAGAGCAATGCCATAGGGGAATCATTTTTGGTTCCCAAAAGACCCTTTTTTATATGAAGGTTCCAGAAAGAACCTTTTATTTATCTAGATCTATAACAACATCTACGTGTGAAAGTGTGTGTCTGTCTGGCCCGGGAATGCGAGGCTACAGCATGAAGCTCAAAGAAAGCAACTCTGTCTCCAAAGTAAAACCACCGAGAACACAGAAACTCTCTTAGCCGCTAGTACACAAGTGAGGCGAGTACATTGGCAAAATGAAACCTCTGAAGAGAGAGAAACTCTCTTAGCCGCTGAGAGACAACAGAGGTGAGCACGTCGGCAAAACAAAACCACTGAGGATAGAGAACCTTGTTTAATCTCTAATGCACAACCGATGCAATTGATTGATTGAAGTGCCAGAATCCGTGGTTTCTAGGAGCCCAGACTTTTTACAGCACACACTTACACGGCTATTAGTAAATAACCATGAACGGATGGTAACTGTTTTGTGAAATACCAGTCGCTCGTGATTTTAAAAGGACTTTTACTGCATACAATAACATTGTCTAACTCCAGGAATTCTTAATCTTTTGGTGTCCTGCTGGCATCCAACTTCATATTCAAAGAACCCTTACCATAATGAAATAGAGCTTTGTCAAGCAATTGTTCTACTAGGAAGCACACAACCCACTAAAGGATCATAAAATGCCACTAAAGAACCAGGATTTTTAAGAGTGCACTTACTCTGAGTACAATAAGTGAACAGAATATTTAACTAGAAAGGGTGGCATCCCATGACTGGTGCTGGGACACATTAAGAGTGTTATTCCAGTCAGCTTGGACCCCCTGTAGTTCGCTTAGAAACACAACAGGTCTACAGAGGACACAGTATCCCTTGCACTACACAGCACCTTGGAACATTGGGATTAAAAGAGCAGAAGAAAAAAAAAAAAGACTGTGGACAGCTCGGCCTTCAACATTATAATTAAATCAGAGTGATCCCCAAGATCCTTGAATTGAGACTCAGTTCTTCCCTGTGCAATTGGATCTTGAACATTCTAACTGGTAGGCACCAACATGAATATATTTGTAGGCTCGCCTCCTCTATGCTGATTCCGAACGCTGGCATCGGACATGGCAGTGTACTGAATCCCCTGCTATACTATCTGTTTGCCCATTACTGTATGGCCAGATTTATCTCCAATATTATCATTAAGTTTGCCAACCACCATCATAGGCTTGATCACAGATAATTATGAGACAGCTAACCAAGAGGAGATTGGCTTCTGTCAGAATCAAGGACAATAACCTCTGTCTGAATTTGAGTAAGACGAAGGAGATGATCATTAACTTTAGGAAGAGGCAGGTAAATCACACTCCCATTTACATTAGGGGTGAGGCCATAAAAAGAAATGAGTTTTTAATTCCTAAAGGCACCGATGATCTTAGGTGAACAGAATACATTAACTACAGTGGCCATCCGAAGGGCTCATCAATGGCTTAACTTTCTCAGATGTTTGAGGAAGGTCCTCACTCGAGTCCATCTTGATAGACTGCATGGTGTGCTGGTGTGGCAGAAGTTCAGCTAAGAATCTCACGGCATTTCAGAGGACGGTGAAAACAGAGCAGATCATCACTGGCACACAGAAAGCATCTCTCCAGGACATATTTGCCTAGTTCTATCTGGGAAAGGCAAAATGAATCATAAAGGACCCCAATCACCCTGCATGGATATTTTTCTCCCTCGCACTATAGAACTATTAACACCCAAACTGTGACATTTAAAAAATTTTGTACCCACTGATAGTAAGGTTTCTCTACTGTCATATTTGATAAACTGTCTGTAATCAACCTAGCGAATTAGGTGCCACTTCTTCTGTGATTATCTAATATTATGTTTACTGTGATTATTATTAATATTAGATGTATGATTGAGATGTTTTTGGGGCCTTGTGTCTACAAGGAACATTACACAATTAAGTATTTCACTGTATATTGTACATGTGGCAATGAAATCACCCTGATCCTCACTTCCAAACCACTTTAATGCCTTTCACTTTTTATTTCCATTTCCTTGTAACATTTCCTGAACAAACATTAAATTATACCAACATCTACATTTCTTCTCATCCATCTATCCATCCATCCATTATCCAACCCGCTATATCCTAACTACAAGGTTCACGGGGGTCTGCTGGAGCCAATCCCAGCCAACACTGGGCACAAGGCATGAAACAAACCCCGGACAGGGTGCCAGCCCACCGCAGCTTCTTCTCATTCAATTTCCATTTATTTACATAGCAGACACTTTTATCCAAAGCAACGTATAAAATAGAACAACATAATCAAGCAGCATCAGTCTGCAGACTATTTGGGAACAAATGTTACAGGAGAAGGGCACAACATTGACCATCAAAAGCGAAGAGCTCAGGAACAAAATGTAAGCTAGGCACAACTATTAGTTGGACAGAAATTCACCAAACTAGAAAGTCTTAAAATTCTTCTTGAACACATTGAGGGAGTCAGGGTTTCAAATAGAGATGGGCTGCTCATTCCACTATTATTTCAATGTTTCAATGCTCCTTAAAAGTTTTAAAGAATCGGCGTTCTAAGCCTACAGATGGCTTAACGTCTATTACAGAGCTGATTGTGTGGTGATTGGGTATTTGGAGAAAGAAAAGCAAGGACAGGAATTTGGGGGTTAGTATGTTTGAAAGAGACAGAACTGCTGCAATAAATTATTTCATTGAAGGTCACACATGGCACAGCAAGCATCCTGCATGAGTCATGAACAATCACTGCACCACCATGTTCCCATGTTTAATAACATGCTTTAACTCAGCGGTTCTCAACCTGGGGCAAAGTAACAAAAAGGGGGACACGAAGATGTGAAAAAAAGAAAACAAGAATGAAAAATATGAAAAAAACATCTGTTGAAACCAAAACAAATTAACTTTAACTACATTCTGATACTAGAACAATAAATATAGAGTTAGATAAATGTCGATAAAAGTTAAGTAGGTATAATAAAATATGCATCTACATTTCGAAAAAATCTTGGGGGGGTGTGATTAAAACTGTTATGAAAACTCAGGTCGCAAATATTTAAAGGTTGAGAAACACTACTTTAACTCCTATCATCATGAAAATGATATCAAGTTTACATCTCAGTATTTTAATTATTCAGAGAGCTGTAATATCACGAATGTAATGTATTCTGTGTCCTGTCGGAGGAAGAGAAAGACCAGAAGCACGTAGTGATTCACACACATAGAGCACATAGAAGATCAAATACAAAACAAAGCATTCATTGTGCTACTTTAGTTACGATGGGATTTGAGAAACTAGTAAATTAAATGATTTTAAGATGAAGTTTATGGTGTTCTACTTTAATCTCGAAATTTACACTTTAATCACGTAGTTTATTTTGTCATTAAAGTTGACATTTCGTGCTTTTTTCCCACTGTGTGCCTATTTTTTTTTCTCTGTACCCTAATAAGCTTTCATATGACACTCAGACATTGGGCTATGACTTGCTTTTTTATGGCGACTTTGATATCTGACAACTGCTTTTTTTATTTCGGGCACTGTGCGACTTTGTGAACTTGAACTTTCGAGTTTCTCCGACACTCTATGTCACTCAATCAACTTCCTTTTGTTGTTTATACCACTGTTTAAAGCAAGAAATAGTACGTTTTTCCTTACCTCCACTTAGTACTCGCTGCATTTCGTCTATTTCCCCCCGTGCTTTTGCCAATGTCTTTTCACAGAACGCTGAGCTTAAGGGCTATTTATATTGATTTGCATATTCAAATGGACTGAGTAATTCTGGGAAGAGACAGCAGGCACGTGCACGTGCTTCACTTTTCATGCTGACTGGGATTTATTTAGAGGAAGAACGTGGAAGTTGGTGTTTGCACAGATTTATGCATCTGGATTTTTTTTGTGCGTAAGCACATTTCCGCTTTTGTCCGTACACCATGTTACAGTGTGAAATCTTTGCACGGCATTATGCATGAGGCCCCTGGAGAGAGGAATGACATGCACCCATCTCAGCTGGTTGAAGAAAACATGTCGAGACCGAGCCGAGACTTGTGGTAGTCCTGCCGTGACAAGATGAGAGCATGGACTAGAAGTTGTGCTGCATACTTTGTTAAATACAGTGAAATGTTGTAGATACTGTACAGAGTAATTCTGTAAGTGAATCTGCAAGACTGAGAGATCATAACAACGCGGTCCTTGAAGGGCATCAGTTCATCATGTTGCGCACCAGTTTGGAAAGTGTTAGCAATAATAAACCAAGCTGAAAAGAGATGGGATAATAAATAGATGGATGAGTTGGTATAACAAGATGGTCCGACTTTACCAGGTTGAGATGAAGGTGGTGTTCCTACATCCAAGTTGAAATATCAATGAGACATGCAGAGATTCCAGCTGATACTATGTGTAGTCTCTGGAGGGACAACATGTACAGCTGTGTATCATCAGCTTAGCACTTATAAGAGAAACCCTGGGAGTGGATGATAGGACCTAATGAAGAGGTGAATAAGGAGAAGTGAAGAATGCCCAGCACAAACCCTTGGGGCACTCCCACTTCCTCTTCCACAGTGTGGGCTTCTCTTTCTCTCTTCATAAGGTACATGGTAACCCCATCAGAAGCCATGTACGGGGTGAGACACAAAAATAACTTGATTGGTAAAAAAAAAAAATAAATCATTGATGAATTACAGCATTCTAAACATTGTCACCTTCTATATACTCCCCCTCCCGATCTCTACTCCGCTCCTTACGTATCTTCCATTGATTGAAACAGTGCTGGAAGTCTTCTTGCTTGAGGCTCTTCAACAAGCTTGCCATTGTTTCACTTTATCCATTGAAGAAAAATGTCTTCCCTTCAGGTCACTTTTGATTTTCGGGAACAAGCAAAAATCATCGGGAGCTAAATTTGGGCGAATAGGGAGGATGATCAAGAACAGAAATGTTTTTGTCAGTCAAAAACTGCTTTATGGAAAAGGCATTGTGGGCAGGAGCATTGTCTTGCCTTGTCTCGCTGTTTGCTTTTTTCAGACGACATTGTCGCAGCAACTTGTGTAGCAATTGTTGTGCAAATACTGGCTGGGCTATTCACAGAATATATCTAACCGGTCGGCAGATTGAGATGAAATGTAGAAGGGGATATAGTCCTATGATTCATGTCCAGCCGACCGACAGACTATTTTCTAGGAAAGCCCCAAGCCCAGTCCGGTTGTTTTTGTGTCTCACCTCATACTGTCACCAGGCCCTAACTAATGATGGTATCTACCAGTCAGACAGTTTCATACACTAATGAATTTTAAGCAGTCACTAAATTATTTTATTTAAGGTCTGAGACTACACCAATAATATCTGAGCAATAAAAAAGTTAGTGCAGGATGGCAGATTAGTTCAGTGCATGGCAGTAACTTACACATACAGTACTCACTCAGTCTTACTCACATTGGGATAAAGTGGTGTTCCTAGTCAAACCAATGGCTTTACTTTTGTGGCTGAAACATGAAACCTAAATTTTTACATGCAACTAAAAGCATTCTGTGTCTTCAGACAAATAAAGAGCAAGCGCTTAGTAACCACTTATTGTACTCTTTCCTCGAGAGATTTTCTTCAGTGGATTTGTATTTGTCTGTGTAGAGAATCTAGACTAATGGAAGCATCTTTAAAAAGTAATTTCCTTGGAATTACTTGCTGGAGGAATGAGCTTTTGCTCAATTAGAGTCTGACAATGAAGCTGAATAGACTGCAGCTTTTTGGTTAATGAAAGTCATTTGGTTAATCCTTGTTAATATTTAATGATAGTCAAAAATGGATCCAGGAGTGGAGACTTGCTGCAAAGTGTTAAATTGGACCTGTTCTAGGAGGATGACTAGTAATAGCGTGGTTTGCACATCTAAACATCCTCAATTTATCTGTAGTGGCTCCACTTATTTTTGTATATATATGTCAGTCTCTTCTTCAGTCCCAAAATGCAAATCTGAACACAAGACAACGGGCCCACCTTATCTTCCTCATGGAATTCTAAATCTAACAAGGATATCGCTCGAGCTACAAATCGTAATATTTTTTTCTACTTGAAATAAATCTTTCCTTTGATACAATTGTGTTTTTTGGATGTTTTAGTCATCATCGAATTTGGACAAATTTGGAATTTTGTTAATGTTATGTTTTTTATTTGACCGTGTTACCATATTGTTTCCCACAGGTGCCACTATTTTGTGGCTTGTTGCCACTACACGATGCATTGTTGCTATAGACATGGTTTCCGAATGTTGCCCCTTATGAAGTCAACTGCTAGACACTTTATAATGTGGTGCCACCTACTATACAGTGTCAAAGATTTTGGATTCTCAGTAAAAACATTTGTGTGATTACTAGCTATTTCTATGTGTTTTAACTTCTGGCAGCTCTCTTTTTCGACTTCATTTTGGTTTTTAATGACAGTCTTTTTTGTTTCAATTCCTTGAACATTACTAGTTTACTTATTCATTTCCAGGTCCTTTCACAAGTCTGGTGGCCTGTCAAGTTCCATCCTTCTGGCAGTGCAGCTGTAATTTTCTATTTATTCCTTTTACCTGATTGATACATTTTTTTAGACAATGCACTCTAATGGTCAAAATCTGGTTTCGAAATGTAAATCGTTTGCGACTGTAACTTGGCCTTTAAAAATTATTTAAGTGAACACCACCATAATGGACACTGGTTGCTTAGGAAGCGGACCCCAAGCATCGAGCATCAGGACATCACTATCGCAAAAGCTGTCGCCACACATATCTAATCATCCAAGAGTTGGATTTGGGAAAGAAAAAATAATCACATTATTTCATATTGGTAGTTTTTGAATTTACTTGTTACAACATTTATTTTTTTTCTCCAATTACAATATAAATCTTGTGCTTCTTGGCCCTGGTTCTATGTAGCCTTTTCTGTTCACAACTTATAACTCTATTTTCCAACCACAATTCTGGCTACATGTCCTGAACTTTGTTGTTTAATTGTTGTCTTTCTGGTTATGGCCCCTGCATGAATTCTGTCTTCTCTGTGCCTTTAACTGATTCCGTTTCTACATCATAAAGCTAATGACTTAAGGCTATGGTTTCATTTAAAAAACACAGACATTAGTCCCCATTATTGCCTTTTGTCCATGCTACCTCTGCATTTTAAATCTCCAAAAATGGAGGCTTTTGAAAATTCTTCAGAGCCATATGTTTCAGACAACACCAGCTCATGTAGATGAGTGAAAACAAAGTTTTGAAAAATGTAGAATTTAATCACGTTCTGATTGGTTTGTGCTTATTATGTTGTCTTTCCCTGATTGGATCATTATAACAACTCACTCCCTGTAAATAACGACCTGAAAATATATGTCTAAGGTGAAGGACACTTCATCTTCCTATCTCCATCAATGTGCACATGCCAAGTGTAAGCGAAAAGCTATGTCATATTTGTTTTATGCCATTTTAGTGTGGGCAGAGATAGTTTTGTATATTTAGGTATTTTGTAAATAGGAGTTTCTCCTATTGGAAGTGTGGAGGAGGAGACGATAATGTTTATGGTGCACCTAGCCACTTCTTGCAGCAGCATTTGAGAAACACTGGTCTAAAGTGTAGCCCTACACACCAAACATTTTGGATGTTCATTTGTGTTTAAAGAAAGATAGGAAGTACATAATGTAAAAAAGGACAAAACAAAGATAAAGATTTGGGGTAACACCATAACCCCTTATATTTTAAAGGCAAAATAAATTCAGTCTTTCAGCAACAAAGAACGTCACCAAGGACACTAGTCTCAGATCAGACTATCCAAGATGGTGACACTTAAATTCCAGTCGGTCCAGGTGTGTGGACAGCAGAAGTGACATCAGAGGTGGTGAGGTTGTCAGTCATCTGGTCTGTAGAGTGAGGAAGAGAAGACATTTGAATACAGCTCCACCCTGTGGATTGGCGAGGAATTACCACCACCAGAGTCTTTAAGCTGTCATCTAGGTGCACGGGTGTGACAACAGTCATCTTATTTTTCTACCAATGAACAAAATTCTGACACATTGAAACTCATCTACTAACCGCTGTGTCTTCTGTGGCACTGGTGCCAATATAAATGTAAATTTAACTATCTTTGCAAAAGTAATTTCAAGCATGAAAATGTGAAAGACAGGAAGTGGAGTTTGTAGAAGTGTATGAGGATCTGAAGGGAGAAGTTTAGTATTGCAGGGGCATTTTTTAAAACCCCATCAGTCTGAAGGAAGTCCTGAACAGTATAATTTGTTTGTAATTCACATTCATATCTACTCTTCTTCTTGGGCTACCCTGAAGCTTTAAGATGAGCACGTAGCTAACAACTCTGCATACTATTCCCTCTTTTTCTCAATGGCCTCCATCCCATGGAACAGTCAATTCAGCCATGATGATTGTTCTAGTAGTGGTGGACCAGAGCATGATGTCTGGCCATAAAGAGTTTGGGAAGATCTCTAGTGGGAACTTCAATTGAAAATCATGGACAGCCCTTATGGTCCACTCTCATTCAGGTCACTGGAGGGATCACATCATTGTGCTGCTGTTTTGAATGTTGCACCCTTGCCTGACAAACTGGATCAGCCACTGTGACGTTACTGGGCTGGCCTTGTTTGCTTACAGCCTATATGGCTCCAGGATTTCAGCTAGCTAGTGTCAGGAGTAATGTGTGACAGATGGGTATCAGCAAGAGTGAAAGGGAAGGTCTACAGGACAGTAGTGAGACCAGCTATGTTATATGGGTTGGAAACGGTGGCACTGACCATAAAGCAGGGGACAGAGCTGGAGGTGGCAGAGTCAAAGATGTTAAGATTTGCACTGGGCGTGACGAGGATGGATAACATTAGAAATGAGCACATTAGAGGGTCAGCTCAGGTTGGACGATTGGGAGACAAAGTCAGAGAGGTGAGATTGCATTGGTTTGGACATGTGCAGAGGAGAGATTCTGGGTATATTGGGAGAAGGATGTTAATGATAGAGCTGCCAGGTAAGAGGAAAAGAGGAAGACCTAAGAGCAGGTTTATGGATGTGGTGAGAGAGGACATGCAGGTGGTGGGTGTGACAGAACAAGATGCAGAGGACAAAAAAATATGGAAGGAAATGATCTGCTGTGGCAACCCCTAACGGGAGCAGCCAAAAGAAGAAGAAGAAGCTGTGCAGGATCTGGTCATAACACCATCTATACTGTGGTAATGCTGCCATACAGCCAGAGAGGATATGTTGCAAACTCACATTCAGTTAGTCACAAAGTTGGCAGATCTCCTCTGAGCCATAACAGAGGTGCAGGTTCTAAGGACATGGAAGGGTGTCTTAAGTGGCCCTGTTCAAAAAGCTCAGCCTTGCTTGGGGCGTCCTCCACATGTTTTGTTCTGTTGATCACAGCATCCCGTGTTGTCCATCTTCCTTGTTGCTGCTGACTTACGGCTTTTATTTTGTAGCCCTCCTCCTCTATCTTTTGGCTCCTTATCCACCTTTGTATTGAATATAAAGTCTGTTTGTTTACTCACCATTGTATCCATAGAAATGCTCCACAATATCTGAAGGAACTCCTTATACTACAATCCACTGGAAGAAACCTCCATTTTGAAAATACCTACCGCCTTCGCCCCCCTGTGATCAAACTTCATACAATGGGTGACCGAGCCTTTGCAGCCACTGCTTCACGGCTCTGGAATGCCCTACCAGAGAGCATAAGAACACAGCAGACTGTGGACTGTTTTAAACAACAGCTAAAGAGATTTCTATTTAGGAAAGCTTATTAACAAGAATGCTATAATTATTGTTGTTTTATCTTGCCTTGCCTTTGTTTAAACTTTTTATGTAGCACTTTGAGATTTACTGCTAATGTAAAGTGCCCTATAAATAAAATGCATTATTATTATTATTATTATTATCTTTTGAAGTTGGTACACAATTTTGAACAAAGACAAATAGTGGTGAGGCTCTTAGACTTGTTAGTAATGCATACTACTCTTAATTTTACCTCTCAGTCTGTTTAAATTTAGTTAAATAATTCATTTTTTTTTTCATACATGTCGTTCATGGTGGGGCATCTTCCTTTTTATTCATTCTGCTATGTGTTCAGGGTCTATCTATTATATAGTGCTTTTCATGTCTATCTATCTATCTATCTATCTATCTATCTATCTATCTATCTATCTATCTATCTATCTATCTATCTATCTATCTATCTATCTATCTACCTATCTATCTAATCCCAATTATTTTACTGTTTATCTGTGCTATTATGTATGAGCAATGCATTATTTGAGGTTGGTTTCTAATAGACATAAGAGCAAGATCAATTACTAGCTATAGGTTTTCAGTAAACATGGGTGAAATACTTAATGATAGAGTAAGACCTGGGCCAGTGGAAGTGGATGTCTTATTTTTTAAGGTTGCTTAGTAACTACGTTTACTGGCTTTCAGTTTGCTGTGTACTTTCAAGTGCCTTCAATATATACTCAAAGAATGAATGTCAGTAAACAGCTAGGATGCATGATCAATGTTTTCTTTTATTTTCTTCAACAAATCACAAAGGCCTTGTTGGTCAAGTATATAATTAAGCCTCCTTAAATGTTAGTACCTGAGGCAATTTAAAGTGCTGCTGTTTATCTTGAGTTTATAAGAATATGTCTGATTGTGGAAATGGCTGTCATTATTATTTTGAGGGAGGCAAAATTGCCTCCTCTGCCTTGCAGGCTGTCATTGCATTTTGTTTTATTTACTAGATTTTATTTTAAATAATCACAACATAATTTAAAAAGCATATTTGCCCAAACAAAAGTTGCTGTCTTTTTTTATCAAAGTGTTTCTGTTGCAGTAGAGTTAGATCCACTTAGGAGGTCACATCATACATAGAAGTGCGTATAAAAATTATTCTTGGAAGTTTTCACATTTTTGTGTTATACAGCATTGAATCACTGTGGATTTAATTTGCATTCTTTGACACTGATTAACAGAAAAAGACTTTTTAATATCAAAGTGTGTAGTACTTGGGTGTTGTATCGCATTAGCTTTTATGGATGTAGTGAGAAGTTAAGCAAAATTACACCTTTTATTGGCTAACTTGAAAGAATGCAATATTCAAGCTTTGAAGGCAATTCAGGCCCCTTCTTCAGGCAAGATGTAATGTCAAAATAATTAGTATCAAAGTGGAAACAGACCTTTTGAAAGTGGTCTAATTTTATTATAAACTAAGGGGCTTTGCCCCCTGCTCGCTTTGCTCGCCAACCCCCTGGCCTGCGCTACACGCCAGCCACTTCACATCTCTGCCACTTGCATATGTGGATTTCACTTTCACCAAACAACAAATCTTTTAATTCTCGTGGTTATGCCTCTTCTTTGGGAAGAAACACTACTTTTCCCTGATGGGAACACAAATTAGACGATCTGCGTTTCTGACTTAAAGTTTAAATCCGAACAATATACTGTATTCAGTCTCTTTTCGCTGTTCCGTTATTTCACCGAGTAATAATTTCCATTTGTTTGCGCTAATGTGATCTTTATTATAATTTTTTTGAGACTTTCGAATTTCAAACTACTTTCATTATCTCTAACCTGCTCTGCATGTGTATCGCGCCAATGTTTTAGAACCTCTTTAAGACGTTCTACTTTGTCATCTACTCTTTGTCTTTTATTTCCGGCCCCGGGCGTGGTTAAATCTCTTGGCACAAATTCTTGTCTCGCGGGACTTGAAAGTATTTCTCTGAAAAAGTCACGTCTCGTCCCAGGCTAAAAAGTCTTGCCTTGTCCCAGAATTATTTTTTATATAATAGAGAGATATGAATCACAAAAGGATTGACTGTATTAAAATGGCACCCCTAAGTCATCATTGGTGCAGTCAGTTGGTTTTAGAAGTCACAAAAGAAGTTCAAAACCTGTCTGTGGTTTCAATTGATTGTTGTATAAATGCAACCAAATGTGGAAGGTTGAGTCAGTATGGTGGCCTGACCTACACAATGAAGACAAATGAACGCTCCAGGCAACTCAATAAAAAGGTGATTGAAAAGCACAAGTCAGGGGATGGAGACGAGGAAACATCCATGTCACAGAATACCCCATTAAATCAGTCATTAAGAAATGACAGCTGTAGAGCAGTCCATCCACAAAAACGGAGCGATTGTGCAAGAAGAGGACTAGTGAGGGAGGCCATCAAGAGACCTTTGAGTGCTTTGCATGAGTTTCAGACTACACTGGATAATACTTGTGGGACTGTGCAGATGACAGCTGGTACCCAGGTGTCTCACCAGTTACAGATTTATAGGAGAAAAAGCCACTGTTAAAAAATATGCACATATCATCTCAGCAATAGCAACATGGAAGACTCAAAAGTCAGCTGGAACAAGGTTATATTATCTGATGAGACCAAAATTGAGCTTTCTGGCCATCTGACTAAAAGTCAGGTATGGTGTAAGTGCAAGTCAAACACTACAGATTATCAAAGCCACACCATCTCCACAATAAAGGATGATGGTGGCAGCCTTGGGATGCTTCTCTGCAGCAGGCCTCTGGAGACTTGTAAGGGGGAAATGAATGTAGTAAAATACAAGAACATTCTGGAGGAATAGCTAGTGCCATCTGCAAGAACCCTGCACCTTGGGAGAAGAATTGTTTTCCAGCAATACAACAACTCCAAGCATAAAGCCAAAGCTATGCAGGAATGGCTTATAAGCAACAAAAATGTGAATGTCCTGGACTGGCGGAGTCAGAGTCCTGATCTCAATCCAATTGAGAATTTGTGACTGGACTTGAAAAGGGCTGTTCACTCACAATCTTCATGCAACCTCTTAAAGCTTGAGAAGTTTTGCAAAGAAGAATGGGAACAAATAGCTGTGAGGAGATGTGCAAAGCTGGTAGAGAAAGAGAGACCTGAGCACACAGACTCAAGACTGTCATGGCTACCAAGGTTCATCTACTAAATACTGACTTGAAGGGGCTGACTATTTATGCAATTAACTAGCCATGTGCGCCCAACTACGTTGCACGTGTTAAAGTTGTCTGTGAAGGGCTCCCTGTTCAAATGCGGCTGCCAGTCATGAACTGGGCCCTTCGTCGCACAGCATTATAATTTTTTATAAGGGAAACAAAATTACAAAAGAAAACCCTTGGATATTGATTCGATACGAACGACCTACTCTGAATCACTGTCCGAATCATAATTATGTGGTGGTGTAGGAGCATTTCTGCTTCTGTTCGTTTACAGTTCATCGTTTCCTCTCACAATCTCTTCTCAACCTTTCTCCAATCTCGCAGGTTGCTTTGTGGCATTCCAAAGAGTAAGGCAATATACACGGAGCAATGGTTATAAAAGGGGGACACATAGGTATCCAGGCTCTTTAAAGCATAAATAGGGATCACTTCACTGACATGTGAGCAAGCCACTGTATAACTGTGAGACGCGCAGCACTCGCCGGCTACAACGTAACAATAATAATTTCCAGAACCTGCTGTTATGTTGTCATTCATTTTACCTACTGTCTTTCTTTCATTCATATGTTACGTAGGCACGTACCGTTTATCTTCGGCAATCTCATTGTCTAACCAGGCCTCAGGAGCTAACCAGCGTAACACTGTCCACCACCCCTTTCGTTATTCCAGCACATTGTTGACATTCGTGAGTAACAACAACGTACTAAACTGGAAGGTGGTCTACGCATGCGTGGAATTCTCGGACAAACAAAGATCAAGATTTAAATGAAGATCTCTTTAGTTAATTCAAAGCACAACAATTTGTTTAGTTTGAATGTCTGTGTTTTGAGGTGTGACTGGAGGAGATTCTTAATGCAATGCCTATGTTGTAGCTGTCTCTCTACTGCCATCTAGTGCTTCTTCTTCTAATTCATTCGCAGACAAACAAAGATCAAGATTTAAATTAAGATCTCTTTAGTTAATTTAAAGCACAACAATTTGTTTAGTTTAAATGTCTGTGTTTTGAGGTGTGACTGGAGTACTACAGTCTTCAGTAGTATAAGCCTGGAGGAGATTCTTAATGCAATGCCTATGTTGTAGCTGTCTCTCTACTGCCATCTAGTGCTTCTTCTTCTAATTCATTCGCAGACAAAGATCAAGATCCAAATGAAGATTATATATAGAGATTATTTTGTAATTAATTTATAGCACTTTGTAGAGACCTGCTTTCACTTTGACATCAAAGTGTCTTATTCCTGTCGATCCATGTCAAAAAATTCCTAATTAAATCCACTGTGATTCAATGCTGTATAACAATAAATTGTTAAAACCTCGAAGGAGCTGAATAATTTTTACTGGCACTGTCAGAGTACACTTGTCATGATTTACGCTCAGGAACAATGAGCTAAAGCCTAAAAGCCAGCACCAACTCCTAAAAATAATTAATTGCAACCATAACTCTTAAAATAGTTACAAATAATTACATAAATGAAGCAAGGAAGAATGGAATAAATCTTCAATAGATTATTAATTAACAAAGAACCTCAAATGCAAAATACTACAAGACAACAGAGCAACAACTACTGAAGATGGAAAAAGAAGAAAGTGCTAAATACTAAACATTCTTTCAATAATTCCAGATATCAAGTATATAAAGAATAATTCCCAACATTAAATTGTTAACCTTAAATGCCAAATCTCAACTGTAAGTCTCAAAACTTAAATTCACACCTCAACCAAAACCTAAACCAGTATGAAAGTCAATAATATTATAAACCAAAATCCCAAACTTCCTGAAATTGTCTAAAGCCAAATTTTCCAATTGTTTCTTCTGTCATGCAGAGGCATTGTAATTAGTATAAAGGAACCCATTAAACAGGCAAAACTTCAAGGCCACACACGCCTCATGAAAACAAAGAAAGGAAATTTGTGAAATCGAGATAAAGCTGTGTCTGGGGGCATGTTACAGGAATTACATGCGTTACAAGGGCTTAAACTTTTATTTGCATATTATTAAACCTTTCCCACACTAAGGATATCAATCAAAGGCAAATTTAAACTTAATACCTTTGGTTGTAATTCTTAACAATTTCAAGGTTACACAAAGGCTGAAAACCTTCAAGAGGACGAATATTACAGTGTGTGCAGTGAGAAGCGAACCAGCCAAGAATCTATTCACATACAGTTTTGCCTAACAACGCTAAAATTTGTTTTGCCAGCAATTTTGCAATTGTGAAACGCACTAAAAAGAGTTTTAGGGGAATTGTAACATTTTTGTGGGGGGTAGGAAGCAAGGAATATTACTTTCTAAAGACCACATGCACTGGAGTTGCATAATGTAGGCATTTGCCAGCACAACATTCAAATCAATGTTATTTATGCCTCTCGTTTACATCAACGTGAAGAAGTGCAGTGTGTTTTTTTAAAAGTGTGACATACTGTATATTTTCCACACCCCATCGTGCACATTACTGTATTTTCTTAGAGGAAAGCTCACTACAATGGAAAGCCACTTGCCGCTTAGAAATTTCCCTTTCCTGTTTCCGGATTCCTGCAGTTAACGGCTTTCACACTACATGGAGCTTTGATGCATCTGTAGGTCTGCGATCACCAAGACAGTCATCAAAACTGGCAAAGTGGGCATCATCCTATCAGTGCGAGCAAAACACAGATCTGATAGCTGAACAAAATGTCTTCACGTGACAGAAAATGAGTCCAGTGATTTTTACTTTTTCTTAATAGAGATCTTTATGTAAATAGTAAATGACAAGCATGCACACATGGAACACATGAAAATGCCTTTAGGCAGGATGTAAACACTTTTCTTCTCGTGTCAATGGCATAAATGTTGGAGGAAGCAAAGAAAAGCTATTTTTGCCACACTGGGTTTCACTGTGAATTCCATTTTAGTGTGAATCATTTCTCTCTTCACTATATGTGTGTCTGTTTCACCCAAAAAATTTTAATATTTAGTGAATGACATGCACTAGATAGATACGTGGATAGATAGATACTTTATTAATCCCAAGGGGAAATTCACACCCAAGGGGAAAGAGAACACAAGAGTTACAGCACGCTTTATGGATGGCAATCAATCCATGTTAACCCTGATCTTAAAGACTTTTGGCAGCCCTGTGGATAACGTCAGTGTCATTCCTGAGATTTAAAAGATTAATGTGCTGAAAGCTCTCAGTTACCTGTCTGTTGTTAAGAACATTACAATGTTCATGATAGATGAATAGAATCATTTAGTGGTCTTATAGCCTAAAGAAAGACAGTGGGCTCATGTCCCACTGCTGGGTCTTTGTACAAGTGCAGTAATGTATCTGAAGGTGCGGATCATAAAGGTAATATCTCACCTGCTTCTACCTCGTTTTTCTGTATTTGATTCACAGCAACCAAAAGATACCCATAGTTTAGTCATCTTAGATGTGCTTAACTATATTCAGTTACAATGGCTGGACACCGTTGAAAACTGAGTGATATACTGAAATTTGTCATGTCTCATTTTGAGCTTGTCATGTTGTCTGCTTTGCTTTATAATTTGAAAGAGAAATCCTGCCAAACAGTGAAAAGATGATTAAGGGAATTTGAAAATAACTAGGCACAACTGCAATATACTGTATGTTGTTATAAACTATGAAAGATGCAAAAACAATTTTACATTTTCTATACTTTGTCCAAAATTAAGGTTAAATGCCTTAAAGTGATTCTGTTGTTAAGTTCTAACATCTAACTTGTAATCAAAATGGAGTCATGTAGTTATATGAATTTTAAACATGGATGTGATCACAAAACTCTGGTAGACTGTTCTTCCTCATCCATCCTACAGCACCTTGCTCCCTCAAATTATTTTTATCAATTTGGACCCCTTAACGATGCCATTTATGGGGAAAAGGTTTGGTAGTGATGATGAGATTTATCCCATTGAATGGATTTTGATAACGAGTGGCAAAGGTCCAAAAGAGGTCTTCATTTAATGGGGAAAAACCAAAGGATATTCGTGAACATTAACAATGGTGAAAAGGAAAATGTTGTTTGATTCTACTTCAATAGAAATGTGTTTCAAAACCATTTCATTGTAATGGCAGTCACCCCAAATTCCACTGGATTCATAATGCAGTTAAACCTTGGATTGCAAGTAACTTGGTCTGCGAGTGTTTTGCAAGGTGAGCAAATTTTTTTAATAAATTTGAACTTGATAATCAAGCAAGTAGTACATATACGCTTTGTCTCCTGAGCCTCACTTGATCACAACTGAGTCAATGGTTCTTCTCTCTTTCTCGCTGTGAGATTGTGGGTAATCATCTCCCATGCTCAGTCTCAGTCAGTGTGCCTCACTCGTATAGTCAACATCCGTACGAGCGTATACTGTTTACTCTGGCATTGTGACCACGAGTGTGTGCATAAAGCATTTTTTTATTTTGTGTCCAAAGTATCGTGACTGTTGTTTAGAACTGTACTGCGACAATGGCCCCCATGAAGAAAAAGGTTGAAAAGGGAGGTAGTAAGAAGAAAGAGATGATTATGGTGGAAGTTAAGAAATAAATCATTGAAAAGCATGAACAAGGTATGCGAGTGGCCAAAAAGCACCACTCAAATAAGGCACTAGCAGGGTGAGCGATGAATCTGTTTAACAACAATGTAATGTCACATTTCCGTGAAATCCTCAAAAGGAGGCAAAACCAACTGTCTTTGGATAGGTTCCTTGTCAAAGTTGCAAAAAAAAAAGAAAAAGATTCCAGTGAGCCAACAGATAGCAGGGATTCCATTAGTTATAGTGAAAGTCGTCCTACACAATAACCCTTCTCCTCCTCCTCCTCTCTTTCCTCTCTCTCATCTCCCTTACACCAGCCACGATTCTTTATAAAGGTAATGTGCAGGTTAATCTGTTTTAGGTATTTTACTTTATATTTTGTATTAATCATTTTATATGAATATTTTTGGTTGTGGAACGAATCATCTGAGTTTCCATTATTTCTTATGGGGAAATTCACTTTGATATACAAATGCTTTGGATTACAATCATGTTTCCAGAATGAATTATTATGGCAAACCAAGGCACCACTGTACATCAAAGGAGCATTGGATGCCTGATACAATTCAATAACATTATGAATTGTCTCAAAAAAAATAATTGATATAATACAAAGAAGAATATAATAAATTATAATTTTTGAAATTTCAAGTCTGATAAGGCAGTTTAGAAAACTGTTATCGCCGCAACAAAGAGATTCATGACCTTTAAACAAAGTATAATAGGTGCCAATAGGTGTCTTTGTGAACTACCCGTCTGACACCAATAAAACAGAATAAATAGAAGTATTTATAAAATAAACAATTAAAGCGTTCCATAGTTGTTGTGAGAAAGCCATGGACAATGCCTCGATGGTAATCCCCAAAGTGGGACAAGTGGGTTTATTCCTGTTACCAAGAGATCACACTCCTCCGGCTCCCCGGGAAAGCCTATGCTGAGGCCCTGGAACAGAGACTCCATCTGATAACTGAACCTCAGATTTAGGAGGACTGTCCTGGGCATGGAACACTAGGACATTGTTCTTGCCCTTACACCGGTAGCTGAAGGATCATGGGAATTTTCTGATCCCATCCACATGTAATTTATGACTAAGTACCCCAAAGTAAGCAATGGAAAACGCCACAGGAGTACTGAGTTCAAGAATTTCTACTGAGTACCGTTCGGTTCTTGAATTTGAAGAGTCAAATTTGTGATTGCATACTGGACATTAAGTTCATTGTGAGCAGTAGGACATAGCTAAGAGTGTGTCTTGCATCCTCTCCTGTTTATGAGTTTCATGGACAGAATTTCAAGAGACAGCCAGAGTTTGTAGGATATCTAGTTAGTCGAAGATAAGAATTGTGTCTCTGCTGTGTACAAATAATCTTATCCACTTGTCTTCAATGGACTGTGATCTCCAGCAGGCACTGGAATAGTTCCCAGCTGAGTGTGACGTAACTCTGATGAGAATTAGCACCTCAGAATACAAGGTCATCTACAAATGAAGACTTTTACATTTCCTTAGGAGCTGCTCTACATGGAGGAGTTCATATACCTGCGCATCTTGTCATTCATGTGTGTGGGTAGATGTTGAAATGATAATTAAACAATGGGTACTACATGAAAGACAGAGAAGAAGCCCAATTATAACAGTTAAGGAGTCTATCGTATTCTGTATAGCACTGGCGCCACTAGCAAATGTCTATCCCAGGAAAGATATACTCTAACGCGGTTTATCATAGTAACATTCAATAAGATGGATTAAATTAACAAAACATCATAAACATACATAATGTACAAATAACACACAACCAACCCAAAACACAGTGGCAATGTAATCAAATTGGAAATTCAACAGATATAACATTATACCATTAATTCCAGAATTGGTAGAACAACTCTTTAACCAGGGTGGACTGTCACTGTCATACTGTCACAGCCTTCAACATTATTCCCACACCCAATTTAATGAGGTACTTCTCCTACAGTTCCAGTAGATAAAACTCCATGTTAACAATTATGAAATCCCAAATAACTCTGATTTTAACTTTCATGCGTTTTTGTTGAATAAGGTTGTTATGTCTCAACATTCTTCATTCTGCCATGACATTGTTTTAAATACTCGTATATATTCTGGAATATCCCAGCTAACTACAGTGGCCTCCCGGAAGATGGTTCTTTGAACCGCACTCACATAACTTCTTCATTCATGTTAAAAAGAAAATGCAACATAACAGCACATACACATTTAATAATAATAATAATAATAATAATAATAATAATAATAAATCTTTACATTTATATATCACTTTTTTTACTACTCAAAGCTCTTTACAATGTGAGTGGGAGCCTCTTCAACCATCACTAGTGTGCAGCATCCATATAGATGACATGACAGCTGCCATTTTTTGTGCCAGTACCCTCACCACACATTAGCTGTTAGTTGAAGAAGTGGTGAGAGATAGTTAGCCAATTAGAATCAGGGGATGGCTGGGGGCAGAATGACTAGGCCATGGAGGGCCATTTAGAAAGGACATCAGGATACACCCTACTCTTCACGAAGGATGCTCAGGGGACTTTTATGACCACAAGGAGTCAGAACTTTGATTTTACGTCTTATCTGAAGGACAGCAGAGGATGATGTCCCCACCACAGCACTGGGGCATTCGATCCACATTCACACCACAGGGTAAAAGCCCCCTGTTGCCCTCAACAACACTTCTTTTAGCAACAACCCAAACTTTTCCTGGTTGGTCTCTCATCCAAGTACAGTGGAACCTCGGTTCACGAACGTCTCAGAACACGTACAAATTGGTTTACGACCAAAAAGTTTGCCAAACTTTTGCATCTGTTCACGACCACAGACTCGGTATACGAACAAGCCAGTTTCCCTTTCGGTTTGTGCACGCCGATGATTTCCGCAAGTGTTCAGTCTCTCCCTATGCACTTCCCGAGAGAGCGAGAAACACACACACACGAGAGAGAGACACACACACACACACACAGACGTGCACGAGAGAGACACACACACACACACACAGACTCGTGCGTAAGAGAGACACACACATGCACGCGTGCGCGCAACAGAGAGAGAGACAGAGGTGGCTGGACGCATAAGGCTTGCTTTTAAAGAGACAGATCAAAGCATTGTTTTAAACTCGTATTTAATGAAGACTTTTTTTCTATTGGATTTTAACCTCCACTTAACTTCTGTTTACAGCAATCAGTCCGTAGCGTGCATTGTTGCAAGTTACTTTTCTTGGTGGTTTATTAAATTATGGATTTTTGAAATGTTCATTTTTTGGTGTTTTTTTGGGTGTTTTTAGCGAGCGGTTCTTAGCGCTACAGTGCAAACTCTTGCAGTGTTAGTTTTCTCTGTTGTTCAAGGTTTTCTTAGTGTTATTCAATGTTTTTACATTTAGTTTACTATTATACTGTACATTCTATGGTATAATTAATTATATGTGTGCTTAAAAATCTTTAAAAAAATATATTTACATACAGTTAGTACTGTCTGAAACGGATTAATTGTATTTACATACAATCCTATGGAGGAAATTACTTCGGTTCACAACCAAATTGGTTTACGACCAGAGTTTTGGAACGAATTATGGTCGCGAACCGAGGTTCCACTGTAC